>NC_092462.1:1056529-1381806 GCF_047495875.1 Pithys albifrons albifrons | reverse complement strand
TACCTGGCTGTAGGAACGGAGCGCGGCGCGGAGCGGCCCCGGGGCGGGGATGGCGCGGGCGGGCGACGGGCGTGACAGTGACAGTGACAGCGACAGCGACAGCGGCGGGCGCCGGCCCAGCAGCAGCGCGGACAGCCCGCGGCGGGCGGCGGCGGCCACGGCCATGCCGGGGAATCGGCTCCGCCTCCGCGACCCTTCCCGGCAGGCGCCGCACGGGAACCGGGCGGGAAGCGCTTCCAGGTCCCCGCTTTGCACCGGAACAGGGGCTTCGCCTCCCCGTCCTGCCTGGCCTCGGGCACGTCCAGGGATGGGGCAGCCACGGCTTCTCTGGGCAACCTGTGCCAGGGCATCACCACCCTCACAGGGAACGATTTCTTCCCAATATGCAATCTAAACTCTCTCTCTGTCGGTTTGAAGATATTCTCACTTGTCTTGTCACTCCGGGCCCTTGTAAATAGTTTTTCTCCACCTTTACTGTATCTCCTTCAGGTCACAGTTAGGTCACCCCTCAAACCTGTTGTTCTGCAGGCTGAACAATCCCAATTCTCCCAGCCTTTGCTCCCAGCAGAGCTGCTCCATCCTCTGACCATCCGGGTGCCTCCTGTGGACTTGCTCCAATACCTCCATGTCCTTCCTGTGCTGGGCATCCCAGAGCTGGGTGCAGCATTCCAGGTGAGGCATCACCAGAGCAAGGCAGAGGGGCAGAGGGCGCCCCTCCCCTGCTGCCCGTGCTGTGGGATGAGCCTGGGACACGGTTGGCTTTACAGGTTGTCAGCACACGTGGCCAGGGCATGGCCAACCTCTCACCCATCAGAACCCTCATTTAGAGTTCCTGTCATCAATAGCACTTCATTTTTTTAATCAAACCATTCAGAAAGGAAAAAAAAAAGAGAAAACACAGTATACTTGCAACATAAAGTTTTAAGTCAGGCTTCAGCATGGCAAGGCATTTGCATCCCTGCCATCTCCTCCCAGGCACTCAGCAGTAGGACAAAGGGGCACGATGGGCTCAAGCTCTGCCAGGGGAAATTGAAGTTGGAGAGCAGGAAATAATTCTTTGCAGAGAGAGTGCTCAGGGATTGGAATGGGCTGCCCAGAGAGGGGGTGGATTCCCCATCCCTGGAGGTTTTTCAGCTGAGCTTGGCCGTGGCACTGAGTGCCATGATCTGGTAAAGGGACTGGAGTTGGACCAAGGGTTGGACTCGATGATCTGGGAGGGCTTTTCCAACCCAATCCATTCTATGGATGTGGCACTGAGTGAGAATCCACTGCATCTTGATCCACTGACATCTTGATCCACTGCATCTTGATCCAACCCCACTGTGATCACCAGCCCAGGGCACTCTGTGCCCTGGGCTGGTGATCACAGTGGGGTTGGATCAAGGGTTGGACTTGATAATCTCGGAGGTCTTTTCCAACCCAATCCATTCTATGATCAAGAGTTACTGTCTTAAGAGAGCTGATGTTCTCCCCCTCACTCCCATCCCTCCTTTACACCCTTAGAGGAACACTGGCTGAACATCTTGGCAAGGAACATTCCCTTGCAGGTGATCTGGGACAACAGCACTGCTGCCATTGCTGCATCTCAGAGGGATAAGGAGGAACCAGCTGGCACCAGCTCCTCCTGTGTGCACACATGGTGAAGGTAAGTCATGTTGAGACCAGAAAAATATTTTAGTATGAAGCCAAATGAGCAGGAAGAGAAAAGTAAGCCAAAAAACCAAAGCCCAGCAGTGGAGGGACCTCAGGAGGCTGTGGAAAGCTCAGATCCAGGGTATTTAGACAGGCATAGGAGCAGTTGTTAAGGAAGGAGGATGTGCCAACAGGGCACGTGAACCCCAGTGCCAGGAGGATGGTGAGAGCCATGACAGTTGTGTTTTATCCAACATCCCGCAGTTCCAGCCTTGGGATTGCCAAGTAAAACTTGCAATCTCGAGCCATTGCAAACCATCAAACTCAAAATACAGTGTTGGGTTTTTCAGCACGAGTCTTTCATCTTCTTGTGCTGCCAACACATCCATTTATCAGAAGCCTTGAATGTTTCTCATCAGCCTTTTGAAAACGTGAACAAGCTACTTTATGTCACCTCCTTGTTTCTGGCTTCAGCTTTTGTAAACTATTTCTTGTAACAAACTTTCACGTGGCAGACTGTAACCCTGATAACAGCACAGCCTCTTGGCAGCAGCACCCTCAACCCTTCTGAATTTTCAAGGTAAATCACAGATTATGCACATTTTCAAAGGAATGTTGACCTTGGTACTCAAGTGGTTCACATTCCAGTGTTTTGTAGCCTACTTGTCAGGTTTCTCTTCAAAACTTTCTTTAAATAAGCAAGAAAATGTTGCAGGAATAAAAAAAATGAAGATAACTACAGGAATGCACTTATGAGCACTTATCTGTATCTAAATTGGCTTTCATGCTTTCAGTTTAATTAAATAAGCAGATCCCTGAATCTTAGGGACCAATGGAATGTTATGTGCATTCCTCTCTTGTGCCCCAAGCAGAGTGCAAGGAAGGGTCTCTTGAAGGGAGGCACATCTTCCATCCCTTTTTCCTTTGATTTATTTGCTTCCCAAGTACAGGAAAAATCCCACTGCTGGTATCCTGTCAGGTTTGTGCAAGTTACCTTTAGAGGGCACCTGAAGTTTCCCAGGAGTCTCAGAGCTTCCTTAGTTACCTGAGGAATCCAAAGCTCTGCACCTGTGAGAGGGAAAGAAAAGTCATCCCAGGACAAGAGAATTTGCATTTACTCACTCGGCAGAGCTGGTGTGGAATGGAGTCTGCTTAGGCAAAGGAATAAAAATAGAAAATCTCAGGAGATGCCTCCATAATGCTGTGGAACAAGAAGTTGAGTTTCTCTGCCTTGGAAGATGCCTTTTTTGATACTTTTTCAATCATGTTAAACAGGTTGCTGTTAAGAATAATTAATACCAGCTATTCTTTAGTCTGATCAGAGGGAAAATGATGATATTCTGAGGTGATAGTAAAACAGGTGCTTATGTTGGGAAACATTCCTTATCCCTCTATGTAATAGAATCATAGAATGGATTGGGTTGGAAAAGGCCTCTGAGATCAGCAAGTCCAACCCTTGATCCAACGGAGTGCCCTGGGCTGGTGATCACAGTGGGGTTGGATCAAGATTTGGTGGATTCTGACTCAGTGCCACATCCATAGAATGGATTGGGTTGGAAAAGACCTCCGAGATCATCAAGTCCAACCCTTGGTCCAACTCCAGTCCCTTTACCAGATCATGGCACTCAGTGCCACGGCCAAGCTCAGCTGAAAAACCTCCAGGGATGGGGAATCCACCCCCTCTCTGGGCAGCCCATTCCAATCCCTGAGCACTCTCTCTGGAAATGATTTCCTGCTCTCCAACTTCAATTTCCCCTGGCAGAGCTTGAGCCCATCGTGCCCCCTTGTCCTATTGCTGAGTGCCTGGGAGAAGAGACCAACCCCCACCTGGCCAGAACTTCCCTTCAGGGAGTTCCAGACAGTGCTGAGGTCATTGAGAAAAATTGACCCTGTGTTCTGTTGTGGTACTTTCCAAAATTATTCATATTTATTTACATACCATATAATTTACATTTCAAAGCAAAATGTTGTTTCCTCTTTTCTTATCCCAATCATATACTAAGTTTTGTGATCTTAACATTTGAGCCTTTTCAGCTGGGAACGTTCCGTGTTTCCCGAGCTGTGCTGAAAAGCTGGAAGCTCCAGCTCAGCACCAGAGTGCTTTGTCAGCTGGAGGGCCCTTTCACAGCAATTCCTGAAGCTCTGCAGCATAAAGGATGAAGTGAAATGACAGCCATGAGGCCACGGGAGCTCTGGCTGTGCCTTTCCTGGAGCAGCAGAGCATCTGACCCTTCCATAAGGCTGTGCAGGGAGCCCTCCATGTGACCCTCAGCCAGCCCCATCAGACCAGTGTTAATGTGGGACATCAAACCTGCTCATTATGTAACTGTTTCTCCTGGCCAAGCCTTTCCTACCGAGGTAACCAAACCTTTAATTTCAAGCTGCCACTAAAGTTAAACGTTCTGTGGGTAGAAGGAAGCGAAGGGGTGGGAACAGGGAATGCAGGTTATTCGTGTCCCAACAAGATCAGTGATGTGTTTTTGTTTGATTTGTCTGACAGCATCTGTCAGAAAGTGCCCCAAGACCCATTTCATGCTTTTGCTAATACAGCCAAAAGGAAAATTGCAAGCCTTGTGAAATGCTTTTTAATTATACCTTTGCTGCCTGGTAAAACACTGGATTTTAAAGGTGTCCTAAAAGCAGTAGTGTAATTTTAATTTACCTAGAAATGCCCTGACCTGGCATTCTGAGTTGGTCTCAAGGACAGAGCCAGAATGTGGAAACTGCAGTTTCAGCATTTAAAAACAAGAGAGAAGCAGATGAGTGTCAGTGTGGCCACGTCAGGCATTAGAGCTGAAACCCCCGACCTGCCATATGGAAACTTCATGTTTTGATGTAAAGAATTTGCCTGATAAATCTGAAAGTCATCAGGTTTGCCTCTGGCCTGCCTGCAGCAGTGTGAGGTTTTGGGGTTGTTGAAAGCCCTTGGGGCAGGGGGGAATCTCAGGGGTTTGTGTTGCCTGTCCTGTCCCCTCTCCAAAATCTGGCTTTTTACTGACCTAAACAGAGGCAGATTTTTGTATGAAATTATACCCTGCCCTTGTAATTTCTGCCATAAAAAGCACTGGGATGTGACTAAATCTGCCTGGCAAGGTTTTCTTAGAGAAACTGGGCTTTTTTTACCTCAGCAGTTTGCACCTTTGAGGTGTGCCCTTCCTTAGCCGACTGCTCACCCTCACCAGCCCCCTTACAAATCCCTCACAAATCAAATATTAGAAATCCCAGAAATACCTGAATCCATTTTGATGTGTTTCTTTAAAGAAGGGCTGAGTGCTGAGGGCTGGTTAAGATCTTGCCCTGATTTTTCTGACTGTGATGGTGATCTGTGGGCTGGGACCAGGCCTCCTTTGCCCTGAGGGGAGAAGGGGCAATGGAGGGGCAGGGGGTGCCCATGGGTGTCTCTGAGGGGAGAAGGGGGCTATGGAGGGGCAGGGGGTGCCCGTGGCTGTCTCTGAGGAGAGAAGGGGGCAATGGAGGGGCAGGGGGTGCCTATGGCTGTCTCTGAGGGGAGAAGGGGGCAATGGAGGGGCAGGAGGTGCCCGTGGGGGTCTCTGAGGGGAGAAGGGGGCAATGGAGGGGCAGGGGATGCCCATGGGTGTCTCTGAGGGGAGAAGGGGCAATGGAGGGGCAGGGGGTGCCCATGGGTGTCTCTGAGGGGAGAAAGGGGCAGTGGAGGGGCAGGGGGTGCCCATGGGTGTCTCTGAGGGGAGAAGGGGGCTATGGAGGGGCAGGGGGTGCCCATGGGTGTCTCTGAGGGGAGAAGGGGGCTATGGAGGGGCAGGGGGTGCCCGTGGGTGTCTCTGAGGGGAGAAGGGGGCTATGGAGGGGCAGGAGGTGCCCGTGGGTGTCTCTGAGGGGAGAAGGGGCTATGAAAGGGCAGGAGGTGCCCATTTTCAGGGCAATGGCTGAGGGGGCACACATGGGGGTCTCTGAGGGGAGAAGGGGGCTATGGAGGGGCAGGGGGTGTCCATGGGTGTCTCTGAGGGGAGAAGGGGGCAATGGAGGGGCAGGGGGTGCCCGTGGGTGTCTCTGAGGGGAGAAGGGGGCAATGAAGGGGCAGGGGATGCCCATGGGGGTCTCTGAGGGGAGAAGGGGCCTATGGAGGGGCAGGGGGTGCCAATTGCCAGGGCAATGGCTGAGGGGGCACACAGGGGTGGTCTCTGAGGGAAGAAGGGGGCTATGGAGGGGCAGGAGGTCCCCATGGGTGTCTCTGAGGGGAGAAAGGGGCAGTGGAGGGGCAGGGGGTGCTCTCTGCCACGGCAATGGCTGAGGGGGCACACAGGGAGGGTCTCTGAGGGGAGAAGGGGGCTATGGAAGGGCAGGGGGTGCCCATGGGTGTCTCTGAGGGGATGGCAGGGCAGGATCACGGTGTCCAGGGCTGTAAGGGGACGCCTGAGGGGGATCACCGTGCCCGGGGCCATGAGGGACCGGTGGGACAGGATGGAGGGGACGGTGGGACACGATGGCCGTGCCCGGGGCCGTGAGGGGACATTGGGACAGGATGGCCGTGCCCGGGGCCGTGAGGGGCACCCCCGGGCCGTGAGGGGACGGTGGGACGGGATGGCCGTGCCCGGGGCCGTGAGGAGATGCCTGAGGACGATCGCCATGAGGGGACGGGATGGCCGTGCCCGGGGCCGTGCGGAGCAGCCTCGGGGCCGTGAAGGGACGGTGGGATGGGACGGCCGTGCCCGGGGCAGCCCCGGGGCCGTGAGGGGACATTGGGACAGGATGGCCGTGCCCGGGGCAGCCCCGGGGCCGTGAGGGGACATTGGGACAGGATGGCCGTGCCCGGGGCAGCCCCGGGGCCGTGAGGGGACATTGGGACAGGATGGCCGTGCCCGGGGCAGCCCCGGGGCCGTGAGGGGACATTGGGACAGGATGGCCGTGCCCGGGGCAGCCCTGGGGCCGTGAGGGGACAGTGGGACAGGATGGCCGTGCCCGGGGCAGCCCCGGGGCCGTGAGGGGACAGTGGGACAGGATGGCCGTGCCCGGGGCCGTGCGGAGCAGCCCCGGGGCCGTGAGGGGACAGTGGGACAGGATGGCCGTGCCCGGGGCAGCCCCGGGGCCGTGAGGGGACAGTGGGACAGGATGGCCGTGGCGGGCGGAGCGGCGGGGCCGCGCCCCGGGCAGGCCGTGCGGGAGGCGGCGGCGGCGCGGGGGCCGCTGGGGGCGATGGCGGCCGGGCCGGGCCGGGCCGTGTCCCCGCCCCGCGGCGCTCTCCCCACACTCGCCCGCCCTGCGCTGCCATTGGGAGCCGCGCCGCGCCGAGCCCAGGCAGCCGCCGGTCCCGCTCCGCCGCCATCGCCATGAGCTTCTTGTTGTGAGTACCCGCGGGGCGTGGGGGGGCCTCTCCTCTCCCTTTGCCCCGTTCCGCCGGCCAGGGCAGGGCAGGGCAGGGCAGCGCTGCCCGCCGAGAGGACGCGGCCGCCGCCCGCTCGCAGCCTGGCGCTGCCCGGCGGCCTGGCGGCCCCGCTCCGTCCCGCTCCTCGCTCTCTCCCTCCCTTTGTGCCGCGGTCCCCCGGGACCAGCTGCTCTCCTTAGCCCCAGGAGGACGTTTGGAGGGCGGCCGAGCCCAGCCGCGCTTCCCGTTCCTGCACGGCTTCCCCTCCGGAGCCCACACGAGTTGGGAAACATCCCCGCGGCGGCCGGGCCGGGCCGGGCCGCCTCCCCGGTGAGCGCCGTGCTGCCGGCCGGGGGTGTCGCTGGGGGAAAACACCCTCCCCAGCGGTCTGTTGGGATGTTTGCACGGGATTTTCTCCTTCCTGCTTGGTGCTGGGGCGTTGTGTGCCGCGGCTGGAGGGGCAGGGAGGGCCGAGCAGGCCGTAGGGGCTCCCCGGCAGCCCGAGGGCCAGGCCAGGCCTCACTGCGGCATCCCAAGGCAGGAACCGGTGCCAGGCCAGGTGTGCACAGAACCCGCACTTGGCAGTTCTGCTTCGTGGGCAGCAACCCTGTGAACTTTGGTCCCTCCCCTTGGGAACAAAGACGAGGTACTTGTGACAATTAACATAAACCGGTTGAGTGACCTATTAATTAAGGCGGAGATGCGCTCTAGGGAAGGAAGGGAGATCCGGGCAGCTGAAAAAGGCGCCCTGGCAGAACTGAGCCCCATTAAGGCCTTGGCCCCGCTGAGTGTTCCGAGTTCCTGCGAGCAGATAGTGGGACCGTGTCCGTAATGTCTGGCGGTGTCAGGGGCTGGAATTGATAACCAGCTGATGTGAACGTGGCCTGCTTTTAGAGGGGAGACTTTACCTCGGAGCAGATAGTGGGACTGTGTCCATAATGTCTGGGGGTGTCAGGGGCTGGAATTGATAACCAACTGATGTGAACGTGGCCTGCTTTTAGAGGGGAGACTTTACCTCGGAGCAGATAGTGGGACTGTGTCCGTAATGTCTGGCCGTGTCAGGGACTGGAATTGATAACCAGCTGATGTGAACGTGGCCTGCTTTTAGAGGGGAGACTTTACCTCGGAGCTGGGGCGTTCTGGTGAGTTGTGTTCTCATGGAGACCAGTAATCCCAGCGCCAGCTTCCTCCTCAATCCCTGCCTTGTGTTTAACGCTGCCCTCCCAAGCCCTCTCCATACCCCCAGAGGATTTGAAAGACACCTCTCAGCTGTGAACGGGAGGTGGGTACTGCTGATTGTTGGATTCAGACGCCGTGCTCCTAATGAGAAGCCCAGCTGTCCCTCTCCTTCATAATTCTCAGCTGCTGCGGTGGAGAAGGGGGGACAGGAGTTCGAGTGCCCTGGGAGTCTGGTTTGCAAATTAGAGAGCCTCCCTCTCCGTGGCATTGGGCAAACTGGGAATGGAAAAGCAAGAAACCCTCCACCCTCTGTCAGAAATAAGATGCTTGTTTCTTTTTCCAGACCCTTCTGAAACGTAGGAAAGCAAATCTTTACCCCCCACCTCTGTTGTTCCGAGTGATCCTTCTGAAGGATAGAAATGGAAACTGGGAGTTGCTGCACAGCAAAGCCAGAAATGTTGGCAACGTTGCTGTTGGCTGAGTGCTGTAGATGGCACCTCGTTTGCTCATCTGCTGTATAGGGATTGATTTCTTAAAAAAATAAATTCAAAGTATGCCTGGGAGGCCTCAGGGACGCCAGGGAAACTTTCTGTGCAGGGAGTTACATTTTTTTGTTTGTTTGGGGGTTTTTTGAAGTATTCAGAAAGTTACCATCACCTTTTTTGTCAAATTTGGATTTTAACTCGACACAGCGGTTGGATGTTACACTTTGCAGGCTTAGCAGTGCAGAGTTGCATTTTGAAGTGCAAGCCCCTCCTGGACGTTCACGGTACTTGTAACATAGTTTTTTGTGGTACTTTTTCGCTGGTGTGGAGGAGCCAGAGGTGTTTGGCTGTGTCGCTGCCACCGCTGTCCTTCCGTGGGCCGACTGACGCTTTGGAACTCGCAGCAAACACACTGGGAACGAACGGGGAGCTCTTCCCAACCTGCCGCGCAGGTTTCTCCCCGGGAGCTTGGCTGGAGCTCGTCACTCTGACACTCAGCACGATGCCAAAAGCCACGATCTCCTGCGGAGTCGCCTGTCGTGAGATAACAGGGCGATTGTGCTGGGACAGCACAGGGTGCCTGGGCCCCCTCGCTGACAAATCCGTGGCTGTTCCTCCCTGTTGCCGGGCCCGGTGACAGACAGAGCTACGTGGGGGAGGAAATAAAGTCAAGGGGAAGCATTGTCTTCTCTCGACATGGGGAACATTGTAAAAAGACTGTCTTGTGAGCGACTCACTGAATTAACACAGCTCGGGTTTGACAGCCATTGTTATTTTCAGCGCCGCTGTTTTCTCTTTCTGATCTGCTGCTTCCTTTCCTTTACAAACCTCTCCAATGGTTGAATAAGGTTGTCCTGGATCTCTTTAAAAAGGGTTTAAAAACGGGAGTCGGACTAGAAAATGTCTTCAGTTCCAAAAAAACTCTGCTGGGTGAGTTGTCTCTAAAAGGAAATTACAGCATAGTTGCAGGGACTTGAGCTTTACATCTCCAAGGGAAAAAAATTAAAGATAGTTCTGGTGGGTGTGCCAGATGGTGACATGGCTGTGTTATCCTCTGCTGGCAAAACTTACATAAAAAAGAAGCTCGATGGAAACCCTTTATTTATGAAAAGATTCAGTTTTAATTTTGAAGTTGTGAAATTGTCCTTTTAAAAAAATAATAATAAAAAAATCCATTGTGCTAGTGAATCCCTCTCAGAAGATTCCAGCAGTTTTTGTTTTTAAAATGAGGTTCATTTAAGGAGTTGTTGCCTGATGAGTCTTGGAAAGATGAAGAGCTGCTGGAAGCACCAAGTGAGGGTCAGGGCTGTTGTTGGGGGCACATTTGTGAGTGAAGGCCAAGTTAACTTGTAAACCAAACTGGGGGTGAAATGTGTTCTCTCTTGTCTGACTTGTTCAGCCTGGCAGCTGCTTCTCATGGATTATTTCTTTAAAATTCAATTAAAATCCCACTGTGTGTGTAAATACACATGCAGGAGGTACAGTGAGGCTTCCCTTGGTTTCCCTTCCATCTCTTGCAGAATATTCCCAAAAGCAGAGCTGGTGTGTTTGTTTCCACTGATGGTCTTGCTGCTTCTCCAGGCTGCTCCTGCTCTTGGAGAGCATCAGGGCTGTTTGTTGTTGTCCCTTCCTCGGCTTCCCGAGATGCTGAGTTGTCTGGGAAATAAAACAAACATCCAGATACTTTTCTCCCTGTGTTTTTATGTGCTGGTTTAGCCTGATGAGTGTAATATTACTGTAAGAGCAGGGAAGGGGCTCTCCACACAGCAATGTGTTCCCATAAAATCACTTTTGAAACCATCTTAGACGCTGCTTTGTCACATAGAAACGTTTGGGATGGAAAAACAAAGACGTAGGAAGAAAGGCATTGTTCGGTGTGAAAGTTGTGTTTACTACAGCGCAGTGATGTCCGGCCTTAATTGCTTCCTAATTGTTTGCTTTTGTGCCGCGATGTTTCCCTTGTTTGTCCCTCCCTCTCTGTGTGCAGCCACTGGCTGTTCTCAGGGAATAGTTCTGGAACGAGGATCGCCTTCAGGAGAGGATTTGGGTGCTGGAAAGTGGCGGAGCTTTTCATTCTTAGCAAATATCTTTGTCACCTTTTGGTTTTTGGACAGGATTTCGGGTTTGGATTTAGGCTCCCTTCATGGCAGCAGCCCAGGGTCACAGTTCCTCCTGCTGCTGTCCTGAGAGATGCACAATCTGCTTTTATATCGTTTGGAAAAGGGTGAGGTATTCGAAGTGTTTTGGCCACCGGGCAGTGGCTGGAGGGATGCACAAGTCTGACAGATCAAGCTGCTCGTTTTCCTTAGAGAAGTAAATGGGTGCATTAAATTGGGCCAATTTGTCTTCTCTCATAAGCAACAAGGCAGTTCTTGCTTCCAGATCCATCAATAAGCCCTTGACCCACCAATCAACCCAAACCACAGGACATGCTTTATGAGTCTTTTAGCATTTTTAAACTGAGCCATTTCCTATTAGTGTGGAGCAACAACGACCTTGCTGTTTGGGTTTTGTCCTTTTTATTTTTATTTCAAACACACACGGGCTGAGATTCTGAGTTAAATAAAAACTCAGCTGCTGTAAAATCTGTTTTCAGCTACAACCGACTGTAAATTGCTTTTGACAGACTTGAAAAACTCTTTCTAACCTTTAAATTTCATGACATGGGATTATCAGCATCCAGTGCTTTGCCTTGTCATGTGTGTGTTGCTTTTTTAAATGTGGCATTTCTAGAATCATAGAATGGATTGGGTGGGAAAAGGCCTCTGAGATCAGCAAGTCCAACCCTTGATCCAACCCTACTGTGATCACCAGCCCAGGGCACAGAGTGCCCTGGGCTGGTGATCACAGTGGGGTTGGATCAAGACATGGTGGATTCTCACTCAGTGCCCCATCTATAGAATGGATTGGGTTGGAAAAGCCCTCCCAGATCATCAAGTCCAACCCTTGGTCCAACTCCAGTCCCTTTACCAGATCATGGCACTCAGTGCCACGGCCAAGCTCAGCTGAAAAACCTCCAGGGATGGGGAATCCACCCCCTCTCTGGGCAGCCCATTCCAATCCCTGAGCACTCTCTCTGCAAAGAAGTTTTTCCTGCTCTCCAACTTCAATTTCCCCTGGCAGAGCTTGAGCCCATCGTGCCCCCTTGTCCTATTGCTGAGTGCCTGGGAGAAGAGACCAACCCCCACCTGGCCAGAACTTCCCTTCAGGCAGTTCCAGACAGTGCTGAGGTCACCTCTGAGCCTCCTCTTCTCCAGGCTGAACACCCCCAGCTCCCTCAGCCTCTCCCCACAGCACTTGTGCTCCAGTCCCTTCTCCAGCCTTGTTGCTCATAGAATCACAGAATCATAGAATGGATTGGGTTGGAAAAGCCCTCTGAGACCATCAAGTCCAACCCTTGGTCCAACTCCAGTCCCTTTACCAGATCATGGCACTCAGTGCCACGGCCAAGCTCAGGTTAAAAACCTCCAGGGATGGGGAATCCACCCCCTCTCTGGGCAGCCCATTCCAATCCCCGAGCACTCTCTCTGCAAAGAAGTTTTTTCCTGATCTCCAGATTAAAGGAGCTTGAGCCCTTGCCCCCTTGTCCATTTGCTTCCCTTTTGCCCTTGTAGCACCTCTGTGGCATTAATGAGATGTGGGTACTATAAATTCCCCTCCAGAGTTCCATCCCCAGCAGGTTGTCCAAACACCACATTCAGGCAGCTGTTCTGGATCAGTTTAAAGCAGCTCATAAAGAAGTAACCACAAACTTTATGATTTCTCTAATAATTTCCCAGAGCCAGCGTGGTGGTTTGGTCTGCATGTGCATCTCTCAGGTGTTTTCTCAGGGCTCTGCTGCTTGGGTCAGTATTTTGGGGAGGGTTGAGGAGTGAGAGCTGAGGCCACCCCAACCCCCTGCAGCTCCAGGCTGGGCACAGAGTGGCTGGAGAGCAGCCAGGCAGAGGGACCTGGGGGGACTGAGGGACAGGAAGCTCAACAGGAGCCACCAGTGTGCCCAGGTGGCCAAGAAGGCCAATGGGATCCTGGCCTGGATCCAAACTAGCGTGGCCAGCAGGCCCAGGGCAGTGACCCTTCCCCTGGACTCTGCCTTGGGGAGGCCACACCTTGAGTGTTGTGTTCAGTTCTGGGCCCCTCAGTTGAGGAAAGAGATTGAGGGGCTGGAGCGGGGCCAGAGAAGAGCAACGAGGCTGGAGAAGGGGCTGGATGTGTCACTGAGTGTCTTCTTAAACACCTCCAGGGCCAGAGAATCCAACCTCTCTTGATCCAACCCCACTGTGATCACCAGCCCAGGGCACTCCGTGCCCTGGGCTGGTGATCACAGTGGGGTTGGATCAAGGATTGGATTGGATCAGGGGTTGGATCAAGGGTTGGCTTTGACAATCTGAGGTCTCTTCCAACCCAACTGAGAAGAGCAACGAGGCTGGAGAAGGGACTGGAGCACAAGTGCTGTGGGGAGAGGCTGAGGGAGCTGGGGGTGTTCAGCCTGGAGAAGAGGAGGCTCAGAGGTGACCTCAGCACTGTCTGGAACTGCCTGAAGGGAAGTTCTGGCCAGGTGGGGGTTGGTCTCTTCTCCCAGGCACTCAGCAATAGGACAAGGGGGCACGATGGGCTCAAGCTCTGCCAGGGGAAATTGAAGTTGGAGAGAAGAAAAAACTTCCTAGCAGAGAGAGTGCTCAGGCATTGGAATGGGCTGCCCAGAGAGGGGGTGGATTCCCCATCCCTGGAGGTTTTTCAGCTGAGCTTGGCCGTGGCACTGAGTGCCATGATCTGGTAAAGGGACTGGAGTTGGACCAAGGGTTGGACTTGATGATCTGGGAGGGCTTTTCCAACCCAACTGATTCTATGATTTGCTAACTGGTGATTTCTTAGTTGGCACAGTGGGATGTGGCATCCAGGGCCTGACCCCCAGTTTGGGGCACAGCAATGCCACGTGTGGTGCATCTCAGGCATGTTCTGTTTCATCCCAGGCTTTGCTTCCCAATTCAAACCCATACCCTGAGTCAGCAGTCCGTGTTTGACATGGATGAGATGGTGGTTCTGTGTGCCAGTCCCCCTGTGCATTCAGGAAGGTAACAGGAGTTTTTGCCTTGCAAATGTATTTGGATACCTTTAAAAGTGATCCCGTGGTCCTGCCCATTGCTCACTTGGGTTTTCCTTGAAGTTTGGGGTTTCTTTGTTGTCTGTGCTTGCACCACTTCACCTTTCCCTGTGGTCATTTGCTCCAGAGTTAATGACTTGTGTCCTCCTGAGGTACAAAACCTTAATCCCTTCCTCAGAGAAGGAGAACATCTTGCAGATAAGGACTTGTCAGGCCTGGATTTGTTGTCTTTATCACCAGTCTAATGCCTTTCTTTATGACAAAGGGAACAAATGAGCTTAAGGAAGCTTTGGTAAATTCCTCTTTTGCTAAAAATTGAGGCAACTCGTTTTTGATACTGAAATAATTTCCACACAGGTGGTGATTGGGTGGGTTCCCTTTGCTGACTTGAATGAAACAACCTGTATTTATTTTGGTTTGGAAGCTGTTATTTTAATTGTGTTTTTACCAACTCAAGTAGCACATTTTGCTTGAATGGATTAATTGTTTCAGTGACTTGCTGAGTGTTCTGGAGCCAGGAATCAAAATGCCATAGTGTGACTTCTGCTTTATACCCACAAAGTACTGGGTTTTTTAACACTGAAATGTACCTTTTAGAAATAAAACCCAAGTGTCTCTAATGTCCTATTGCTGCTTTTTGTGGTTGACAACTCTTCTTAAAATTTCTTGCTGCAGTGGGAGTGAGAAAAAAGCAGAAAAATCTGTACTTAAGTTCATAGAACAGTTAAACTAAATTTGTATTCAACTGTCAAATGCACAAGCTGAAATAATATCCAAAGAAATGTTCTCCTGGGTGTGTAGTAGGACTTGTTCCCTCTCAGGTGGTTTTCCTCATGGAATACTTTGCAAGAGATGAGCAAATTTTCCCCCAGATGGTTACAGGGAGCACAGAGAGGGTTGTATTAGATGGGGAGGTGTGTAGGAAACCCTTGGGCTGAGATAATGCAGTGTATTTTTGGAAAGCTGTTGGTTCTTCTTTTCTGCCTCCTGTCCATTCCTTCTGCCTGTTGTTCTCCCTGTTATTTCTTGCCTCTAATGGTTGTTGTTTCCTGGATCCAGACTCTGCTTTGCCTCCTGATCCAAGTGGAAGTGTGATCTTCCAAGTGGAAGTGTGATCTTCCCTCTGGGTGTGAGCGTTGCTGTTGGGAAGTTCCCGAGTGTTCCTCCTTTGCCACGTTCACACCCTCAGCCTGGTCTGAGGGGGGGTTGCACTCAAGGGCAGCCTTTTATAAAGTGTTAAAGTGACTCTTCTCCCATGAAAATTTAGTTAAATTTCTCCCCTAACTGCCTTTTCCCTCAACACATGAAGAGAATGTTGCTTTTATTGTGTTTAAAAGGGTCTTTTCCCTTTTCCCTTTAGAGCTGCCCCGCTCTGGTTCTGTGGGTTGTGTGACTCGATTTGCTTTAGTCATTCATTAAGCACTGGCTTCCCAAAGCACTGCTCAGCACTTTGGGAAGCCATCCATGTTCTGAGCCATGTTCTCCAAGCACTATATTTGGTGTACAAGTCAGGATCTAATTTGATGCTGGAGCCAAGCTTTTATTGCTGCAATTTATCACCCTCAGCGGGTTGTGGATGGTTTTTCTGCAAAGCTCTTCCCACTTCTTAAGTGTATTTACAGGGTGGGACTGTTCCCAGCAGTTTGGGATGCAGAGGGAATTAGGCATGTAAAGATAATTTAGCTGAATGTGAGGAAATCTGTGTGGCAGGAGGAGCAGTTTGCTGGGGAGAGCAAGTGGGATGCTTGTCCCTGTTTGTCCTGTGGAGAAAAGGAATCCCAGGCAGGCAAACCCTGCCCATCACCTGCTTTAATTCATGGAAATGCTCCCCCTTTTCCTCCTGACCCCCAGGGATGCTTTCTGGGACTCCTGAGGCAACCTGGAGTCTCTTGGCCACTTCAGGATATTCTCAGTGACTTGGGGAAAGATCTTGAACTCCTTCATGCCTTTATAAATGGTTTGCTAAACCTTCTTGCTCTGTCCTAAAGCTTCCAGGATCCCTTCTTTGAACACCATCCACTGTGTTGCTGAAAGAAACAACCCAGACTTGGAGCTTTATGTATTTCCTCAGGAATTGCTTAGTTTTATAGATGCAAAAGGGCAGGAATTTTGTACAGAAAAGTGGAGTTCTGTTCACTGAACAGTGAGTTGGGTACATTTCTGCAGGAAACAGGTTTGAACCTTTGTGGAAATTACACTTGGGAGCAAAACTGTGCCGAGTTCTGGGCGGAGTTGGAGTTGATGCTGTGCCCTCCCTTTTGAGCAGGCTGGTGCTAATTGACAGAAATAAGGGTTTCCTGAGGAAAGGGGGGGACATTAATGAGGAAACTGTGCTGGTTAGTCTGTAGGGAGCTTAATTAATGACTGAAGTGGTCAAAATAGTGAACTCCATCTTGTAGGGATAAAGAAACAAGCAGTTGGAGAAGAAGGAATACCTCCTGTTGACCTTCTGCAAAGCTGCCAGTGGCCTGGCCCTTTAAAGATGTATTATGTGACTGTGAGCATATTAGAGGAAATAAATCTAATTTGGATTATTCCTTACAGTTCCATGATGTGATAGTAAATGTTAATACTGAAGTAGTGACAGAACCTGGATCTGGTGGACAGTTCCCAAGAGAACAGCCAGGGCCAGTGCTCAGTTTTGCTGTGCTGGGTGCAGTTGGACACTCGTGTTTGTGGCTCTGCCCCTCTCCTTGTGCTCCTGTTAGTCCTGCAGGGGACAGGCCTTGGGAGCTGAGTCACTTCCTCAGCCTGGGCTGTCTTGGGAATGGTTGGATTGTGTTTGGAGTGCACAGACAGGGCTCTGAGTATCCACTGAGGGCAACTGTGACTGGCCTTGTTTGTTCTGAGGGTTTTCCAGGAGGTGAAAGTGTGTTAAGTGAATGTGTTGTAAATGATTTGGTTTGTGTGTGAGCACAGCCAAGTGATGGTGATGCTTCCCTGGTTATGGGATGGGCTTTACACACTCTCCTTCCTTGCCTTGGGAATTGCAGTCACTGGAAGAAGGGCCACATCCAGGCACTCAGCAATAGGACAAGGGGGCACGATGGGCTCAAGCTCTGCCAGGGGAAATTGAAGTTGGAGAGCAGGAAATAATTCTTTGCAGAGAGAGTGCTCAGGGATTGGAATGGGCTGCCCAGAGAGGGGGTGGATTCCCCATCCCTGGAGGTTTTTCAGCTGAGCTTGGCCGTGGCACTGAGTGCCATGATCTGGTAAAGGGACTGGAGTTGGACCAAGGGTTGGACTTGATGATCTGGGAGGTCTTTTCCAACCCAATCCATTCTATGGTTCTATGGATGTGGCACTGAGTGAGAATCCACCATGTCTTGATCCAACCCCACTGTGATCACCAGCCCAGGGCACTTCGTGCCCTGGGCTGGTGATCACAGTGGGCTTGGATCAAGGATTGGACTTGATGATCACAGAGGTCTTTTCCAACCCAATCCATTCTATGATCCAAACAGCAGGAACACCAGAGGGTGGGGTTGGAGCATGACACCTCCCCCTTGTTTTCCAGGCACATTCTGAGCCTGCAGAGGGAAAATCAGAGGCCAGGAGAAGAAGTGTAGGTGCTTGGCTTGTCTGGAAAACAGGCTGTGGCCACTTACCATCCCTGTGGGTCTGGCACTGAGTGTCCCTGCAGGACAGCTGAGGGAGTGTGTCACAGGGAATGGGGAGTCATTCACTCTCCAAACACTGTCAGTTGTCCCTGGTCAGAGCCCAGCCAGCCAAGCCTTCCCTGGGGGTGTGCCTTGGTGCTCCTACGAGCATCTGAGCTTTGCTGCACCAATCCTGCTCTGACTCTGAAATGCGTGTGCAGAGGAGAAAAAGATGTTTTGAAGACTGTGGGTGTGTACATGTTCTGACAGCTCTGACACTGGGGGGTGGTGGCTGGGACAAGCAAAAGCAAAACTGTTCCTTAAGGCTACTTTAAACAACTTTCCTGGGTATGAATCATCTGATAATCTTGGGCTCTTTTAACATGTAGAGTCTTGTGCAGAGTGGGACCTGTGCTTTTGATTCATGAGATTGTGACTTTCATCCCATCCTGTCTGGGATCCAGTGTGTGAATACAGCACTTTTTCCTCTAAGGGGAAGGCAGATTTTAGTCCCCACCTTGACAGGTGGAGGATGACAAATCTAAAAGCACTGATTTTCCTGCTCCAGTGGAAGGAGGCACCATTTCAAAGCAGTTATGATGACAGTGGTCACTGTACCCCTGAAAAGCCTACAGGGAATTGAAACTACTCCGTGGTGTAGCAATAAACAACCTGTATTCTGTTTTTGTAGCAAAGATCACGTGTCTGTGGAAAACTTTCAAGCCTGTGCCACTGATCCTTGTTTAAACAAAGAAACAAACAAACCAAAAAGAAAGCTCTAGGCTTGCAATTTCTTTCTAACCACTGCCTTACCTTTTGGGAGAGAAGCTCCGTTGGGGAAGGACTTGGCACTTCCTAATTCCTTCCCAGACCTGCTGCATGGGCTGTTTGCACCCTGAATTCTTCCCTTGCTTTTGTTAACCTGCAGGTTCAGGTGCCTGGATTGAGGCAGTGAGTGGGTTCTGGGGGGTCTCAGGAGGGTTTTGGGGGGTCCCAGGAGGGTTTGGGGGTCCCCAACTCACACTCCCCCCTCAGGGGTGTCGGTGGATCCCGTGATGGAACCTGGGGGGGTTTCGGGGGGTCCCAGGTGGGTTTAGGGGACCCCCAACTCACACTCCCCCCTCAGGGGCGTTGGTGGAGCCCGTGATGGAACCTGGGGGGTTTTTGGGGGTCCCAGGTAGGACAGTGACCCCCTGGGTGGGTTCTGGGGGGTCTCAGGAGGGTTCTGGGGGGTCCCAGGAGGGTTTTGGGGACCCCCAACTCACACTCCCCCCTCAGGGGCGTTGGTGGAGCCCGTGATGGAACCTGGGGGGGTTTGGGGGGTCCCAGGTGGGTTTGGGGGGTCCCAGAGGGGACAGTGACCCCTGGGTGGGTTTGGGGGGGTCCCAGGAGGGTTTTGGGGGGTCCCAGGAGGGTTTTGGGGGTCCCCAACTCACACTCCCCCCTCGGGGGTGTTGGTGGATCCCGAGATGGAACCTGGGGGGGTTTGGGGGTTCCCAGATGGGTTTTGGGACCCCCAGGTAGGTTTGGGGACCCCCAGGGGGATTTGGGGGGGTCTCAAGTGGATTTGGGGGGTCTCAAGTGGATTTGGGGGGTCTCAGGAGGGTTCTGGGGGGTCCCAGGAGGGTAGACAGTGGAGTCTGTGGTGCTGTAAGAGCTGGAGGAGCCATTGTCTTGCTGGCACTGGCACACTGACTCTCTTCAGGACAGAAATGTTGTGACTCCTCAGTTCTCTAAATAGAAATGCTCAGATTCAATCTCGTCAGTGCCCAGTTTCACTTTACCTGCTGTCCTTCTGATGCTGTGCTTGTCACGGGGAAAACATGTTTAAATGCTGCAACTACTGATTGAATTGCCAAAAAGTAGCTTGAGCTTCTGTTTTCATTTCCATGTTGATGTGTTGGCTGGTGGAAACTAACCCGGTCCTGCCGTGATGTTTCTATTCTTAGCAGGATGTTGTCGTTTGAAGCCCTCTGTTATTGTTTAAAGGCTGGAAGTGTTTGATTTTCTGGAATTTGGGTCTCGTCTCACAGTGTTTCTGTGTTTAAAACCAGCAGCAGGAGAAGGGAGAGAAGGAGAGCTAAAACTTGGGGGCTTCTGTGATAAGTGGAGTGGAGTTGGACCAAGGGTTGGACTTGATGATCTCAGAGGTCTTTTCCAACCCAGCCCATTGTGGGAAAAGCTCAGTCGCTGGCCTGTGGCAGTGAGTCCCTGCCTCCGTTTCCCTGTGTCCAACAAGACACTAATTATCCCTTACTCCAAACATACTTTGTGAGGATTAATTAGTACTCCCAAGGGCCTTTGAAGATGAGAAAAGCAGGAGCTGCACTAGGAAAAGTTTCCATGCTCTAGGTAAGTGTTCTGTGCACTGCCCTGAGTTCAGCTTTCTCAGAATCTCTGGTGTGTTCCCAGATATTTTGAAGGGGGAATTTCAGTCTGGTAATGTCAGTGGTGGTGGGTGCTTTGGGGAGGAACTGAGGAGTGGTACAGCTGTAGCTCCAGCAGTTGGTTCCTCACATGTTCACCCAAGGAAAGGAATGCAGGTGACACCCATGGCATGATGAGCAGCCAGAGCAATGCAGGTGGCAGGGGCAGCCTGAAAACAGCAGGTGGGAGCTTGGGGTTAGTTCTGTGGGAAGAACAAGCTGGGAAAGCCTGACTTGTATTCTTGAGCAACCCAAACTTTTCTCTTTCAATTCAGGTTTCCACAAATCTGCAGCAGACTCGATGGGAATAGATAATAAAAAGCTCTGTGGGCAAAGGGTTGGGAGTGAGGAGGCCCAAGCCAGGCCAGCCCAAGTGCTTCTCCTGGGAGCACCAAGGTATAGGTGGCTCCTTTCCTGCAGTACTTCAAGAGCTGAGGCTGGACATTTAATCTGCTTTGAGTGTAGATGTGCCAGTGCTGTGTTTGAACTGAGCTGTCGAGGCATCGTGGTGTCAGCAGGACTCCTGGAATTCTTCCTTCCTTCTGGAAACATCGTGCTGCCAGCCCAATCAGCACAGCCTGCAGAAAGCACATCATGAAACCCACCCTGGCTGTCAGCAGGCAGCAGGATAAAATTACAGCTTGGGAGGAAATGTGGTGTTCTTGATTGTGACGTCTGCGTGGGCTCCGGCCGGTGGGAAGGGCTTGTTGTGGCTTCCCAGCTCCGTGAGTCAACTCCTCTCACACACTTCCTGATCTGCTGCTGGGTCGGGCCGTTTCTGCCGCTGCCAGAGCTGCACTTCCTGCACGAATGGAAGGGCACAATTCGCCAGAACCGTCGGATGTGGGAGTGAAGGGAGCAAAGTGTCCTTGGAATGGCAGGAATGTTTTCAGGGAGCTGAGTCCCCGTGAAAGATTGGGAGTTGTGGGGGTGATGCAGCGTGTTCCCCTCTCTGTGTCTGAGGAAAATGGGATCTTCTGTGCTTGCTCCTTCCCCTCTCACTTCTGCATTCATGTTAAGGGATTCTCAGAGACTCCTAACAGGGAGAGGTGGGTGCTGCCTGCCAGCTTGGAGCATTGTAAAGCCTCGGGAGAAGTGGCTTGTGCCAACTCCCTGAGGGGAAGTTCTGGCCAGGTGGGGGTTGGTCTCTTCTCCCAGGCACTCAGCAATAGGACAAGGGGGCACGATGGGCTCAAGCGCTGCCAGGGGAAATTGAAGTTGGAGAGCAGGAAATCATTTCCAGAGAGAGTGCTCAGGCATTGGAATGGGCTGCCCAGAGAGGGGGTGGATTCCCCATCCCTGGAGGTTTTTCAGCTGAGCTTGGCCGTGGCACTGAGTGCCATGATCTGGTAAAGGGACTGGAGTTGGACCAAGGGTTGGACTTGATGATCTCAGAGGGCTTTTCCAACCCAATCCATTCTATGATTCTGTGATTCTATAAGCAACAAGGCTGGAGAAGGGACTGGAGCACAAGCCCTGTGGGGAGAGGCTGAGGGAGCTGGGGGTGTTTAGCCTGGAGAAGAGGAGGCTCAGAGGTGACCTCAGCACTGTCTGGAACTGCCTGAAGGGAAGTTCTGGCCAGGTGGGAGTTGGTCTCTTCTCCCAGGCACTCAGCAATAGGACAAGGGGGCACGATGGGCTCAAGCTCTGCCAGGGGAAATTGAAGTTGGAGAGAAGAAAAAACTTCTTTGCAGAGAGAGTGCTCAGGGATTGGAATGGGCTGCCCAGAGAGGGGGTGGATTCCCCGTCCCTGGAGGTTTTTCAGCTGAGCTTGGCCGTGGCACTGAGTGCCATGATCTGGTAAAGGGACTGGAGTTGGACCAAGGGTTGGACTTGATGATCTTGGAGGTCTTTTCCAACCCAATCCATTCTATGATTCAATGGATGGGGCACTGAGTGAGAATCCACCATGTCTTGATCCAACCCCACTGTGATCACCAGCCCAGGGCACTCTGTGCCCTGGGCTGGTGATCACAGTGGGGTTGGATCATGGGTTGGACTTGATGATCTCAGAGGGCTTTTTCAACCCCATCCATTCTATGGTTCTGTCATTCTATGATTATGGAATGTAGCTGAAAATAAACTGTCATACTTGACCCAGACACTGATGATTCTATGCATTGTTGGCCACCAGGCAGAATTCTTTAAAGTTCCTTTTTCTCTGTGATTGCTCGAGGATTTGAGGGACAAGAAGACTTTCTAAATATGTCACCTGAGATAGATTGGCATAGTAGGAAAAAAACATTATTTATGTGGTTAAGTAATAGGAGAGCTTCTGAACTAAGTAATTGAAATAATGTTTGCAGCAATATTTATAACCTTACAAGTGTGTCCTGTAAAGGTTTTGTCTCAGAGAAGCTGCACTGGGCTGTCCCTGAACTGTCCCAAGGAGTGTGTGGCTGTGCCTGCTGTTAACTGGCTCCCCATATGGGGAGCTGCAGAAATGCCTGGAATTCTGATAATTTATTGCCACAATTGCAGCAATTTCCATGGCATGCCTGCATTGACCCTAATGACTTTGCCTTCTGCCTGCCTTTCCCAGGACACCATTCCCTGCTGTCTCTGCTGAATTTGGGAGGGAGGGATCTGTGCTGGGTGTTCCACACAGCCACAGTGACAGGGTTTGTTCTCTGGGTGTGAGCTGCCTCTCCCAGGACACCATTCCCTGCTGTCTCTGCTGGATTTGGGAGGGAGGGATCTGTGCTGGGTGTTCCACACAGCCACAGTGACAGGGTTTGTTCTCTGGGTGTGAGCTGCCTCTCCCAGGACACCATTCCCTGCTGTCTCTGCTGGATTTGGGAGAGAGGGATCTGTGCTGGGTGTTCCACACAGCCACAGTGACAGGGTTTGTTCTCTGGGTGTGAGCTGCCTCTCCCAGGACACCATTCCCTGCTGTCTCTGCTGGATTTGGGAGGGAGGGATCTGTGCTGGGTGTTCCACACAGCCACAGTGACAGGGTTTGTTCTCTGGGTGTGAGCTGCCTCTCCCAGGACACCATTCCCTGCTGTCTCTGCTGGATTTGGGAGGGAGGGATCTGTGCTGGGTGTTCCACACAGCCACAGTGACAGGGTTTGTTCTCTGGGTGTGAATTCCAGAGTTTGGCAGAATGATCTACTGATTTAGGGAATTCCTTCCCCCTGTTTTCCTTGTGCCTGATTCCCAGTCCCTCATCCCTGCAGTGGGCTCACCCTTTCTGCTAAAATCCAAATGTTTTTTTGGTTTGATTATTTCATAACCTTTCTCCAGGTTGTCTTTAGCTTGTGCTGAGTTCCTTGTGCTTACAGTGACAAGCTTGGAGGGATAATGATCCCAGTGTGTCCTGCTCTCCAGTTGCTGTGAATATCCCCTTTCCCACACCCCAGAGCCATCACCAGGTGTTTGATGTTGTATTTTTACCCCCTGTGTTGGTGAGCTGGGGAGAACCATTACACCCCTCTAACAAAAACTTCTGTTCAGTCCTTCTGTTCAGAGAGGTGGTAAAAAACTGCCCAAGTATTTTCTATAAAGAAACGAGATCTGGGTGATGTTTGTAATGAAAATGGTGCTGTCTGGGTTTCATGTCTTTGCACTTGGAATTCAGGGTTCAGTTTGCCTTGTCTGACAGGAGTCTCTTCTCAGCCCATACACAAAAACATTCACAAATATTGGCTCATTTGACAGTTCTCTGCAAGTATTGAATTTTGCATGTCATGTTTCTGACATGTTAGGGCTTCATGTGCCATCCAGGCTCGTTGCCATCATTTAAAATTCAGATGTCTACACTTTTCTTCCAAGCCAGTTCATGTTTTTTGAACAAAACCATAGGTAAGAAAATGATTTCAAACAAATACCTGCTGCTTTTGCCTCCCAATTTTTGTTAAATACCCCATGAAAATGGGTGAGTAGGGAAAGAATTTCATGTTAGTCTTGTCCCTATGTGGGGCTTGTCTGCTTGTTTCTGTTTTGCTTCCTGTGCCAAAAGATCTCCAAGTATTTCCTCTCTCTTTTGCAGTGGGAGTCGCTCTTCCAAAACCTTCAAACCAAAGAAGAATATCCCGGAGGGCTCTCACCAGTACGAGCTGCTCAAACATGCCGAGGCCACGCTGGGGAGCGGCAACCTGCGGATGGCTGTGATGCTGCCCGAGGGGGAGGACTTAAACGAATGGGTGGCCGTTAACAGTGAGTTGCTGCCCTTTTGTTTTTTGTTGGATGTGGGCTGACACTTTGGGAGGACAATTTCCTGTGTCTGGAGAAAAGGAGGCTCAGGGAGGACCTTCTTGCTCTCTGCAACTCTGTGACAGGAGGTCGGGCTCTGCTCCCAGGGAACAAGGGACAGGAGGAGAGGGAACTGCCAGGTTGGACATCAGGAAGATTTCTTTCATGGAAAGGGTTGTCAGGCACTGGAACTGCCCAGGGACGTGGTGGAGTCCCCAGTCCTGGAGGTGTTCAAGGAATGACTGGACGTGGCACTCAGTGCTCTGGGCTGGTTGACAAAGTGCTGCTTGGTCGCAGGATGGACTTGGTGGTCTTGGAGGCCTTTTCCAGCCTAAATGATTGTAGGGTTCCAATGGGCTTTGCAGTTTTCATCAAGTTACTTCTCCTTGTTCCTACCAAGTTTTGAGCCTTTGCTCTGGCAAGTGTGATGTCATTACTTGAACTTCCTCTAAAGCTGTTTGCCCAAACTCTGCTTTCATGCCAAACAGTTGTGCCCAAATTAAGGTTTTCTGATTGCTCTGATGTGTTTCCTCCTCCTTCCCCTCCCTGCTGTGTGAGTTTTTCCCTCTGCTCCTAAAGAATGGACTGTCCCACATCCCATCAAGCTCCACAGCCTGGGCAGTTTTGGCTGCCACGAGCTCTGTGCCCTGTCTGGGTGTTCCTCCCCTGTTGTCTGGGTGTTCCTCCCCTGTTGTCCGGGTGTTCCTCCCCTGTTGTCCGGGTGTTCCCCCCCTGTTGTCCGGGTGTTCCCCCCCCTGTTGTCCGGGTGTTCCCCCCCCTGTTGTCCGGGTGTTCCCCCCCCTGTTGTCCGGGTGTTCCCCCCCCTGTTGTCCGGGTGTTCCTCCCCTGTTGTCCGGGTGTTCCTCCCCTGTTGTCCGGGTGTTCCTCCCCTGTTGTCCGGGTGTTCCTCCCCTCTTGTCCGGGTGTTCCTCCCCTGTTGTCCGGGTGTTCCTCCCCTGTTGTCCGGGTGTTCCTCCCCTGTTGTCTCTCAGACTTGCTGTGCTCCTGTGCTGGTGTGGGATTGACTGTGCACTGCAGTAGAAATCATGCTCAAGAAAAAAGTCCTTTAATTATTTCTGTGGTTCTGGCTATTTCTTCTTCTCTTTGACACGTTTGGGAAGTGAAACTTGTCCTACTGACTGGAGCCTTCCTGTTGTTAATGAGCCACACGGTGCTCTGGTGCTCCACTTGCTGCTGCTCCCAGGACATGCTGGAGTTGCTGACACCATCCTTTGTGAGATGTTATTCACACTGCATTGCAAAACTGGCTGGAGAAAAAGCCAGCCCACTTTTATGAGTAAGCATTGCCAAAGATGCTTCTTGTGTTGCTGGCATCCTTCCCTTCTGGTGGTTCCTTCACTCCACAGGTGGCAGCAGTTTTGCCCTTCCCAAGTGCTGAATTAGCTCAAGTAAAATTATGGAGTGTAATTAAATAGTGAGCTGGTGATGTGCTCCTTTCCTTGATGGGATCCCTCCACCCCACGGAGCTCCAGAGCCCCTCCTGCTCCCTGAGATCTCTGAGGAGGAAGTCAAAGGTGTGACTTCATGCCATGGGTTTTACCAAACAAAACAAACGTGCTCTGCTCTTCCACTGCTTGCTCCAGCCCAGCTGATGTCTTAGGGAAAGAGTGGGTTTTGAGACTTCCAAGTGTGGGCTTAGCCACAGTCAGTGGTTCTGCCAGAGCCTGTGTGGGGTTTCTGGACGTGCCTGCCTTGAGGCAAACTCTGGGCTGTGGTTTCTGCTGGGAGCAGGGAATGGAAACTTAATTAACAGTTCTGGTGTGCACTGAGGAAGCAAAGGCTCGTGTGCTGCTTCTGCTGAGCAGCAGCTGTAACTTCCTGC
Source organism: Pithys albifrons albifrons (assembly GCF_047495875.1). Taxonomy (NCBI): domain Eukaryota; kingdom Metazoa; phylum Chordata; class Aves; order Passeriformes; family Thamnophilidae; genus Pithys; species Pithys albifrons. The sequence continues at coordinate 1,356,006 of NC_092462.1, read as the reverse complement.
CGGGCTGTTGTCGTAACCTTTGTGTTGATTCTCTGAAAGATACCTGCAGATAAAGTCGACTTCATAAACTGGTTGCAGTGGCCACAGTTCCTCAGAGCAGAACCTGCTGCTGGTTGTTGAAGAGTGTTCCTTTCCAGCAGTTTGGAGTAATAAAGCACCAATGCAAAGCAGTAAGAACAGTGGGGGTGTTTAGATATGCCAAATTTTGGTCTTTTATTTCAGTGTTATTTCAGTGATTCAGCTGTAAAACACTGTAAAAAAGGTTTGGGCTGAGAGAAATGCTTTTCCAGGTGTATAACAAAACTTAAACAATAGCACTCCAGAACAAAACCCCCAGGGGTAGTTTATCATGAGGAAATGTTGTGGACTAAATACTGATTTGTGATAATTAATTGGTATTCTAAGGACAGGAGTTGTTTGCTGCTGTAGCTCTTTCTATGTCATGGTTTCTGTATCCAACTGCCATGCATGTAACCAAGGGAGAGTAGGGTTAGATGGGATGTTGGGAAGGAATCCTGCCCTGGGAGGGTGGGCAGGCCCTGGCACAGGTGCCCAGAGCAGCTGTGGCTGCCCCAGCCCTGGGAGTGTCCAGGGCCAGGCTGGACAGGGCTGGGAGCACCCTGGGACAGTGGGAGGTGTCCCTGCCCATGGCAGGGGTGGGATGAGGTGATCCTTAAGATCATCCTTCCCATCCAAACGTGTCTAGGATCCTCCAAAAATGTTCTTGGAAAGGGTGGGCATTTGGAATACCAAGTCCAAGGGAAGTCACTGTCACCTAATGAGTAATTGCTCTCTCTAATTGGAGAGTTCACACTGAAAATCTTTTTTATTCCACACTTGCCAGTAGAATTTGGGATCCTCATAAAATGCACCAGACTTTCCCAAAAGGAAATAACTCAGCTTTCTCTTTCCCTTCTCTTCTTCCAATTGACTTTGCTGCAGTGAAGAGTTCAACAGCTCTTGGAGGCTGTTGCAGAAAGTTGGTGGTTGCATTCTGCCTCTCCTTTATAATGAATCCTGACAAAGCAATACCAATTAAGTTTTTCCCCCAGTAAATATTCCAGGACTCCTGCTTTGAAGTGTGGGCTGGAAGAATCTTGTGTTGCAGATTAATAATGGGTGGGTTTGATGCCTTTCAGCTGTCGACTTCTTCAACCAGATCAACATGCTCTATGGAACCATCACGGACTTCTGCACAGAGGAGAGCTGCCCTGTGATGTCTGCTGGCCCAAAGTAAGAGCACTCTGGCTTACCAGAATCTCCCCTGGGGCTGTTGTGCAAATATCAGATATCTGGAGAAGAATCCTCCTGGTTAAGTTTCTCTTCTTGGATTCTTACATGTGCTTTTGTACAGACATCCAGTGTTGGTGTTTCTTCCTGCTTAGTGTGTTCCAAGGAGGAACATACCTGCATTTCTGAGGGAGGGCACTGCTTCCTTCTGAATTACTGTGAAATCCTAAATAAACCATAAAGAAAAGCAAACCTCTCCTCTGCTTCCAGAAGGGGCTGTTTTCTAGTGAGGGAAATGACCCATGAACTTGTGTTTTTAGTGTAAGAGAATTCCCTCCTCTGAAAAATGCAGGATAACCCCAGGGTGTTGTGGGGTGGGGTGGGGAGGGAGGGAGTTTTCTCGTGGCTGGATGTTTTTTGGATAAGATTTTCAGCATGGGGTTCTCCTTGGTGTCTTGCTCTGGCTCCAGACTGATCCTGGCACCTCAGCACTGTCCTGCATTAATGCCACCTGAATCTTGGTGTTAGGGCAGTGTTGTGGGATGAGGTATCCTGATTTTTCATGGTCCATTTGGCATGTCTGGGATTTTTGCATGGATTCTGAGATGCCATTTCAAAATGTTTTCATACCCTCTGATTTGTTGCTGTTGGAAAAATGGTATCTTTTTATCCCCTTGTGAGCAGCACCTTGACAATCCCTGATCCAGTTTGTTTCTGGTGAAAATGTTCTCCCAGCTGGTGTTCTGACAAAACTGAATTTGTTAAACAAAACAAGAAGGCAGGTTTATCAGATGCTGTTAAGCTTTGCATAAACAGCAAAGCCTAAACCCGTGTGTGTCACCTTTAAAATAGAAACACTTGAAAGCTGGTCTTGTCAGGCCCCCATGTTACTGTATTTGGGTGTTTTAAGCTATTATGTTTCCAAGATTATTATCCACCTTCTCCCATGTCTGGACCGGTGTCAGCTGCATTCCCCAAGCCAGACAAAATGCCTGTTCCATTCTGAATTTCATGAGGACTTGTTTCTGACTGGTGGTGTCCTTAGTCTAGAAACTTTCTTGATCAGAATCCCAGACTGGTCTGGCTTGGAAGGGACCTTAAAGTCCATCTTGTTCCAACCCCGTGCCCTGGGCAGTGGGGACAGTGACACCTTCCATCATGGCAGTTTCAGGGAAGGGCAGTGGGAGGGTGTGGGAGCACAGGGAGAGGGAGGAGGGGGAGCAGCTGGGCAGGAGTGATTCCCTGGATTTATGGAATGCCACCTGTCCCTCCCCAGGTACGAGTACCACTGGGCAGACGGGACCAACATCAAGAAACCCATCAAGTGCTCCGCGCCCAAGTACATCGATTACCTGATGACCTGGGTGCAGGATCAGCTGGATGATGAGACGCTCTTTCCTTCCAAAATAGGTAAAGGGAGCAACTCAGGTAAACACTCGAGTGTTTGGGTTGCAGCAGGAGGGGAGGAGCCGGGTGTTGGAGCGTTGAAAGGTCTCCTTGGTAACTGACGCACAGGGCAGGTTGGAAAGGTTTGGTTATCCCTGTAAACACTCCTGTCTCCTGAGATAACCTTGTGCATGAACTCTGAGCCCTGCACTAGTAATCCTGATAAGCATCTATCACAATTCTGAATGCAGGATGTCCCAGTTCTGCTTAGTAACTCCCTCCAGTCAGATCTGAGGGGTTTTTTCAGTTTGAACAGGGAGTGGTTTCTTTAGAAATGAAGTAGAGGATCTCAAACCCTTATAACCAGGAATTGGTGCAAAGTGGCAGCTTTGGAGGAGCCAAAGCTGCCAGAGCTTTGGAAAAAACTGGCAGAGAAAAGATGTGTGGGCCTCATGGGGAGTTTCTGGGCCTTACCTCCAAGGAAGCTGAAACTACTAACTTTAATCTTAAGTTAATAGTTTTGTTTGTTTTTCAAGTGAAGATGAAAAATGATGTTTTGAAGAAGGTTCTTTTGGAAAAAGTAGGAGGAAAACAGTGACCAGCCACTAATTCAGGAACAGTAATGGGAGATCTCTTCATTGCTTTAATTTTTTGAATAGTTTCTGAAGCTTCTGCAGAGAAACAGGGCTGCCTTCAGAGAGAGAGAGAGAGAGACTTAAAGGCCACAAACTAACCAACTAAATATGAACTTCCCATGCACTGCAGCAGCCAGAGGAGGAAATGTGATGTACATGTGAACAGGCTGAGCTTAAACAGGAGTATGAAAACATTATTGCTGGGCTCTGCCAGCCTTGGTAAGGTCCTGGCTGGTCTTACAGCATCCAGAGCTTGAGCCTTGAGCCTTCAGACAGGACTTTGAGTGCTTGGAAAGGCAGCAAAAGAGCTAAGCTGGCTGGGGCAATGGGTAGGTGAGGAGAAGGTAGACAGGTTTGGTCTTTTTAGATGGTTGATAGCTGTCCTTCTTTAGCCTGGGGATGTGTCAGCTCTAGAGATGATTGCTCCCAGTAGCCAGTTCCTAACCACATTGAATAAAACCTGTGCAGTGCCACAGATCTGCTGGTGGGACTGATTTTCCCTGTCCTGGGTCATTTGCACTGGAATCCCTGAAGGGATCATGTGCCAGAATCCTGAGGCAGGTGGTGCAGAAACCCTCTGCATGAGGGTTGGGGATGAGCAGGATGGGTCAGAGCTCTTCCTTGGGCACAAAGCAAGGGGAAGAGAGCCTGTTTCTGGTTCCACTGTAACCAAGAGAAGTGAAATATTCCATGGCTGATGCCAGAGGTGGTTTCAGGTACCTGATGGAGCTTGTCCTTGTGCTTCAGCCCAAACCCACTGTGATTTACAGGCAGAATTGCCGAGTGGCACAGAACAGCAAGAGTTAACAGAACAGCTGGGTTATCCTGGCATTCAAAACTACCCAGACAGGGGCTGGGCATTGAAGAACAAACCACCTCTTTCCTCATTTCCAGGCGTACCATTCCCAAAGAATTTCATGTCAGTGGCCAAGACAATTCTCAAGCGTCTCTTCAGAGTCTACGCTCACATCTACCACCAGCACTTTGATCCCGTGATCCAGCTGCAGGAGGAGGCACACCTTAACACTTCTTTCAAGCACTTTATATTTTTTGTTCAGGTAAGGAGGCTGCAAACAGTGTTCTGGCCTCAAAGCTGCCCTCCTCCCCTTCCCTTCTGAAACAAGAGCTTTTTCTTACAGTCCCTTCCTTTAAGTGGAGGGATAACTTCAGGCAGGGAGTGCTGCTCTTCCTGGTGGGCAGGAAAGGCTGTAGTGGCTGAGCCTGGACCTGGAGAGCCCCCTGCCAAATAAATTCTGGCTGAATAAGGCCTCTCACCTGAGCTGCACGTGCAAAACTCTGTGTGTGTGTCTTTCTCCTCATCCCCCTTGCAGGAATTCAACCTTATTGACAGAAGAGAACTTGCACCACTTCAAGAACTGATTGAAAAACTCACCTCGAAGGACAGATAAAAGGAAGAGGACTCCTTGGAGTCACTTGTTTCTTTAAGCAAGCGTGTGGTATTTGTTTTTTGTTCATTTGGTTGTTTTTTTTTTTAAAGAAAACAAAAGCAAACCCCTGTGCTGTTACCATTGACAGCTGAGATCTACTTTCTGTGCTTTTACTAGGGGAAATCTTTTCTCTGTTAGTGACACGTGGTAAATAGCTTTTTTTTTTTAAATTTTATTGTTACTCATTGTGGAATTTCTAGCAGGTGCTGAATGTTTGTAAGGGGAACGTGCTTGGCTGGGGGATTGACTGTGCTGGTGGATGGGTTCTTGTGTTGTGTCAGTGCTAGCCCATTCTCATGAAGTCCCAGAAAGACTTGCTTACATTCTCTAAGTGCCTTGGCAGACTCACTTCTGAGGTGCAAAGCATATACAATACTGAACATTGCTGGAAACAGAAAATATGTACTAACACCCAGACACTTACTGATACTTGTTCTAGAAAAAAAATATATATATGCTTACATTTAAAAAAAAAAGCCATAACTTGCTGAAATCAATGATCTCCAGCTTTTAATACAAATGCTTGTCTTATTTTTTTAGAGATGACTATAGAATTTTTCAAAACTAGATAATTTCTTACGAAGAAAAGCGAAGTTCCACTCGCTGCAGTGAAGGGGGTGTCAAAATCACACAGACCTCGTGCTTAGAAAGCACTTCCAAGTCTGTTGCCATGGAACTTTCCATGGTTGCTTTTTATTTTTTCACCAGGGAAGAACCAATTGGGTCCCTCAGCTTCGTTAAGTTCCTTCAACAGTTGCCAAATGAAGGTTTAGTTTGCACAAGTACAATTAGGGGAAAATACCCATTATAAAACAACCTGCCCTGGGGTTGTAGAAAGGAAAACCTGGATTGGAGAATGACTAAGTGGAAAGGTGTTTTTAAGGTAGCAACATGAGGCTCTGTGGGAGAGCTCTGGTGGGCAGTGCTGGCTGTGGTGGGAAGTCTGTCTTGGAGGGAAGAGAAGTTTGTGGACCACTGTGGAGTTATGGAATCCCTGCTGCTGAGTCCAAATGAGCAGTTCCAGAAGGAAAATGTGTAGAAGTGACGCTTTTTTTTGGAGATACCAGTGCAGTAATTCACATTTTTGGCATACTCCTGCCCCGGGAGGGTTTTGTTCTTCTTCTTGTCTCAGTTTTTTGCCTTTTAATAGCCAGTTCTAGAAATCCAGAGGCATCTGCTGCAGTTCAGCCGCTCAGAATTAGAATGTACTAAGTAAATAAATGTCTTTGGTGGGTAGCAGGTTTTTTCTATTTAATATCTGGCAGTAGAAAGTCTCTGAATAGTTTCTAGGCCCGTACTAAAAGCTTGGAGATCATGGTTTGCCTGACAGCTGTATGAACACATCACACCCCACTGGAAAATGACACCATTGAAGGCATGTTTGCAGTGCTGGGGGTCTGGTACCCCCGTGCTGTTTCTGTTTGCAGCTTTTCATCGTGGTTTTGTTTTGCTTGTAAAAGCTGTGGGACCAGAAGCTGAGGTGTTTTCACACTCTCAAAGTCAGGGCACCTGGAAATGCCACACGAAACGGACTCTGGATCAGGTGAATGTGTTTATAAAACAGTGCATTTATTGGGGGGGAAGGGGAGGACACCCCCTTGCCCCCCAGATAAACCCCAGAGAGACCCCAGTGGACTCTGAGGGGCCCCTGAGCACTCAGAGACAGGAACTTCCAGCTCTGTGGGCACTGGGAGTGGGAAGTGCCGGTGGGGTGAAACCAGGCGGTGCTGCCAGGGCAGAAATCCCACACTTTGGGGTGGTTTGTGGCTCCATCCCACCCTGTGAGGGGTGTGGGTGGTGCCTGGAGGGGGCAGCTGCCTGGGGCTGGGCAGGGTGAAGGGCCAAGCCCTGGAGCTCAGCCGTGCCCAGGTGGGTGGGCCGGGATGTGCCCGAGCCCCCCAGGCAGGGATGCAGGATACAGGCTAACCCTGCAAGGGGAAAGGAGCCCGTGGTGCTGGAGCAGGGAGCTGAGGGCAGAGAACAGGTTCCAAGGCCTGGCTGCAAGTAGCCAGTTTCTTTTCCTGCTTACTATGCAATGTAGAGCTTTGAACTTCTGCTTCTCCTTGGAGATACTGAGGAGCACTGTCCTTACTCAGTCCTTAGGACCTGGCCCCTGTCCCAGTGTCCCTGGCCCTCAGTGAACAGGTAAGGACACCTATTTGCTGCTATGGACTCGACTCACCTCTCAGATTGTTCCTTTCTGTTCCTGCCTCTGCTCCCCCTCTCCTGGATCACCAGACTCAGTTTTACTATCAACACCTCCTTTTGGGATAGTTGTTCTTCCCTTGCTGCCCTGTCCCCCCTGCCAGAGTGCAGAGACTGTACAGAACCCCCCTTTTAGTTGGATTATTTAAGAAGCTGCAGCACACACAGAGATTCCTTGGTTTTTTTCCCCCTCCACTAAAGTATTCCCTTTTGCACCGAATGTCATTTCCTTCCCTGCTGATGGCAGTTGTCTCTTTTCCAACCTGCACTCCCAAGACCACTGGCAGTTCCATGGATGCCTGTTGTCTTTCCCTGGATATCTTCTCTTTTAACATGAGACTAACGTGGGTGGTTTTCAGTGTTAAACCTCCTTATTTCCCTGCTTCTCTTACAGTTTCCCCTTGCCAGGTTCAGTTTGCAGCCTAGGAAAATATCCAATGACATTGTTATTTTTTTTGTTTTGTTTTGTGGGAAGAAACCCATTCCCTAAATTGTTCATAGAGTAATGTATTTTTAGGGGAGATTAATTTTTTATAGCCACTAAACTATACTCATTATTTTTGTACGTTTGCAACTTGGGACATTTTTCCGAGCCGTGTCGTGGAGGGAACACTTTATTTTCATGGCTGTTTGACTGCTTGGGAATGCTGTGGGAGTGTTGTGTAGAGGCACATCACCTTGGTGTGCAGGGAAAGAGAGAGAAGGATGCAATAAAAATTAATGAGGTTTCAGTAAAAGGCCATTTTTGAAGGCAAAACAAAGGCATATTCCCAAAGCGACACAGACCTTTCCTCCTCCTTTAGGATCCTAAAATCTATGGGAGAAAACACAGTGTAAAGTGAAACATGCAAGGAGAGAACCCTTACTGTGAGCTAACTGTGCCAATACTGCTTCAGTTTGTAGTCACTGATGGAGACTTTAGTTTTAAATGAAAACAGCTTTTGATTAAAAAAAAGGAAAAAAAAAAGGAGCTGAATGTCTGAAACCCGCACCGTGTTTATTTGAGAGTTGTAAATAATGTATACAGATGGTTGTATGTGATGGGGCAAAATATTTAAATCTTAGGGGTTTTTTTTTCAATAAGAAACTGAAAGCTGTTTATAAGAGAAAATAAATAGCTATGTTTGACCACGACTGCCTTTATTTCCTTCTTGTGACTTGTTTCTAAATGATCTCCGGTCTGTAAATGGATTTTTCCCCTCCCGTGTGTTGTGAACACCTGACTGTGACACACCCAGGTGTGTCCTCGGGTCACCAACGTCACACTCGGGGTGCAGACTCTGCCCTCGGCCCTGCCCTGTGCACAGGTGCCTTTTTTGTGGGGTTTTTTGGCTTTCCCTTCTCCTCCAAGCCTCCCGTGGCCGTGGCAGCTGCAGCGCTCCAGGTTTCCCACCCGCCTGTCCAGACCTGCTCCTTCCCCTGGTAAGTCCTCTCTTTTTGTGGAAAGCTGCTGGAAAACATGGATTTCCCCTTTTCAGAACTCCTGGGTTGTGGCTGCCTCACTGCCTGTGCCCCTTCCATTGGAATCCTACAGTCATCCTTCCATGGATCTTGGGGCTGTTCCCTGTTGAACTCCTTCCTCCAGGAACCAAGGTGGCCTTGCGTTGGGATGGTGCTTTGGGAAACATGCACTTTGGAGGCTGTTTTGGGGGGTTTTGGGGTTTTCACAGAATTTCAGGCCCACAGGCTGGAAGGGTCCTTTAAAAAGCTCATCATCCCATTCCATGGGCAGGGACAATTTCCACTATTATTCCAGGTTGCTCAGAGCTGCATCCAGCCTGGCTTTGGACACTTCCAGGGATGATGGGGCAGCCACAGCTTTCTCTGGGCAACCCTGTGTGTGCCAGGGCCTGCCCACCCCTTACAGGGAACGATTCCTTCCCGTTATTATCCCAATCTCGGGAATAGCGGGGGGCGGGGCGGGCGGGACCGCGAACGGCGGCTGCGCGTGCGCGGCAGTGACGTCACCGGCGGGCGGGCGGAGCGCGCCAAATTCGAAGGGGGGGAAAGGACGGGTGCGCGCGCGGGAAGGCAGGGACGAGAGTGCGCGGGAAAGGGACGGGCGCGCGCGGGAAAGGAACGGGCGCGCGGGGAAGGCAGGGACGAGAGGGCGCGGGAAAGGGACGGGCGCGCGGGAAGGCAGGGACGAGAGTGCGCGGGAAAGGGACGGGCGCGCGCGGGAAAGGAACGGGCGCGCGGGGAAGGCAGGGACGAGAGGGCGCGGGAAGGCAGGGACGAGAGCGCGCGGGAAGGCAGGGACGAGAGCGCGCGGGAAGGCAGGGACGAGAGCGCGCGGGAAGGCAGGGACGAGAGCGCGCGGGAAGGCAGGGGCGAGAGCGCGCGGGAAGGCAGGGGCGAGAGCGCGCGGGAAGGCAGGGGCGAGAGCGCGCGGGAAAGGGACGAGAGCGCGCAGGAAAGGGACGGGCGCGCGGGAAGGAAGGTTCGAGAGCGCTTGCGTCTCGCGCCACTAACCGCCCCCTCTCCTCCCCTCAGGTGTGAGGCCCCCTCAGGCCGCCATGGCCGCTCCGCCCAAGAGAACCTGCCCCGCCGGCCGCCGCATCAGGAAGGTCGCCGTGGAAGGCAACATCGGTGAGTATAAAGCCGACCGGGTGCCGCCTCCGCGGGGAGGGGAAATATCGCGTTGTAAAAAAAAAGAAAGACAAAACCCCCCCCAAAACAACCAGTTAAGACGGCAAGTGATATGTGCTGGGTGCACCCACCCACCGTGAGGCGGGGCGGGGGGGCTTTAGGGTGCAAGGCTCTTATTTATACGCATTTGGGGGCTGGTCTCTTCTCCCAGGCACTCAGCAACAGGACAAGGGGGCACGATGGGCTCAAGCTCTGCCAGGGGAAACTGAAGTTGGAGAGCAGAAAGAAATTCTTTGCAGAGAGAGTGCTCAGGGATTGGAATGGGCTGCCCAGAGAGGGGGTGGATTCCCCATCCCTGGAGGTTTTAAGCTGAGCTTGGCCGTGGCACTGAGTGCCATGATCTGGTAAAGGGACTGGAGTTGGACCAAGGGTTGGACTCGATGATCTGGGAGGGCTTTTCCAACCCAACCCATTCTATTATTCCACTCCCCGTGTGGGCTGGCTCCTCACTGTCATTGCGGGCAGGGGCTTCGGTGGTGCTGGGGATAATAAAGGCTGTGAGGCTTCCTCAGGTTTGCACTTTTCCCCTCAGACTCACATAGGTGTGTTATCACACACGTTCATTTCCCTAATCCGACATATCTTGTCTCTGGGTGGAGGCCTAATGGGGTCCTTTACGTAGTTTCTCTGCCACCTGATTTCTCTGGTAATAATGTTTGTTACTCTGCTTGGCTGGAAATAAAACCCCTTTAATTCTCCTCTCGGCAAGGGGTGGGATGGGTGAGTTAAGAAACAATCAAATCCAAGAGAACAAAACTCTTCCTTTTATTCAGCACTGGGAACAGGGGGTTAATTCCACCACAGACATGTCCAACCAGACTTTTGTGTTTCCAGGTTTATATACTTAGTTACAAGTGAAAACTCTCCCCAAATTAAGCAGGATATTTTGGGTGACTTCTAACAGATCTCATGGGCTGCTCTAATCTCTGCAGCTTCATTTTTCCTTTTAACTAAACAATGTTACAGCTTCAAGCCTCGACCTGGACAGGTTTTCTGATTTATTTCTTACAGTTTAGCTTTTAATCTAAACAAGGTTTTGGTTTATTTCTTAAAGTTCAGCTTACAGGATTAAATTCCTCTTTGTCTAAAGCTCTGCATGGTTAAGATCACTGAAAAACTAAGGTACAAGCTGACATCAAAATTAATATAAAATCCAAAGTTAATACAGTTCTGATTAAAAAGTAGTAAAGACCATTATGATTTTATGGAGAAGGGATAAAATCCTGTTTCCTGAGGGGTCCCTGAATCATGGGGAAGGGTGGGTTTGGGTCTGGTTGGGGGGTGGCACAGCCCTGTGGGTCCCTCATTCCTCCCTCCATCCCTGGGGGCACCGGGGATGCTTCCAGAGGGTTTTCCTGCCCCTTTCTCCACGGGAAAGGCTTTTAATCAGGTCAGGAGGCACAAACAAGCCAGTTCATAACATCAGAGAACACTCTGGTGCCGTGAGAATTGTATGAAACTAAGAAGAAAAAAACCCATAAAATGTTTATGTTTTCAGTTTCCGACTCATTCACCCTTTTGGCGTTGAAGTTTTTTCCCTGTGCTTTTCCTGGTTGGGGTGTGAAACTCCCAGAATCTCCCCAGAGCTGGAAGGGTCCCTCAGGGATCACCCCAAAATCCCAGCAGGCAGCTGAGAGCGGTGTCCAAACCCGTGTAAATGCAGAGAGAGAACAACCCTCTGGCTCCATTAACTGCTGATCAGTGGAATATGATGGGCTGTCCTTCAAGGCCAAAGTACTTTGGGAGTGGGAGACTCGTTTGTGGGGGCTTGTGCAGCAGTTAAATAACTCCAGTGTGAGTGATTTCTCACTGACATTCTTCCTGAATTGTCTTCTTACAGCTGCAGGGAAATCCACCTTTGTGAATATTCTGAAACAAGCCAGTGAGGAGTGGGAAGTGGTTCCCGAGCCTGTAGCTAGATGGTGCAATGTCCAGCAAAACTCTGGAGAGGACTGTGAGGTAAAAGAGAACAAAACCCAGTCAAATGTTGCTCCAATTTCAGAAAATACCCAACAGACTGGGTGGTTTTGAAACTACTTGATAGCAACACTTCTGCTGATGCCTCTCACAAGTGTTTGAGTTCCTCTTTTGCAGTTTGTTTGATTTATTGTGGAGAACCCTGAGATGAGCTCAGTTGGTTCAAACCTGGTTGTAACAATGCCAAGGTCAGGGGTTCAATCCCCTGTGTGGGCCATTGACTTGAGTTGGACTTGATGGTCCTTGTGGGTCCTTCCAACTCAGAATAGTCTGGGATTCTGTGAAATGTTATTCAACATCAGGATGTAAATTTTAAGAAAAAGCTCTTTTCTGTATCAAAGCAAGGAATGGGAAAAAGTCAGGCAGAGTTACTTGCAGCCACTGTGAACTAACAAGGTGAGTGCAGAGAGTTGTTCCTGCTGTTGGAAGGTGTCCTCTGAAATGTCCAGGAAATAGTGAGCCACTGCTGAATGGCTGATTGTTGCAAACCAGGTCCTAGTGAGACTGCACACACCAATGTGATGTTCAAGCAAATCCCTGGTTTATTCAAAAACACAGGTATATATGACCTCATGTGACCCCACCTCAGGTGTGGTGGTCTGACTCCAGTTGGCTGAGGCTGGAAACATGTCCTTTAAGGTGAAAATGAAACCTGTAAGGTGGTCCTTTGGACCTGCCTGAATTAGAGGCTGCAACAGCTGATAGTGGTGGTTTTTATTCCTATCCACCTGTGACTCCACTGGCAGCCTGGTGGCCAAAGTCTGCTCTGCAAATGGCTTTTGAGGGACTGCAGGTCTTTCTTTAGACCTGGCAAAAGCAGAGTGTGTTTTGGTTAAATCAGTGTAACCTTAAGGGCGACGTGTTGCTCCTGACTCCTCGGCTGCCTTTGTCCCGAGTTAGACAGCCCTGTGCTCGCTTCCCCCTTGGCTGCAGGAGCTGACCACGTCCCAGGAGAGCGGGGGCAACGTGCTGAGGCTGCTGTATGAGAGGCCAGAGAGGTGGGCCTTCACCTTCCAGACGTACGCCTGCCTGAGCCGCATCCGCGCCCAGCTCGGCGCCCTGCAGGGCAAACTGCAGCACGCGCAGAGCCCCGTCTTCTTCTTCGAGCGCTCCGTCTACAGCGACAGGTGGGCGGGGCTGGCCAGCACGGCCCTCCCGAGGGAAATCGGGGCATCACAGCACAGCTGGGCGGGGAGGGGACCTCTGGGGGTCACCCAAGGCAGGGGCAAACTGCCAACTGCCCAATAACAGGCTCAGCTTCCCTCCATCATCTTCCACCAGTCCTGGCTCTCTGGGGAGGTCCCAGAGGACTGGAAGTTGGGGAATGTCACCCCAATCCACAAAAAGGGCTGCAAGGCTGACCCTGGCAACTCCAAGCCTGTCAGCCTGACCTCGGTGCCTGGCAGGGTTATGGAGCAGTTCATCCTGAGTGCAATCACACAGCACCTTCAGGATGGACAAGGGATTAGACCCAGCCAGCAGGGGTTTAGGAGGGGCAGGTCCTGTCTGACCAACCTGATCTCTTTCTACGATCAGGTGACCCACCTGGTGGATGAGGGGAAGGCTGTGGATGTGTTTATTTAGACTTCAGCAAGGCCTTTGTCACTGTCTCCCATAATATACTCCTGGAAAAGCTGGTAGCCCATGGCCTGGACAGGTGGACCCTCTGCTGGGTCAGGAGCTGGCTGGAGGGTCGGGCCCAGAGAGTGCTGGTGAACGAGGCTGTGTCCAACTGGTCACCAGTGGTGTTCCCCAGGGGTCTGTGTTGGGTCCAGTCCTGTTTAACATCTTTATTGATGATTTAGATGAGGGGATTGAGTCCATCATCAGCAAATTTGCTGATGACACCAAGCTGGGAGGGAGTGCTGACCTGCTGGAAGGCAGGAGGGCTCTGCAGAGGGATCTGGATAGACTTGAGAGATGGGCTGATTCCAATGGGATGAAGTTCAACAAGGCCAAGTGCAGGTCCTGCCCTTTGGCCACAACAACCCCCTGCAGCGCTCCAGGCTGGGCACAGAGTGGCTGGAGAGCAGCCAGGCAGAGGGACCTGGGGGGACTGAGGGACAGGAAGCTCAACAGGAGCCAACAGTGTGCCCAGGTGGCCAAGAAGGCCAAGGGGATCCTGTCCTGGATCCAAACTAGCGTGGCCAGCAGGCCCAGGGCAGTGACCCTTCCCCTGGACTCTGCCTTGGGGAGGCCACACCTTGAGTGTTGTGTTCAGTTCTGGGCCCCTCAGTTCAGGCAAGAGATTGAGGGGCTGGAGCGGGGCCAGAGAAGAGCAACGAGGCTGGAGAAGGGACTGGATGTGTCACTGAGTGTCCTCTCAAACACCTCCAGGGCCAGAGAATCCAAAATCTCTTGATCCAACCCCACTGTGATCACCAGCCCAGGGCACTCTGTGCCCTGGGCTGGTGATCACAGTGGGGTTGGATCAAGGGTTGGACTTGATGATCTCAGAGGTCTCTTCCAACCCAACTGAGGAGAGAAGAGCAACGAGTCTGGAGAAGGGACTGGAGCACAAGTGCTGTGGGGAGAGGCTGAGGGAGCTGGGGGTGTTTAGCCTGGAGAAGAGGAGGCTCAGAGGTGACCTCAGCACTGTCTGGAACTCCCTGAAGGGAAGTTTGGCCAGGTGGGGGTTGGTCTCTTCTCCCAGGCACTCAGCAATAGGACAAGGGGGCACGATGGGCTCAAGCTCTGCCAGGGGAAAAAAAATTGTTTGCAGAGAGAGTGCTCAGGGATTGGAATGGGCTGCCCAGAGAGGGGGTGGATTCCCCATCCCTGGAGGTTTTTCAGCTGAGCTTGGCCGTGGCACTGAGTGCCATGATCTGGTAAAGGGACTGGAGTTGGACCAAGGTTTGGACTTGATGATCTTGGAGGTCTTTTCCAACCCAATCCATTCTGTGTTTCTATGATTCCCAAGGGAAATCACAGGATAACTGGGCAGGGAAGGGACCTCTGGGGGTCACCCTGTCCAGCTCCCCTGCCAAGGCAGGGGCACCCAGAGCAGGTGACACAGGAGTGTGTCTGTGTGGGTTTGGAAAATCTGCATAGAGGGAGACAGTCACAGAATCAATTAGCTTGGAAAAGACCTCTGAGATTATCAAGTCCAACCTGTCACAAAGCCTGAACTCCAGATGCAGTTACAGTGTGCCTTCAATAAGGCTTTCAGAGGCTCCTACCTCTATTGTTAAATAAATCACTTGACTGCATCCAGTTCTATGGGTTTTTCTGGTGGTTTATTTCATGGTCCTCTTTGTTCTAGGATAGTTACATTGACCCTGAGATGAGCTCAGTTGGTTCAAACTTGGTTGTAACAATGCCAGGGTCATGGGTTCAATCCCCTGTGTGGGTCAGTGACTGAAGAGTTGGACTGGATGATCCTTGTGGGTCCTTCCAGCTCAGAACAGTCTGGGATTCTGTGAAACAAGGGCAGAAGAGCTTAACTATGTTTACATTAAGGCTTTTTATCCACTTCTGTGCAGGGATATACTAACTACAAGAAGAGCTTTCCACAGGACTATATTTCCACACAGTTACATGCAACTCCAGACCCTACACACACCATGCAAACTATCTATCATCACACAGGTATAGCTAATTATTAAGTAATGTATATTTCACAGAATTGTTGATCTAAACAGTCCTTATGCAACTTATTTTAACTTTACAAAAAGAGTTCTTAAGGTCTGTTCTTCTGCAGGCTTCCTTTCTTGCTTCTGCACCAGCTCAAGGTCTCGAGACTAATTCCATTCTTATTTTAGAAGGTGGCACCTGCAGATTTGTCTTTGGTTTGCCAGCCTGAAAATGTATGAACTCCAACACAACCTGTGCCCCAACAGCACCCTGAGTGCCACGTCTGGTCTTTCCTTAAACACCTCCAGGGACAGGGACTCCACACCCTCCCTGGGCAGTCTGTGCCACCCTCTGTGGAAAGAAGTTCTTCCTCATGTTGAGGTGGAACTTCCTGTGGTTTAGTTTCTGGCCAATAGGAAATACATAAATAAATGCCCTATCCTGCATTTCTGGGCTCAGCAGCTGGGATTTGATCCCTGAATCCCACCCCATAGTCCTTAGGAATTCCCAGTGTTCTAATACATTGTAAATGAACGACCCAGTGTACAAACCAGTTGTGGTTTGTGGCTCATTCCTGGACACCCAAGCTGCAAATCTTCCTGGTCCTTGTGGACACAGCTCCAGGAGGAGGATACCAGCTGTTTAATTCCACTCCAGGTGTACATCAGAGGTGCTTCACAGATCACAGACAGATCCCAGACTATTCTGAGTTGGAAGGACCCACAAGGACCATCGAGTCCAACTCTTCAGTCAGTGGCCCACACAGGAGATTGAACCCATGACCTTGGCATTGTTACAGCCAAGTTTGAACCAACTGAGCTGATCTCAGGTTCAGAATTACTACTCAGCTCCTTCTCTGGTTACTTCAGGCAAAGCACAGATTGCTGTGCCCAAGCCAGTTTTTGTTTCCATCCCTGCTTTGTGTTCACAGGTACATCTTTGCAGCTAATTTATATGAGTCTGATTGCATGAATGAGACTGAATGGACTATTTACCAAGACTGGCATGACTGGATAAATAAGCAGTTTGGTTCAAGGCTGGCACTGGATGGGATCATTTATCTCAGAGCCACTCCTGAGGTGAGGGATGCAAATGTGTGACTGCACAGAGAACAAGTGTCCATGTTCTGGGCCCTGCCCCTCAAGATTAGAGCCCAGCTCAGGCTGCAAGGGCCCCCTGAACACTGTAATACTTGAGCTGGGACTAAGACACTCTGGAAATACTTTAAAAAAATAGTTCTTTCAAGCACCGAGTGTGTATTTTAAAGTCAACCTTCATGATAATTTCTAATTACAAAGAAAAGAATACATGGCAACAGCAAACAAGAAAATCCCTCTGGAATTTAAACCCAGGACACCAAGCAACCTGAGGAAAGTACAAAATAGCTGTAGGATTAGCTGTTGTACAGGGAAAAGACAACAATTTATAGCAATGTCACAGCTGGTTTGGGGGTGGAGTCTGAAGCCCCAACACCTGGGGTGATGGAGCTGAGCCAGGTGGAATCACCTCCTGTGTGTGAGGCCTTATGGCCATGCTTTGATCACTGGGCATCTCACATCTGTTTAGAGGGAGAGAACAGCACAATGAATCTCTCTGTTGAGTATGAAACCTGCACAAACAACAGAAAATGTGAGTTTAGAAGAGCTCTAATTAACTTCCAGATCACTTTCCTATTTCCTTGCTTCCAGTTTTGTTGTGGTTGTAAACAACTGCAGAATGTAACACACTGGAGCAACTCCGAGGGCTTTTCTTTTCTGTTTGAGAAAAGAACATAGATTTAAATTACAGAGTGTGACACTTAAATGGTTTGACTTGTTGTTGGTGCTTTGGATGTGCTTGGGATGGTAACAAATGATTTACTACATTGGTAAACAGTTCCTAAGAGCCAGAAAGAGACTTTGAAATGCCAAAGGGATATTTCTGTGCTGTTGGTGTGCAATACACCAATTGATTTATTTTTCTTTAATATCTTTTGCCTTTAGAAATGCTTGGACAGGATTTACTTGCGTGGAAGAGATGAGGAACAAGAAATCCCTGTGGAGTATCTGGAGAAGCTTCACTACAAACACGAAAGTTGGCTCCAGCACAGGACACTGAGGTAGGGTTTGTTGAGTGGGTCCTTCAGGATGGATGAAGCTTTGTAAGGCTCTTCCATAATGCTTTTCCCAGCTTTTCTTATGATGCATAAAACTAAACTCCAGGAGTATTTCTGTAATGTTTTTATCAGTGCTAATATATCCCAGGGGCCATGCTGTGAGTTCAGAATTCCTGGCTGTAACTTATGGTTGCAGTTCTTTTGTGCATGTCTCAGCAAAGGAAGTGCTGGCAGGGATTGAGATGGTGCCCTCTTTATTTGCAGCTACTCATGTTTGCTTTGTTCCTCTCCCAACACAGAACAGACTTTGACTATCTACAGGAAATCCCAATTTTGACTCTAGATGTTAATGAAGACTTGAGAGGCAAAAAGGACAGATATGACCACATGATTGAGAAGGTAAAATATCACCAGTGCAACAAAGTGATGGTTTAAGTTGTTCTAAAATGACACTTTGCTGTCTAATAATCCATCTAAAATGTTTAAGTTACATGCAGGTAAGGAACAGTCTTAAATCTAGACCAAACCTTCCACATTTAACTGTTCAGGTGTTTGGTATTTAAATCCCCATGGGATTGAAGTGAGGACAACTTGACTTTTATCTGGGTGGTTGCAATGACTTCCAGACCTCAGCAGGGCACGTTTTTCTGCTCTGTGGAAATGAACTGTTACCTCATGAGAAAAGCAGTTTGGTCCTTTGATCTCTGTTGATCCACCCACAAGTGGAACTGTTCACCTCATTAAAACCAGTCTTTGTGGCTGGGCTGGTTAATGGATGGGATGACTGGACATGGCAGCTGTGGAGGGCACGTGCATCCCACCTGCACGAGATGAGACAAGGCTTGGGGAACCAAACAGAGATCTGGGAGTTGATTCCAGGGTTGCTGTCAGGTTATCTGGGAACAGCCCAAGCCCTGTGGTGGCCCCTTTTTTGGCCTTTCCTAAGGGGGGGCCCAGACCTGCTACACTTGATGAGGCTGTGCTTTGGGTTTTAGTCTGAGCTGCTGTCCCACAGGAACCCAGACCCCTTTGTGCTTCCTTCTTGCCTCTGGCACAACACTCATCCCAGAACTGCCTGCTGTGTAAATCCAGACAAGGTTCTCCATGTGGGGTTGCTGGTGCTGCTCTGTAAAGTAGAGAGTGCCTTGCTGGTGATGCCTTTCAAGTTACACTCTTGGCACAGTTACTTGTCCCCTTCTTTACAGGAAGGAATTTGACCTCTTTTTTTTTTCCCCACCTCCTTAAGGCCTGACCTGGGAAGGGAAGGGTGGTCCAAGATCTGTTTCCATTTCACATCAAGAATTTGGACAAAACGTTTACAGATGGGCTCTGTGTAGGAGCCTCTGCCAAAAGAGTAACACTGTGACCTTCAGTTCCCTTCCTTGCCTGGTTTGAGGGGACAGAGAGGAGGATGCTCCCAGTTCAGGCTGTTTGCTGGGATGCTCCTGGCACTGGAAGGCAGGGGTTGTGAGCCTGGCACTGAGCTGCAGGATTGTTTTCCAAGTGCTGTGGTGTTGGTAGGTATTGCTTTAGTATTTCTTTGTGTAGGGTGGTGGCCCTGATAAGGCCTGATGAGTTGAGGGAGATGCCTCAGCCCCCCTGGAGAGACGCTCCAAGCAGAGGATAAAGGGCTTTCAAACTGATAAGATTAACAAAGATGGAGTGATAAGACACAGCACGGCCTTCTTTGCGATATCTTCAAGGGCCTCCTCACCTCAGGGCATCCCCATCACCCTCCCTATAGACTGACTTGGCCACACAAACCACATGGATGAACAAAAAGGTATAAAAAGTGTTTGGAGTTTAAACTCCAGCAGAGAAGAGGGAAATCTGTGAGGGGAACTGCTGCAGCTCCTCTTGGAACAATGTAGGGATGAGGAGACCGTGTGCTTTCTATTGTTTCTAACTTGACTTTCTTAACTTTACTTTCTTCCTTTCTCACTTTGATTCTTACTTTATAATCATTTCCTTTACTAACTGTGTTTTGCTACCATAATACTAATAACAGTAACTTGCTTCACACTTTGCTACTTTATATTGGTTATTGCTTTTTGCTATTCTTACAAGACCAGCTCTGTTTTGCTCTATAGTAACTTGCTTCACTTTCAAGGTGTAGTTTCTTTTTTTTGTTGATAAAAAGCAGCTCTGCTCTTTCTTTTTGTTTTGTGCTACAGAGAGTGGTGTGCAAGACATTTTATTGTCCTGTGTTATTGAGAGTGTCTGGATAAGTGTTTTAGGTGGCTGTGCTTTTAGTTAGTAGTTCTTTGTTGCTGGTTTCTGTCTGTTGGGAAAATGGGATACATTGCTGTGCTGTAACTTGAGTTTAGTGTGTTTGTAAAATGTGTTTTGTGCTGGTTTCTTTTGGGCTCTTTTATTATCAATTAAATACAATCTTGCAGCTGAAGGTTCTCACCAGCAAAGCAGAACCCACAATAACTGCCATATATTTGTATTAATAAATGTTATTTCAGGAGCTGTTGTGGGGAAAGTTCTTTTCTGGCTAAGTGTGGCTTCATATTAGAGGTCAGAACTCTTCCAACCTGTGGGCTGTCTGTTAGTCAACAGACAGTGTGGGGGACATAAGGCTCTGATTGTCTGGAAGCACTTACAGCTAATAACTTTTAATTAATACAGTTAAGACTAGAAATCTTTGCACTTCTGTCTCCCTCCTCCCTTTCCCGTGCCACTTTGCCAGCCTCATTCCAGGGCACATCCTGCTGCACTGGGTTGTTCACTGGCATTAAATCCCAGTGGTGTCCTGGGTGTGACTCAGTGGTTTCAAATGACAGCTCACTGGGGTGGCCTTTGTCCTGCTGGGTTTGGGTTCCACCTGCTTCTGAAATAACTGCTCTGTGACTGAGGGCTGCACTTCAGCACCACAGGACAGCATCATTCCAGTGTGACTCTCCCTGCAGCTGCCAAAGTGCAGGTGCCACATCTGGAAATGTCCTTGGACAGGTAATGGCAGGCCCAAGCCTGAGGTTCTCCTTCCCTGTTTCTTTAGGTTGTGGTAAAGCAGCAGAGAGGTCAGTAGAGTTGCTGTCCATTTCTGTCGATAAACACTTGGTGTGATTGACAATATTTGTTTCCTCTTGCAGGTCAAAGAATTTTTGAGCACCTTATAACCCTCTTGGAAGTGCAGAGTCAAACCCTTCCAAACATCTGTGTGATCAAAGCCTCAAGTGCAGCTTCTGCTTTTATAGGAGGCCTCTGGAGAGGCAGGACTCAGTCCTGGTGATCTGATTGTGGGAACAAATAAACTTTGTCAACAGGGAAATTGTTAAATAAATCAGTATGTCTGTTCAGGGTTGTGTTCAGTAGCACACACAAATTCTGAAGAGACAAGGATGCTGAGTGTTCCCAAATATTGCACCAGTTTTTAATCAGAGTTCTGGGGTCTTTCACAGATTTTTTAAATGAATTTTGTATCCAGTTGCTATTTAATTTATCACAAGGTTGTAGTTTTTTAGATCTCTTCAGTGTTTTTAAGTGGCATTGATTTGAAATGGATGTCTTGTTGTTCTGAGGAATGAAAAAGAAGAAAACCATTTTTGCTGCTAAGGGAATTTTAACATAATCTGGAATTTTTCTATTTTAAGGTACAAAAAAATGTCACCTGATGATTTTGGTACATGAAGTTCTTTGATTAAATGCAAAGAGCTGAAATTCTGCAGCTGTCAAGTGAGATTTGGTATTTGTTTTCATTATGCACTGCAAACTAGGATATTCAGAGGCTCTCTGTTCTCTAGGATGTTTTGGGGTTTTTTTCCCCTTTTCTTTTTAAACTTTTATTAAAACAGCTGGTTTTGTTGTTGGTAAGTCCTCTCCTCCTGGGGAGGAGTGTTTGCTTGCTGGGTACTGCAATAGCAAGAAGGTTTTCCAAATGGCCTCCACCTGTGAGTGATGTGTTTAGAAACATCCCATGATCACATTTGGGATGTCAGAGGTGCCTTCCTGCCTTTGTTCCAGCTGCTCCCTGAGTTCCCTGGGCCCTCTGGGGGCTTCTCCCAGATCCTGCACTGTTTGAAGTGGCCTGTGCTGTCTCACCTGCTTCAAGTCAGAAGGGCAGAGCTGTGTGGAGTTTCTTGTATTGACTGACAGACACTTTTCAGGGTGCACATCTTGAGTGTTGGGTTTTATGAGCTGCTTTTTGTGCTTTGAACATTTCTGAGTGCACAGTTGGCTTTTGAAGGGAATATTTTATTGTGAGGACTTTATTGTCTACCTTGGTGCCTCTGTTGCCTGCTTGTTGGGGATGAGATTTCTTCCTCTGTGCCTGGAGTTGTGCTGCCATTCTCTAACCCCTTGGCTGGAAAATAAAAGTGGTTGGAAAGACTTTGAGTGCTTAATACAATTGTCTCATAAGAGAAGTAATGCTGTGGATCTCTGGTGTGTAATTTTGGTACAATGGGTGAGTTGGTGGTGATGGATTCTTGGGAAAAAATTCCCTTAAGATTTCAGAGAAACTGTGACTGCCTTCAAATCTTTTTTTCATGTGTGGGAAATGAACTTATGGGATAGAGACCCAGGATTACATAAAATGCATCCTGTGTGTGACTTGGTGCTCAGCACAAGTGTGTTGTATAATATTTGTGTGTTAGTGGAAAGGAGCAGCAGTTTGGCAGAAAATCTTCTGTGGGACTTGAAGGTTGCCCAGTAAAAGGAAGGGTTTTGAGATCTTTGCTCCAGAAAGGAAGTGAAGTGGAATGGATGAAGATTCAGCTCAGATTTACTTGAAACACATAGTAGAAGCTTTTAAAACATTCTTGGCAAGAGTCTGAACAGTAACAACTTATCTTGACTAACAGTGCAATTATTCCTACAGTTTCTGCTGTCAAAATTGTGGATTTAAGGACAGGAATTGGAATGACAGTGCTCGTTGCAAGGAAATAAACATGTCTGAGTTCTAATAAAGGCTTCTTTTGAAAGCCATCACAGAGAGCACACAGAAATTCTGTGGCAGGTTATCTGCAGCCTGTTCCAGAAAGCTTTACAAAATCTCTGCCTGCCAAGTTTGGGTTGGAAGGAGCGAAGTCATGACCAATTATTCGAATGTTTTTAATTGGTGTGCAGAGAAAGACAATCCCAAGCCCCAGACACACACACCCCACTGGCCCCTCAGCCTCGGGGGGCTCTGGAGTGGCTGGGCTGGAGCACACGGAGCTGCAGCTCCTTGGATGTAGGACAGAGCACCAGAACTGGCCTGAGACTGCTGAAACCTCAGCTCCAGCAGCCCCTCAGCCTTCTGAATCTGTCAGTATTTCCTTGGCTTAGATCATTCCCAGCCCACCACAACCCAGCATTGTTCTGTTGGCTTTTGCCTGGTGGAGATGAGAAAATATTCTGAGCTGGTGTCTGCTGTTGGGGTGAGGATGGTTGTTCTGCCTTGGGCTGTTGTGTCCCTGTCCCTTCCCTCGGGTAAGAGACTCCCATGGAATTGCCTGGGAATCCTTGCTTGTTTTCATCATCAGGATGGGGAAACAACAGCGGGGGGTGGGTTTTTCCAGTTAGGATGCAGATTAAATGCCTGATTAGCACTGTTTTAATTGTGATGCAAGTACCTATTGCCTCGTTTTATTCTTAGTCCTTGTGGTTGTTTTCTGTGTAGTGCACCTGAAGTTCTCTCCATAGAAATACTTAGAACAGCAACCAATTTTATAGGTAGAATTTAATTTTCTATAATTTTGTGCCAGTTACTTATTTGTGCTGTTTTCTATTTACTTAAGCAGACTTCATAATAATGGGATTGTATTTAAAATGTGATTAGTATTGAGAGGATTCTCTTCTCTTCCCAGTAACTAAATGCTCCAGGAATCTCTTTGTGAAAGAAAAATGACCCAGGAGAGACTCCCCATCAACTGTGCAGCATAGAGCAGGGAAGTTTGTATGTGTGTGCAATAATTAATTATATCTTATCAAAACCAGTGTCCAAGTGCTCCTGCCACGAGGTTTCAGCACAGCCAGGTGTGGGCACTGCCAGGTGGTTTTTCTCAGCTCCTGTTTAGACTCCCTGTGTGACCACAGGTAAATAAATCACTCTTTGCCTCAGTCTTTTCATCTTTAAAGTATTGATACCTCCCCATGCCTTCAGGAGGCTGGGAGGATGTGCTGGTGATTATTGATGTGCTCTTTTGTAGCTCTGAAGTGCTCTGTTAAATAATTGAGAGGGAAGGCAGCCCTGGGTTGAGGTTTTTCCCTGGGATGTTTTCATGCCACCAGCTCAGAACCACGGCCAGAACTTATTTACTGGTTTAAAAGATCTGAAAAGCCATCAGTGCAAGGTCAGCTGTGTTGAAGTGAGTTTGCTGTAAAACATGGCCACTGAAAACCCCTTTTGTGAGGTAAGGAAACTTGGGAGTAGTTTGATCTTGATACAAAGATTGATGGCAAAAACTGGGCTGCAATCCCTGTGGCTGTAGAGGAAATCTGCAGGAATCTGCCACAGGAGGTCATCGTGTCCCTGGCTCTCACTGGCTGGGAGAGGAACACCAGGGCTCTGGCAGTGAATGGCTGTGGTAAAGGGCAAGAAGGAAGAGGTCACTTCCTCTCTGGGCTAGAGCAAAAACATTAAACTGATGAATAAATACTCTACTGAATGAGATAAGTCTTGCTGTGGGGAGGGAGGGGAATAAAGCAAGCCCTGCTGGATTAAGTAAATGACTAGAAAGGGCTGAGCTCATGGGAGGGGTTTGGTCACCAGAAGGTCTTCCGTGCAGCCACCAGCTGTGAGGGAATATTAGTGCATGGATAACACTAATCCCGGGGTGTCTGAGCCATGGCAGCCTTCAGCTCTGAGCTCTCCAGCCTGGGCACAGCCCTGGGCACTGCTGGGAAGGAAAGCACTGGGCAGTTCTGCCAACAGGCCATGCACAGTACTGGATGTGCCAAATGAACCTGAACTGGGGATGCTGACTGAAATCCAGCAGTGATGAGGATTCCATAGTGGGAGGAAGGAGGGAAGGGCTTTATTTTACCCTGGGTGGGTCTAATGTAATGCCCAGAGCCCAAAGGAGAGGCTGTTGTGTGCAGCTAACTTGTTCTTGGGCCTGAGTTTTAGTCCATGGGTGGGTATAGAGAATATGAGAGCAGTGTAAATAGGAGTGCAGTGTGTGGTGAATGAGAGTGCAGGTTATTACCTGCTGATTGAATTTCTACTGGCTGCTCTTCCCAATGTCCTGGGCAGGCTGGACATTCCATATCTCCAGGATGTCAAGGTTGTGCAGCTTGCACCATGGATGTTTGCTGGCTCATAGTCCTGCCTGGTTTGGAAAAAGGCAGTTGGTTCCTGCGAGTTATTTACAAAGATGATGCCACTGCAGCTCTTTCAGGAGACATCCTGTTCTTTCTCCTGTCCTTCTGTCTCTGATTTCCTTCTCAGTTGTTGTGACTTGTCTTTTAGTAACTGCTAAAACCATGATCTTGTACAAGTCATAACAGCCGTGTTAAAGCCAGTGTTTAACTTGGATGTGGCCTCCTTGAGGATGTGGCTTCTCCCTGTTCCACTTGGCTGTCTCAGGTTTTCCAGTCTTCTTTTCTGAGCAGTTCTGCTGAGTTAGCCCACCTGATTGCTGGGGCTCTTCCTCACTCCCCCTGCTTTCAGCACTGTCCATGATGTTCACTGCCAGTGTGCCCTTTGTCAGCACTGCCTGCAGGTTTGCCTCTGCTGGTTTGTTCAAACAATGGCTGTGCTCTCTGCTGAGCCTCCACTGCACCTTTGGCTTTGTCCTCGCTCTGACTCGTGGCCTTTACCCCGAGCCCTCAGCCCAGCTCGGTGGCCTCAGGTCATTGACTGGCCTGTTGGTCAGTCACCCGTGTCCTGTCCTGCTGTGCCTCGTGAGGAGAACAGGCACCAGCACAGGAAGCAGGGCTTGACTTCTTAGGTTCCTCTCCTGAGCTGCAAGGCTGCTGCTTTCCTCAGGGTTCCTGCACTGCTCCAGCGTGGCTGGGTAGGTGTTCCAGGTCTGCTCGTCCCTGCCAAAGCTTCTTTGCTGTCTCTGCTGTGCTGTTGACCACAGGGTGGGCTCATGTCAGCTGAAGAGCTTGTTCCAGTGGGATTTCCAGTGCACTGCCCAGTTCCTGCTGCTTTAACCAGTCTGGTTTCTGCCTGGCAGACTTGCTGTGTGTTGGGCTGTGGGAGTACAGCTCAGTTTTGTGGAACTGGGCACTGTTATGTCTGGGGGAGCAAACTGAGGTTCTGTGAGGCTGAGAGCCCTCCCTTCACTGGGTGCTCTGCATTGTCAGTGTGCCTTGTGCTGTTGTTTGTGCACTTACACTCAGCTTTTTGCAGCTAATGATGCCAGTGCCGTTCTGAGACCTTCAGTGTGTGAAGTACAGATTGATCTCAGAGTTTCAGCTCCTCCTGCTGAGATTTGCTCAGGATCATCCCCTTTTCCTGGCAGGACAGTGTGATGCTGGTGAATGGTTGTTCTGCCCCTGGGGGCTTCCCACCCTGCTCAGCATTTTAGGATGGGAGGAACTGAGCTTTGGAGATGCTGAGATGCTGTGGCTTGGTACTCTCTAGGGATTAGTTCTTCCTGTGTTGGCCAGGTCCCATGGCTGTATCCCACCTTTCCACTTGGGTGATACATATTTGCTGTTATTAACTGGTGTAAATAATGGCCTTTGATGAGATCTGTCAATGACTTACAGTGAGCCTGTGCCTGCCATGGGGCTGATGGAATTTGCCCAGGCCAGAGATGAGCCACTAGCATTTCCTGTCTAAAAATTTCCTCTTCTCCCAAGGTTGCTCCCCCATGATACACTCCAAGTGTTGATGCATCTTGGCTTTATGTTTTATTGACGGTCTGCTCTCGCCCGTTGCTCTGAGACAAGGACACCTCCAGCATCTGCCTTTAAATACTGCTGAGAGCCTTGCCACAATCCAGCTGGAATCCCACCAGCAGGAGGTCAGAAAGCTTTGCTGGAAGTGCATCACTTGTGTTTGCCTGTTGTGGAGCACAGACTAAAGCCCTCCTGCAGAACCCTCCTTTAGTCAGGAATTTTTTCTATGTCTGCATTTCTTGTGCTGCCTTTGAGGGTTTTTGTTTGTCTCTTCTGCTCTGCTTGTCCCTCGTGCTGGAATATAACCCAGTTCTCCTTCCTCCTCTGTTGTGCCACTCCATGCACTGAACCTTTGCATTTCATTTCCCTACACCAGCACATACTTGGATGGGGACACCTGCACTGTGCTGTCACTTCACCTCCCCAGCTCCAAGCCTGGATCTTTAGGCTAAAGCACTGGTTGTTCCCATCCTGATCCTTATCTGGGATAGCTGTAGTTGCTTTGGGTCTTGGAATACATTTCTGTGGGGGATTAGATCTGCCTGACAACATTTCCTGCTGGCTGGAATAGGATGTCCCTTGAACCATATTTTCTTTCACTAAGAAGTACTTAAAGTCTTGAAATTCAATGTAGACACTATTAATGTAAGTATTGATTTCCACTTCTGCTTTTGGTCCCAGAAGGACTTTTGTTTGGTTTTTGACAGTTCAACCCCCAAAATCTTTCAGTGCTGTCTGATCTCTGTTACCAGTTGGGTGATCACAGCACTCATTAAACAATTACTGTTATGACTGTGTGTAGTTTGGTCTAAGCTTTTGTTATTGTCTTTTTTTCTCTTTTTTTTTTGGTAAGGGAACTGTGTGCTGTTTGTA
The DNA here is from genome assembly GCF_047495875.1 of Pithys albifrons albifrons. NCBI lineage: Eukaryota > Metazoa > Chordata > Aves > Passeriformes > Thamnophilidae > Pithys > Pithys albifrons. The sequence continues at coordinate 1,329,154 of NC_092462.1, read as the reverse complement.
AAAATAGCTTTAATCTGCAATAATCCCCAAACTGTTAGTATTTGCAAGTCCTCAGTCCCTGCTGCTGCCAGTGTGAGGGCTTGGACAGGTTGCTGCTCTGAGCATGACTCATCCCCAGCACCTGCACTGCTGAGAGCAAGGTGTGCCTTGAGCTTTGGTTGGTATTTTTAACCTTTTATCTGCTGTGGGAGTGGTTGGGCAGGATGGAAGGAGCTAGAGGGAAGATCTTAGTGGCTGGTTTTTAACTAGAAGGGGTTGAGATGGATGTTGAGGGAAATGGATTTCATTATGAGGCAGATGTTGGACAGAGAGGTGCTCACAGCATAGAGCTGATTCTCTTCTTACTGATACATCTCTTGGAGTTTTATTCTGGCAGCATGTGAGAGAATGAGCTGCCTTGGACTCAGTCCTTGGCTCAGGTTCATTATTAAAGCTTCACTTCCAAAAAGGCTCCATAGAAATCCAACTGAGAAACAGAGATCACAGAGATGGAGAAGCTTTGAGGAAAGCTTTGAGCTTATAGGAAACAGTGTTGCTGTAACCCAGGAGAGACTGAGGTATTTGTAGGCTGGCTTTGAAGCAGGCTGTGGCTAAATGGAATCCATTCCCATCTCTGTGGCAGGCACAATCCACCAGGAGTCTTGGGAAACAGGGCTGGGATGGCTTGCACACAGTGGTGGGGCTAGTGGGGCTGTGCTGCTGCAGGAACACAAACAGCTCCTGCTTCAGCAGCAGCCTGTGCTGGGGGCATTCCTGTCAAACAGCAGCTTTTCATCAGTGCTTCTGCTTTCCCACCCACAGCACGGGTTGCTTTGGTCCTTCACTGGCCAGAATGAGCCTGCTCAGCTGTTTTGGGACACCCCTGTTGACTGGCAAATTTGGAACTAGTGGACTAGCAGTCCTTAGTGCTGCTTGGGGCCACTTTCCCAGGTGTGAAATGCTTGTATGGAACCACTGTCAGCCTCCTGAGAGCTTTCCCTGTTAGCTTTAGCAAATCCTTTGGCCCTTGGCCTCAGGAATCTGCAGCCTCCAGCCTGAGCTCTCTTGGACTGGAACTGTTGCTTTGTGTTCCTTGTTGAAATGACTGAGCCAGACGTGGGAAGGGGCAACAACACAAATAAAACAGAGCAGACCATGTAACTCACTGAGGGAATGAGCAGCACTAGACCAAGTAGGTTTATAGATGTTAGAAAGGAAGGGATTGATGGAATTGTACTTCCAGAATTTGGGAGTAGAATGCTGAAAGGTCTCCTCAGTAGTGAGGCTCTCTTGTTGTTGCTAAAGGAGGATAAAAACTGACCTGCTTTTCTGCACTTACAACTGTACCAAGAAGTGCAAAGTGTCACCTCAAGACAAGCCTGGTAAGCTGTTGCAATACATGGAGTTTACCTCCCATAGCTGATGGAAGGGAAGAGGGGCAGAGAGTGGGTTAGGAATGACCTAACCTGTTACCTTGAGTGGTTGCCAAAGCACTCAGAGAGCAGGTGGGTGCTGAGCTCCTGCCCTGCCAGTGACACAGCAAAACCTCTGTGCTGGCTCCTGCCTGCTGGGCTGGTGAGGGAGCAGCACTGGGACAGCAAGCACAAGGGTAAGTCCCTCAAGGAATTTTAAGATCCTTGCTTTTCTCTCTCTTCACTTAATAACTAAATAAGGCCATTCCAAACCTGAGAGGCTGCTTTGTCTCCTGCTGGCACAGTTACTTTGGTTAAAAACATCTTTCTGCCAGTGCAGGTTTTGCCTGGGAAAGGTGGAATAAGTTTTTTTCAGCAGGAAAGGCTGTGCTCACCCTACGAGCCCTTTGCTGGCATCAAGCAAGGCAGAGCTGGGCTGGCAGTGGGTTCCCAGCACAGGCCTGTCCTGGGAGTCAAGGTCTGGCACAGCTGTTTATTTGAGCTGGGACTTAGCTAAGCACTTGTTGGAAGAGGATGATGGTTTGTTGGGTTTTTTTTTAACCCCTGGCATGCAGCATATTGTCAGAATGGAGCCCACCAAGTTAGCCTTTTAGTCAGCTTTTTAGTTTTTTCCTTAATAGGATCTCCCACTTGGGCAAACATGCTAGAAAGGACTTGGGAAAGAGCCATTTTTGATGGTGTTTTTGAGCCTCTCCTATCTCTGTTTCATGTCTTAAATTTGGTGGGGTGAGAGGGAAAGTGATCTCTAATCCAGCCAAACACACCTGACTCCAGAGTTGGGTTTGTTTGCTCAAGATTGAGATATGCAGAGTTGCTCTCTGTCAATGTTTAATGAAAGGGCTTAGAGCAGTGGTTTGCTCTGACACTTGTACATTTGAAATACCTGTGCTTTGCATGTGAGTTGTGGGATTTTTTCTCTTCTTTTTCTCCATCTTGGCATCTGAATTCCTCTGGGTTAGAGACCAAGTGTACTCACAAGTTGCTGCTGGGAGATGCAGAAGGGAAATGTTTAAGGTACAGCTCAGTTTCTCAAGGAGAGTGTGTGTCTGAACTTCTGTGAGAAAGTTGATTTCCCCTCATGCCAAGCAAGTTCTGTTCCAGCAGAAGGAACATCACAAGGGGTGGAATTGGGCTGACTCTTACTGCTTTGGGAAAAAAAATATTACTTTAGGAATGTAAAAACAGTGTTGTTGAGACATTAAGATGAAAAATATGCTGTAAATATAAATAATGTGGAGAGAAATGGTCTCTGTTTGTGAAACATGCATTGCTGTAGTACTCAGAGATCCATTTCACCCTGGAGCTCTTTGCTTATCTTCTGTCAGGAAGGAATTGGGCATGTTTAGATGTTACCCAAGGAAAGGAAAAGGGCGTTATGACTTCCTGGTAATTAAGGCATTTGATTACAACTGCTGTGGAGTGGTGAGTCTTGGCAGAGGCAGGTGAAGATCCCCAGCCCAGCCCCACTGCTGCTGCTTCCTTCACTTGTCCTGACTGCTGTTCCAAAGTGCTTCCCTCAGCAGGGCACTCCTGTTGCATCCCCAGGGATTTGCAGCAATATTCTGATTAAACTGGGTCTTGCTGTTCACCTGTGTGTTTGTCTGAAGCTGAATGCCATGTGGTGCATCTTTGGAGTGGCTGAAGGAAGTGCAGAGGCAGCAGAGTGTCACTGAGAGGTTATTAAGGAATGACAAACTGCCTTTGCTAGACTGGATTTCCTTTGGTAGAACAGGCCCCATGGGAATGAGTCTCTCGTAGTGTTTGGGGCTGCTCATGGATTGGCTCCAGTGAACGAGTTTCTCACACACCTGTAGCACAGAATTTATTATTTACACAGACTTGTATCTGGTAAGAATTTAGAACTTTCTTCTCTTTGTTAGAAAGGCAGCCTGTAGCATTTCTAACCTTTTTCTGCAATTCCATTTTCCTGAGTCATGGAATCACAGATGAGTTTGACTTGGAAGGGACCTTAAATCCCATCCAGTGCCAGCCCTGCCATGGGCAGGGACACCTCCCACCAGCCCAGGTTGCTCCAAGCCCTGTCCAGCCTGGCCTGGGACACTTCCAGGGGTGGGGCAGCCACAGCTGCTCTGCCCAAGCTGTGCCAGGGGCTGCCCACCCTCCCAGGGAAGGATTTCTTGCAGATATCTAAGCTAACCCTGCCCTGTGTCAGCATTTTCCTTTTATTCTGTGATCTGGTGTCTTTGCTTGACATGTTCATGGAATTTGGCCTTGTGGGATTGAAGGAGTTCTATGTAAATATATGATTGTCTCAGCTGTGGACTCTGCCAAGGGACTTAGTGAGCCCTTCCCCATGGAAGAGTTTTCTTCCTTATATTTCTGGATAAAATGGTGTAATCATGGCTCAGGTAACTCCCCAGTAACTCCACCAGGTGTTTGGGCTCAGCTAGAAAGGAGCAGGATGAGCTTCCTTCTTCCATGAGGTTCTCTCCAAGTTCACCATGTCATTAGAGGTTTGTTGGGCAGCTCATGTTTTTATATGACTTTCTCTAGAGTTTGCTTTCCAGAGTGATTTGGGAAAGCTGATTATTTTTTCCTCCCAGTCCAGGAACTATTGCTCATCCTTTCCCATCACTGAGACACTGGTTGGAAACAGGGAAAGATTTCACAACTTTTCAAAACCAACTGTATTCCTTCCCTGCTGAGAACCCTCTAGCACTCTCCTTATCTGCCTTAGAAGGAAAATGCAGCCTGTGTTAACATGCTTCGTGTCAGTTCTCCCTCTGACTCTGCCTTCCCTGCCACAGTCCCAGATCACTCTTGGCTCCTACTCAAGGACTGTGTGTGGTTGGGCTTAATCCCATGCTCTGTTGTCATCAGGGATGTCACCTCCTTCTCCTGCCACCTGTGTAAGGTGTCACTTGGATTTGCAGAGGAGCAGAGTTTTAAACTCCTGATCCACTTTCTGCATGGACTTTGGAAGAAGCTTCTAGGTGTTGTGTTTGGGAAAAATGTGCCTGCAGCAGGTGGGCAGTCAGGGGTTCCAGCGTGGGGTGTTGCTCTGTAACCACACACAGCCCACCTGCTGCTCAGTGATCTTCACAGCTCGTTATGGTTTGGGGGTTTGCTGCCTCACGGTTGCCTTTCCTGTATTCCCTTAGCACAGGGAACCTGGGGTTTGGCTTCCTTGCCTGGAAGGATTCCCTGCAGGTTTCCTGTGTGGCAGCCTGGCCAGTTGGGTGCAGCCCAGCTGGTGTCAGGGTGCACATGTAAGGGCAGTTTGGCAGCACAGATTTGGGAGGGAGGTCCTCAGGGTACCCAGCACAGTGGCAACAGCACAGCTCTGTTCCCAGGGCAGTGCCAACTCCTGAAAGCCATTCCCATGCTGATGTGCTGATCTTTCTGAGCATTGTCCATGGTGCTCACCCTCAGCATTTGCCAGACTTGCCCCAGGCTGAGCAGTTTTGGGGGTGGGTGTGTGTGTTGGGGGGCTGTTGGTTGTGCCTGTTGGTTACTGCAGCCTGAGGGTTTGTCTTTGTCATTTACTTCCTCCTTTCTCTTGTGAGTGTGGTTTAGGAATGGACTGGCTGATTTGATGTTTTAATGATGGCCAAACAGTCTTGGTGTCTGTGGTCAAACCACCTGGAGAGTCCTGCCTTTCCCACTCACTGGGAAATGGTGGTGTTTGCTGGATAAGCAGGGGTAGACAGGAGCAGAAGCCCCAAGTGTGTGACTCAATAACAATCTAACAGCCTTCTTCAAGTCCCACAGTTGCTTGTCTTGGATACAGAGAGGAAAAAACCCTGGTTGCTCTGTGATATCCTGGTGGGAATCCACCTGCAGCAGAGCCCCAGGGCCTGCACAGCTAATTGAGACGTGTTCCAAGCCAAAGCCTGGCTCAGCCTGGCTCTTTCATCTGGCAACTAACAGTCTTCTTCCCGCTGTAGTTTGTCTCTGGGCACAAGATAAATCATTTTTATTTGTCCTAGGCACCTGTGCAGCAGCTCCTGGTATGGCTGGCAGCATCTGAGACTCTCCCAATCCTGCAGCGTGTGCTGCTCTGAAGCTGGAAGGGGACTTGCTCCAGGAGCACAAGGACAGAGCAGAAATGCATCCCAGGTAACAGGGGCAGTCTGTGGGTACAGCTGGGGTGGTTCCTTTCTGACTGATCCACAGCCACTGGATGCTTCAGCTGGACACATGACTTGGTGTTTTGGTTGGGCACTTCCAGCTTGTGGCTCCAGGATGGGAAGAGAGGAAAAACATAAAGTGGTTCTCTAGTGTGGAAGTAAACAGACATCCTCTGGTGCCTTTGGGGCTGAGCCAGTGTGCCCTGGGTTGGTAGGAAGAGCTCTGGTGGTCCTGCCAACCTAAAGGAAAGTGGGATTAGACTCTTGGTTTGTTCCATGCCTGAGTAATGCCCCAGAAGAAAAGGAAACTGGTCCCTGCAGGGTGTGAAATGTGCTATTAACAACAGGACACTGTGTCCATGCTGCTGTTACAAAAGGGTTTAACTGAGACCTGTCAGCAATTAATTACTGTTGACTTTTAAAACAGCCTTTCTAATAGTCAAAAGAACATTTTAGAATTAAATCTGCACTTACCTTCACAGGCTAAGGAATGTAGAGTGTTCGAATTGGTTGCAGAGGCAATTAAGCACCTAAATCCCTTTTGAGATGAGATCACACCAGTTCTTTCTGTACCAAGAGTGTACAGTATTTATTCCTGCTTTTTATACAACTACCTCTTGTTTTTTAAACTGTCTTTTGGCTCAGCCAGCTCAAGCCAACCTCCCTCTGACTGGGCCTTATAATCACCAGGCACCCGGGAGGAATTCAGTCTATCATTGTCTTCCTTCACCAAGTTATTACATCACTCATGGAAAGATCAGAGAGAGAACCCTTTGCCCCAGGTAAATTAGAGAAAGTAGAGCAAGGTGGAATGACTCCTTCCCAGAAACAATGTGAGGGTAACACTAAGGCTGACCTCAGATGAGACTTGCCTCTTGAACAGGCCAGGTGTCCCACTGCTCAAGTCCAGGGACAGAAAGGTCCCAGAATCAGGCTGGTAATCTCCTGATTAGCAGTGAGATAGGAACAGTGATGGCTCCAAAAGTCCCACTGCTGTCTAAGGTGTCCCTCCCAGTCTGATTTCTGGGGCTGCTGAGGAGCTGTGCTACCTCCCAGACATGGGAATTTTTGGTTAGAATGCCCTGTATTAAGGACTGGTTTGAAGGGCTCAGCTGCAGGGATGGTGTGGTAGTTTTAGTGAACAGCACAGATTTGTACAGATACATCTTTATATACAGATATACATATATTTAATATACCTGTGCAAAGCCAAGTGAATGCTGTTTGAAAACAAGAGACTCCTAAAATTTCAGAAATAACCATCATTTCTGGAGGTCTGTGTTATTGGGGTTCATCCCCTTTGGTACCAAGACTCACTTTCTAATGGGAAATAACCTGCATGAGTGAAACTGAGGGTGCTGAAGCACCTTGGTGTTTCTGGGAGAGCCTCAAAAGGTGCACACACAGGATGGATTCGTGGCTCTGCAAAGCACTGGCTGGAGAAGGAGCCACTGGATGGAGCTCTTGTCCTGTGGCTGTCCAGGCCAAGGCTGGTGACCTGTACCGGTGAGGTGAGGAATTCCACGACCAAAGCTGTCTGTGTAGGAGGTGAGGGGCTGGGATTCCCCTCTGACAAGGTGCTGGTGACATGTGGTGACAGTTGTATCACTGTATGGGAAACCTACACCTCCTGCTTCAGGAGCACCATTAGTTGTGGGCATGAGGGAGGCCCCCATTCCACACAGGTATGGCCACCACCCATCTGGGTAAAAACCCAAGTCTGGAAGGTGCCAGGTAAGGATTTGGTCTTTTGCTGAGTTATAAATCTTTGTTTCAAATAAGCTGCTCACCTGAAAATCCAGAGTCAGAAGTTGTTTTAGGAGGGCAGTTTATCCCAGTGAACACCTGTAGACTGTAGGAGGGAGTCTATACTTCTTCAAATGCTACTGAAAGTGTTGAGTTTTTTTAAATGGTAAATTAAGTGTGTTGTTTGCCTTGACTGTTGGGCTTCCTTGAACTTGAACAGGCCATTTTATGTCATTTTATCTGCCTTTTAACCCTGCTTTTAAAACAGGCCCATTGCCAGTTGCCTGCCTGGCTGGGAGTTAAAAGCCAAGTGAAACAGTGTTTATGACATACTGTATATGTCTAAGACAAGGAGTTCTTTTCAGAGGAAGGGATTAGAGTTGGCCTGCTTCCCAATTCCACTTTCCATAAACTGTGTGTGCTTCCAAAAGGAACCATTCCTTCCTTTTCACTTGGCTGCTGTTCTCATAGAGAGAGTTTGGATCTGTGGGTGTGTGCCTGGGTATGTTGCTTTGCCACTTTGGGCACAGGTTTGGGATACTCACTGGTGGCATCTCTGGCTTGTAAAATGGAGTGACAGAATGCCTTGCTCCAAGGACTGATTTGCCTCCTCCTTTCTTTGTGTTGGTTTGGCTCTTTGGGCTAACATTTGCAAAGGAGTTGTTTTAAAGAGGGTTAAGTGTTTACTGCAGGAATTTGGGGCTGGCTCAGGGTTGCCTGAGATGGAGTGTTTCAGATGCAGTTATAGAATCATAGAATTGATTGGGTTGGAAAAGCCCTCTGAGATCATCAAGTCCAACCCTTGGTCCAACTCCAGTCCCTTTACCAGATCATGGCACTCATATGCTTCCAGCACTTTGTTTTCTCTGCCTTCAAAAGCTGTGAAGGGTGGCACATGTGGCTGGTTTGCCCCCTGGCATTCAGGGAAGAGCTAAGTGCCCTTCCAGCTCCCAGCCCTGGCATTCCTTGTTAAAAGCTCCTGACTGACTGTTTGAAGCTTTTCTTATTCATGTCTGTGCAAAGATTATTAGGAAAATGATTCGAAGCCAGTGGTAGCCAGAGGGCTGATAAGACACTGAAGGTAAAGGATGAGGTGGTGCAGTTTGTCTCTTCTGAGGCTTTTCAGAGTGTGCTGCCAGCCAGTTTACCTGCTCAGTGCTGGTTGGGCAGGGCATGGCTTAGTTCTCTCTGGTACAAACAGCTGTTGTGTGCTGGCTGTGGGCCACACACTTGTCTCTCTGTCCTGGCAGGAGCTCACCCAGCACAGCTTCCCAAAGCTTGGGCTGCTGCCTGTGGGTGATGAGGTGCTGCTGGTCCAGGGGCAAGGAATTGGGAGAAGATGTGGGTCACGTTTTTTCGAGGTGGGATGTGGGTTATGGGAAGCAGACAGTGCTTCAGGTTTAGTCATGCCCCAGCTTATTATAGTTCTGCTGGGGGATTCCTGCAGCTTGCCAAGGGGCAGTGCCCAGCACTGGAGAGTGATCCCAGCCACAGAGCCATCTGCCCCGGGGGTGGGGAGAGCCTCTGACAGCTGGGGCAGAGGCTGGGTGGGGAGAGCTGCTGCACAGACAAGTGAGATGCTAATGCCAGGTCGGGACAGGGGTGTGATGCCAGCTGTAAGGACAGGGATTGGTGCCAGGCAGGGGTCTGCAGCCCTGGTGGCTCCCCAGAACAGGCATTCCTGCCCTGGTGGCTCCCCAGAACAGGCATTCCTGCCCTGCTGCCAGGCAGGGATCTGCAGCCCTGGTGGCTCCCCAGAACAGGCATTCCTGCCCTGCTGCCAGGCAGGGGTCTGCAGCCCTGGTGGCTCCCCAGAACAGGCATTCCTGCCCTGGTGGCTCCCCAGAACAGGCATTCCTGCCCTGGTGGCTCCCCAGAACAGGCATTCCTGCCCTGGTGGCTCCCCAGAACAGGCATTCCTGCCCTGGTGGCTCCCCAGAACAGGCATTCCTGCCCTGCTGCCAGGCAGGGGTCTGCAGCCCTGGTGGCTCCCCAGAACAGGCATTCTAAAGTAAACAATAAATAATGCAGAGGAATAAAGACACCACACACCAGACCACAGTGGTCAAGCAAATGCCATTTATTACACTTTATTACACTTATATAGGTTTAAGGCTATGTTCTGTTGGCTAAACTGAACCTCACACCATCTAAATGCAAATCCTAATTGGTTGTAATCCATATCTCACAGGTCCAATATTTTAGTGAACTCGTCCTGACTGTTTTCAGGGACATCTCTGGTGTTATATGGGAAACCTGAGGAGTTCTCATAAGAACCTTCTGGGGAGTTGCTAAGAACCCCTAGGCAGTGATTTCTCCTTTAACCATCTGCAGCAGCTGTGGCTTGGATTATTCTCAGCTGCTTTCAGTCTCACAGGGTCTATATAGATCTGAATTGCTCACCTTTGATTTTTCTGTACCACCAACATTCCTCTCCTGCTGCCAGTGAGGCAACACTTGGGCAAAGCATGAATGGGAGCCATAGCTGGGAATCCAGCTCTGCCCTGCCTGGGTGTGTGTGAGGGTTGTTGGGAAGGTTGGCTTGGGGGTTTCTGCTGTGTAAGTGGTAGGAAAATTCTTCTGCTCAAATTCCTGCTGGCTTGCTGAGCTTGGACTGCAAGAATAGTGGAGAGAGAGCATGAGAAAGCTCTCCAGGGAATGAGCAGCAGGATGGGCTTGGGAAGGACAAAGTGCTGTGCTGCAGCTTGTTTTTCAGCAGCTGGTGTCTTCTAATACAGAATTGCAGCCCAGAAATGTAGAGAAAGAATGTAAAAATACAGTGGTGAAAGTGACTTTCCATGCTAATGGCTAATTGGGCTTTCTGTTTTTAACTCTGCCCAGAGTGAGCTTTGAATTTACTTTCCTGATGAAGGCATCAGCACTGCCTGGCTTTGAGAATCAGGCTGGCATTTAAATGCAAGCTTAAGTCTATTTCTGTAAGCCTGATGCAGAGCACTCTCACCAAACTGTTAGAATTTCCTGCTAATTGCAGGGTTTCATTCCTGGCCAACTGCATTCCAGAGTGACCTCTCTCTAATGTGCTATTTACTGACTCTATTTTAGTGGATAAACTCCTCAGCTTGGCAAGATGAGATTCCTCTTCCTTGCACAGTGCTCTAAAGCCCCCTTAAACCAGAAAGAAATCTGGAGGTAAATGTGATAATTTTATTTACTTGAGGTGTGGGTATAAACTCTTCCTGTTGGAATGCTGACAATGTCTGGCATTGGATGGGGATGCTGGCACATATTGTATGGAAGGCTTGGGATCTGCAATAAATAGAAAGGCCACAAATATCTAAGGCTTATAATGTCCCATCCTACCATCAACACATCTTTTAGTCCTATTTAATTGAAAGTAACTTAAAGCAGATCTAGGAAGGGACACTGTTACTTGTGGAAAATGGAAATAAGGTTCTAAGATAACTCAAACCCCTGTTCCCCTCCCAGCCCCTCCCCAGCTCAGGCTCCAGACACTGCCCGTGGTGCTGAATGGCAGAGGGGGGAGAGGGGGCAGCCCCCCTGGACTGGGAGCACTGGGAGGCCACACTGCACATCACACAGCCCTTCCTGTCCCTCCAGGGTTGTGTTTGCAGCCCCAGACTCATGGTGGGAACACCCACCCAGACTGGTTTGGCTTGAAGGGACCTTCAAGCTCATCTTGTTCCAATCCCCCTGTCTTGGGGTTGCTACCAGCCCTGTCCAGCCTGGCCCTGGACACTCCCAGGGATGGGGCAGCCACAGCTTCTCTGGGCACCTGTGCCAGGGCCTGCCCACCCTCCCAGGGAGGAGTTTCTAATATCCAAACCTGCCCTCTGTCAGTTTAAAGCCATTCCCCCTTCTCCTGTCACTCCATGCCCTTGTAAAATTTGCTTTCTCATTTGGAAAATGTGTCTTAAGAGTTTTGGGAGTTTGTAGGGAATCCTTCTAATGGGAGGGATGATGCTGCCAAGAGATCCCAAGCACTGGAACTGCATTTCTGTCCTCCCATTTTTACCTCTTTGCAGTGGAGAAGGAAGTTCATCTTATTTCCATGTATTGATTGTTTTGAGGGGCTGGATGTGGTTTGTGAGACTGTTAAAGGGAAAGCAAGGGGTTTTTAACATGGAAAAGATACTTTTCCAGGATTTAGAATTCCCCCTGTGTAGCCAGTGGTGGTGCAGTCTTAGCAGGAACACCAACCTAAGCCTTGTTTTCATATTCCTCAGCTTTTGTCTTCTTCCAGTGAGTCAGTACCTATTTCTGTGTGAAAAATCATAACATGAAACACCTGAAAAGCACCAATCCCTACAACAACAAACAATTGGAAGGAAAAATGGAATCCTTCCTCCAGCAGAAAATCAGAGCCAAGGAAGAGCATTTTGTGATGTCCTTGATAACAGCAACAACAATAAAGGTCACGAGAGCTCTGTGGGCCTGAGACCTGATGTTGCTGCTGGGCCAAGTGGCCCCTGCTGAGGCTCAGATCAGGCAGGTCTGATAACAGGGATGGAACAGCCATGTTTATTTTTGGAATGTGTCAGAGAACCTGTCCCTGGTCCTTGCTCTTCTGTAACAGTCAGGTGTTTATTTACATGCTCTGAAGCTCCAAAAAGGAACTTGTGTATCTGAACAGTTGGTACCTTCCCTTCCCCTCTGTGTGCTGGGCAGGAGATCTCAGTAGGAGACATGGAAGGGGAATAGGATATTCCTGATCTGAAAAGATGCTCTTCCCAGAAAGGACAGTTTCACCCTTTGTTACTTCACAAGGATTTAAATTGTAAATATTGGTGGTGTAAAATCTAACTGGAGGAGGATATTGGATATTATGGAATACCTTAATGATGGAGTGGACATGGCAATCTGTCAGTCTATTGGTAAGATGGTCAGGAGTGCAGTTTTTGCTTTGTGTGCTAATCCATATTGAATAAACAAAGGAAATCAGGACTCTCATGGATGGCCTTACCCTGGGAACAAGGTGTGTGTTGAAAACTGAAGGGATGAGCATGTCTCTGCCTGGTTGGCTGGTATCTTTGGGCCCTTCTGTTTTAAAATCTTGGAAAGTTAATGGAGAGCACCACATTTGGATTTGAAATACAGACAATATAAAAATAGAAGTCAGTGACCTATTCAAGCTACTTCAATTAAGTAGCAGCAGGAAATCCAAATATACTGGTGAGGTCTGTTATTGCAAAACCTTCACTTCTCCTGCTGGAAATTAGAAAATTACTGAGGATGTGCAAATTGGAAAAGGTCTGAAGGAGGAGACATCATAGATAGAGGCCAGGCTTAAGCAGGGCCTAACAGAGTGAAGGAGAAAGACACTGGATTAGGAAGCCAAAGTTCAGGGTCTACAAAGCTCAGGATCTCTCCTAGACCCTGCAGGGAGGATCCTGAGACCAGTTCTGTAAGCAGAGACTCTTCCAAGGATTATGAAGGATGTGGTTCAGTTGCTGAGGGAGGGGAATGTGCTGCATTTTACTTCTCCACCTAAAGCCAAAGACAGGCTCTTTTAGCACTTCAGGAGTGCTTGGTCACAAAATAAATGTGGCTGCCCAACATCACTTCAGTCTTTTACCTGCACACCTGATTTGGTAGGAAATGCCTGAATTTCTCTGCTTGTTGCCTGTCCTGGGAGACAGGTTGGAGCTGAAGCAGCAGATGCCAAACCTACAGCACTTTTAGCTGGAGGGATTTGGGTTTATTGTGTTTTCCTGCAGTACCTTGGTGTTCTTTGAACATAGTTTTCTCTATGGCTCCATAAAGCTCTTTTGAATACAAATCTCAAGGTTTAGGTGTCCTTTTTACAAAGATATTTAGTCCAAGGAGTGTGGTGAGCACGTTGAGGTTTCCCTTGGTGTGGTTGCCACACTGTTTTCTGTTCTCTTTGCTCCAGTCTGCAAGGGGCATTGCCTGAGTGGCATGGATGGAGTTCTACGGATTGCAGTGCATGGGACACATTCTCTCTGCTTCCTGGTATTCACTAAAACCAGTGGACTCGAAATAAATAATGTTCAACTGCTCTAATTTTAGCATGAAATTAAGATAACTTGTTATTGTTCCCGAGAGCGTAACGTTATCCACGAAACCAGCAGGACTCCCGGGCACGTTCTGAGGGAGAGTGTTCACACAATATCCACCATGCACTGCTGTCTGTTGCTATGAAACAATCTGAGAGGATCAAATGGGGCAGAAACATTGCACAACTCATCAGAGAGATCAAGGAAGGTGTAGAGATAAGGGGTGGAAGTAATTGTGGCACGGGAGAGACCTGGGGAGGGGTAGAGAGCTGAGGCTGGAGAGCAGCCCTGAAGCCATGTGGGCAGGAGGGAACAGACATCCCAGTTAAAACACTGGGGGAAGTTCTCACTGCCAGGGCATGCATGGCACTTCAGGTTGGTCTCATGGTATCTTGGAAGCATTTCTTTTCCTTCTTCCCATACCAAGGAGCCAGGAAATATTTCCACCAAAAAAAAAAAAATCGTGGGAAACTTCTTCTTTGAATTAGTAAACAGCTTTTCTTACTTTGTTCCATCTTGTTGCTTAGTTAGAAACTTCTTCACCTTAAAAGAATGACCACTCTCTTTGCAATGATGCATTTTATAACATGAATGTTTCACCATTTCAGAGCAGCCAGGCTGACAGCACAGGGTTGTCTTGGCTTCCCAGATCACCCCAGGCTGCTGCTCCTTCCGTGTGTTGATGCAGATTTATGAAGCCCATTCTTGCCATCCCTTAGCAGAAGAGATCAAAGAGGAGATAAACCACTCGTGCCTGCAGCAGCACTCCCATTCTGCCTAACTGCCTATTCTTCTCCTCCCAGAGGCTCCCCGTGCTCCATCCCACCCCGGGGGAAGTGCTTTGGTAAACAGATTAGCTCTGCTCTGTGTTCTCAGGGTCAGCAAACAGAGCCTGGCAGGTTGGCAGCAGAGGGAGGGTTTCCAGCAAGCCTCTCAATGGCCACGGAAATGTCTGGCCACTCAAACAGGAGGAGGAGGAGGAGGGAGAAATGTAAACTCTTTGGTTGGTGAGTAAGGAAAGGTTTTGACAGGTTTTTCAACGTGATTCTTGTCTGAGTTAGTGAAGGATTTGAAGTGATTTCAAGGGAAATGGATTCCTCCCCTCATTTCACTGGGTGCCAACTCCAACTCAGAGATGTTTCCTAAATTGAGTTAAAAACTCCCCTGCCTCTCAATACAGGAAGGAGGAGAAAGATCCTGTTAAATAGAACTGCAGAGACCATTTCAGAGCTCTTGTTTCTGGTGACCTTTTAATAATGCACAGCAGGACTGAAAGCAGCAGTGGTCAAGTTCCTTGGCTTCATGGAAATGAACCCTGTTCTCTGAGGCTGGGCTGCATCAGCCTGTGACATTCATAGCAGGGTTCTGGGGACAGTTCCACAAATGTGACAACAGGGTGTCAGCTCAGAGAGGAAGGAGCCTTTTCCTTGTCTTTGCATCACAGATAAATCCCCTTGTGTTCTGAGTTTTGGCATCTTTAGCTGATTACTCACACTCAAGTGTGAGGGGAAATACTACACAGCTAATTAGAATCCATTTTAATTAGATCCTGCAGGAAATTTTAAGTGAGAGATGCACACAGTCTGGGAGGTTGGTGCTGCTTTACCACCAGAATCCTGGAGTGGTTTGGGTTGGAAAAGACCTTAAAGCTGATGTAGTTTGTGTCCTGGAGCCTCTGCATCCTGCAGGTGTGGCCCCCAAGTGCAATGCCCAAGGAAGGGCTGGAATACAGGCACTGGAGGTATCCTGCTGGTGCTTGGGAGGCAGCTAACACAGCAGGAATTCCTGATGGAATTTCTGGTCACACAGGAGCAGGGACCATTTCAAATATCCACTCTGTGCCCTGAATGTGAGACAGTTCTTAGAAACCTGTTATAGAAAAGGTCTCAGGAAATTCCCCACTTAAACAAGGTGTCATTCTGAGCCTCCTGCAGCACTAGCAGGAGTGAGTGGTGTTATTCCTGTCAGAGGCAGGGTTTGTACAGGATGTGTGAAGCCCCCCATGTCTTTTTTTTCCCCTGTGATTCCCTCTGTCACAAAGTGCTTGAAAAAATAATATCCTAACTATCGACCTGAATGATTTGTTGCTGTTAACAGGAAAATCCTTAAAATTAAAATGAACCCTCATTTTGAAAGCCTTGAGCTTGTCAATGGATCAACTCAGTCAAGGTTTCCAGGAAATGAACTTGCACCTTTAAGGCTGTGCTCAGACTTCCCTCTGGAATGGCTGAAATGCAGGGCTGGGAGTGCTCTCCCTCCACTTCAGGGGCTTTTGTGTTTGTCAGTTTTCAGGCTCTCTGAGAAGGAAGTTCTGGCTTCTGGTATGGGGAAATCAAAGCACTAAGAAGTTTAAGAAACTTGAGTGGAGTTCTGGGTGAGTCGGTGTTTTCCAAAATTCAAGTCAGACTCTTTAAGGGCAACCCTGGTCCACTGAGAAATCAACTGAGGTGCAGGTTAATAACAGAAATAAATTAACTCCTTTATTCTTTGCTTCTCAAAATGCCTTATAAAAGGAGTTGGGGATCTTTCTTTAGGACCCTTGTTCTACAGACAGAAAAGCTCTTCTTTAAATACATTTCCCCCTCCTTTCCTCACCAGTATTAATTTTGGGGCCTTATAAACCCTCTTTTCTTCCTGAGACACCTCTAAACAAATATGTTTGGGGATGAACTGGGTCTTTTCCGAGAGCATGTTCAGCTTCTGTTCTCAGCAGGGATGTAGAGCCATGCAGACAAGTGGTGAAAGCTGGGGATGGAGCTGGCCTGGGCAGGGGCAGGTTTTCCATGTCCTGTGCTGGGAGCAGGTTCTCCAGAGGAGGAATTGGCCTTCACCTGACCTTGGCATCTCCTGCAGCTTCTCTTTAAAGGCACATCTGCAGCGTTCAGTGCCACACTCTGCTTTAGTGGCATGTCTGAAAGCTGTGCCAGCTGTAGAAGCCAGAAATGTGCATTTTAACAGGCTCTTCAAACTAGCTTGTTTTGTTGTAAATCACCCTCCCCTAGCTGGTATTAATTTCCATGGAGCTGAAGAATTTAAAGTTCTGCTGGTGTCTGTGATGGCTGCACACTGAATTCGGAATATTGCCACTTCCAAACGGAGTTTTAATGACATCAACAGTAAGTTCTTTCCAGTGTAGTGAAATCTTTAAGCCTTAAAGGCCATAAATGCTGGATGTTCTATTTTGTTCTTCTTCCATGTGTTTTCATTCCTTTTCTTTGTCCCTGTACGTTTGAATTGAACAGGATTCAGTTCTTCCTGAGGTGTTCTTGGACTGGCAGCAGCATTGCTTTGGCTTGGTTCCCAAGTACAACTGAATGGAAGGGTGGCATTCCAGCTTTCCAGAGGGAAAGTAACCTGGCAGGCTGGTGATCAGGCTGGGATTACCTGTGCAGGTGTATCAGACTTGTCTGTTCACAGGTAATTGGGCAGTACTGGCTTCTTTTGGATCAGGGATGAAAACACAGCCATGGTCCTGTTTCCAAAACCAGAATACATCAGAATATTCCTGTTATCCATTGGATAACTCTGGGGGCAGTCTGAGGCTTATTTCTATCACTTATTACCATTCTTATGTCTGTCACTTATTAGCTTTCTTTAAATCAAAACCTTTTAAAAAGTTTTCAGACTTGTCTCCTAGAAGTCCCAGCAAAAAGGTACCAAGGAGAAGTGAGTGTTGTGAAGAGTTAATTATAGAAGGAAAATCTCTTCTGAGGCTTAACTGGAGGCTCATAATGAATTTCCATTGCCTGAAGGTACATTGGGATGAGAAGGAAATGGGTAAGACACTGGAGTGAGGCTAAACTGGTTTTGTTTTTTCCATGCTGGAGATGGCAGGTGAGTCTGGTCCTCTTTGTACCTCTCACAGTGAGAGCATCTCCCCCTGTGCCTGGTCCTCTCCCACACTGACCATTTGGGAGCAGAGGCTGTCTCTGAGCCTCTCTGCAGCACAGCAGGTGCTGCAATACCCCACTGCTCCTGCCAACGCTGCCGTTGCCACAGCTACACTTGTCTCACAACTTCAAAGAGAAAGGGATAAACAGAACCTCAGCTAGAGGGGACCTGGGCTGGTTCCTGCTGGAGTGAAATCCCTTCCAGAGACCTGCATGTCTGAGATGGAGGGGAGAGGGGATTCCCTTGGGAACAGCTTTTGGGGTTTTATTTCATCTGACATGCTTGCTTTGGAAAGGGAGACACGTGTACTCTGCTTGTAACTGCTGAGTAAGGGACGTGGTGAGTTTGGGTAGTTTGGAATTAAGGTGTACTCTGCATTCCAAGTGCCTGTGGGGGAATTAATGAATTTAGGAAATCTTATCCATCTCAGTGTCTGAGACATGGGTTTTGTAGAGTCATATCTTGCATTTTGAGTGAGCTGTTGCTTGAGGGTCCAGACTCAGGATGAGGGCAAGTGTAGGTGCCATGAAGAGGGACCTAATTGATGTAAGGGAGGAGCACTGTCCATCACTGAACGAGAGGTCACGATGCCTTCAGTGCCTCTGTCCGTCAAGAAAATGACACCTTGGCTCCCAATCCCAGCTCTGCTCCACTCCCCTCTTTCTTTCTGGTGGCAGGTGTGAGCTGGCCTCCATCTGGAGCTGCACACAGCTCTCCCTCCTTGGTATTGCTGCTGCTCCTTGGCAGCCTGGAGCTGAAAGACGAGCCCGTGGCCGTGTCCTGCAGCCTCGCACGTACACACGTGTGAGCCGGGGGGTCCCTGGGCAGCACTGGGCAGGGCTGCTCACAGCAGGACATGGGCAGGGACCAGCCTGCAGCAAAACCAGACGAGGGCAGGGCTGGGATGGGGTGAGTGGGGTGAAGGACCACGTGCTCAGGGCAGCCCGAAGATGGGCAGGGTGGCCCCCGGCCAGCACGTATTACTTACAGTGTCAGTGGGCCAAGGGCTCGCCTTACACCTCCAGCCAAGGCAGAGCAAATTGGAGTGGTGGGACACTGCTGTTTGTCCCAGACCCCACGCCCTCTGTGCCTGCAGCAGAAAGGCTGGGTGCTCACAGGGTGGCTCCCCTTTGAGGCTCACCCCAGGGGTGGCAGGCACTGCCACTCTTGCTTGGCTTTCAGTGGCTTTAACGGGGGCAGTCCCACAGCCCGTTGGGCAAGGGAAGCAAAATGTCACGGGGGGGAAACTATTTTGATCCCTTTCACTGGGGGGGCAGAGGGGAGGGAAGAAGTGGGCCATAGCAAATGTCATACAGGCCTGAAGTTAGTGTCCCTCCAAGCCTGGAAAGTGGTGGCTGGACTCTGTGTTTGAGCTGGAGCAAATGTGGAAGGCGAGCTGCTGTGAGCCACTGGTTCTCCTGCTCAAGGAGCCCATGGCACAGCTGGACCTGTGGAAGGACTGGAGGTAGGTCTGGGCAGCCTGGTTTGGGACAGGACACCGAGAGGCTTGTGCCTGGAATCCTGTCCCTGCCTTTCCCTCTGTGACAGACTGGGTATGTCACAGAGATTTTCCTGCTGGTATGGGTCATGACCACTACAAAACTCTTTTCAGGTGCAAGGTCTGTTATTGTAAGCTGGAGAGCTTTGCAGAGAGTTTAGGAGCTGGAGAGTCCTCTGAAAGGCAGCTCTGGGGTTTTCACAATCCTGTACCTTGCAACATCTCTGAAAGAACCCAGACATCCAGTGGAAACTTGTCATTTTGCTGTGTGTTCCTGCTTGCTTATAGTTGATGTTACGTGGATGATGGCAGAGTGATTTCATGAAAATTCATTTTTTGAATCCCATGTATGATCTGCCTAACCTGTGCAGCATATACAGTTACCTCTCAGATAACATCAGGCTGGTGGTTTGTTGTCAGTGGCAAGTGCTCCTGCTGAGCCAACTTTTTGATCTGTTTAAATCATTTAGGTAAGTGGCATAACATCTCCCTGGAATGCTGGGATAGCAAGATAAACCACGTTCTGTGTTAGGAAGAGAAAGGTTGTGTGTCTCTGTATCTCTCAGAAACTGCTGAATGTTTTTGGTGTTAATCTGCAGCCATAACGACCCAACTCTAACCTGCAGTTATTAATTGGGAGCAGAGCCAGCAAATGCTGCAGAGTTGGAACTGATATTCTGAGAATTGTGGAAAACAAAGCCAGGCTGAGGAGCAGCAAAGGGAATTGGTTTGTGGTAACTGGATGTACGAGGAACAATGAGGGACAGAGGAAGGCAGGCAATGTGTATAATGGGCTCTGTGTTTCTCAGAGAGACCTAGTTAGGAAGATGTGGGATAAATAAGTCTTTGAGTCATTCCCTTTTCCATACTGGAAAACCTCCTAAACATGTAGTCACAAAGTGTCTGCGTGCTGAAGATGTGCAGCTGGATAAGGTATGATGGGCTGTGCTGCAAAGGTGACAAGAACAAGGGCATGTCTGAACACACAGCAAATGTTTGCCTTGTCCCGTGGAAAATGTTTACACACAGTTCTCAGTGGAGCGGGGGAAAGAAAGCACTGGGACTGTGGCTTATGCCACAGGAAGGGAAAAGATGGGGGGGGATGGCAAGCTCAGGGAGAGCTCTGGAGAGGAGCCACAGGGCAGCCTCTGCTTGTCCTCTGCGGGGTCTGCCCCTCCCTCGGGGGGTTCTGCCCCTCCCTCGGGGGGTTCTGCCCCTCCCTCGGGGGGTCTGCCCCCCTCTCGGGGGGTTCTGCCCCCCTCCCTCGGGGGGTTCTGCCCCCCTCCCTCGGGGGGTTCTGCCCCTCCCTCGGGGGGTTCTGCCCCCCTCTCGGGGGGTTCTGCCCCTCCCTCGGGGGGTTCTGCCCCTCCCTCGGGGGGTTCTGCCCCCCTCTCGGGGGATTCTGCCCCCCTCTCGGGGGGGTTCTGCCCCTCCCTCGGGGGATTCTGCCCCCCTCTCGGGGGATTCTGCCCCCCTCTCGGGGGGGTTCTGCCCCTCCCTCGGGGGGTTCTGCCCTTCCCTCGGGGATTCTGCCCCTCCCTCGGGGGGTTCTGCCCCTCCCTCGGGGGATTCTGCCCCCCTCTCGGAGGGTTCTGCCCCTCCCTCGGGGGGTTCTGCCCCCCTCTCGGGGGGGTTCTGCCCCTCCCTCTCGGGGGGGTTCTGCCCCTCCCTCTCGGGGGATTCTGCCCCTCCCTCTCGGGGGGTTCTGCCCCTCCCTCGGGGGTTCTGCCCCCAGCCCCAGCTGCATGTTCTGCCACCCTGCAGCACAGCTGGGAGGGCAGGGCTGGCTCGTGGCTGCCAGGGCACCCTGTGCTGGGACTTTGCTGACACCTGTGCTGGGAAAGGGGAGGGCTGTGGCACAGGTGAGAGGGTGAGGAGCTCGGCACTGCCTCACTGCCAACGCCCTCTCTTCTTGCCAGTCTTCCTCCTTTTATTTTCTTTCCTCACCCCAAAGCATGGGAATGTGGTAATTGCATTTTGACCCAGTTTCCAAAATCACTGTAGCATGGACTGTGACGGGGGGGGGGGGGCAGGGGGGACCACTTAGGAATGAAAACCAGCCATTAGCTGGTACCAGAGGGGCAGGAACAGCAGCAGAGTGTTACAAGGATGCACTTACAGCCTTGTAGAACAGCTGTTATCCTGCATGTTTTTATGGAAAGGCAAAAAAAGGTAATTGCATTTATGAGTTTTTGATACCTGATCCCTGATACACAAACCTGATGAGCCTGAGTTCAGGTTGCCTTCAGCTGAAGCACTCTAAGCACAGAGGCTTGTGTCAAGTGCCTGGATCTTCAAAACTTGGCTGGAGGTTTCATGGCAGCCTTTCTTGTGGTTATTTCTGGCACCTCGGGCTGCCAGTTGGAACACGGGGCTGTAGGTCTGTGGGGAAGTGGAAAGGAATGGGTGTGAGTGCCTGCCTGGAGTAGGAGCCCTGAATAGCAGCAGGCTGGGTTAAGATGGGGTTTAGAAATGTGCAGAGACTTGGGGAGCAGATGTAAGTATGAAACCCAAACCAATTTCCTCATTCCAGCTATTAATGCAAGAGGGGGGAAAACAGTCCTTTGAAGTGATTTCAAACAGCAATTAATATCTCTTGGAATCTCCCTGTCAGTTCAGTGAGCAGTCTTGAGTGAAAAGCTGGAATTTGACCTCCCAAGATGGGCAGGAAAGGAGAAGGAAAAGGCCTGAAAACATTGTCCTGAGGGATGAGAGTAGAGTGTCTCCTGACTTATGCACCAGTGTCCTCATGGGCTCTGCTGCCATTGCAGATCAGGGGTGGCACTGGGATAGTTACACCATGGGCTTGGGGGTTCCACTGGTGCTTGGCCATGGATCACACTGTCTGTGCTGCAGTGGAGAAACAAAGGACCTCAGTGGCCCAGGCTGCATCTCCCACCACAAGAGAGGCTGAACATGAAGACAACACCATTCCCTGGCAGGCAGCTCCTGGCACAGCTTTGTAGGAGAGTGCTCTGGCCTCAGAGCATGGGCTGGTAGATACCTTGAGGATGTCCCCTCCCTTGGTGGGGCGGGATGGGAGCTCTGAGGTGGGACCACAAGTGTGGGGGAAAACACGGGCGAAGAGTTCAAGGCTCTGAGAGATGGAGATAGTTCTCATGTTTGTGTTAATCAAGAGATACGTGAGATTCTCCAAAGGCAATATTTTATTCTGGTGTTATGTGCAAGCATGAAGTGAAAGGCTGCCCTTTGACAGCACTCATATTTTTCTTAAAATGCTCCACCAGAACATGCTGTCCCAAATATCCATCAATCCTCTGTCATGCCTGAGCCCTGCAAAGCACAGAGAGCGGGATGTTGTCTCAGGACAGTCATCTCCTGTTGCTACACAAATGATGAGGTGAAGCCTGAGTTTATTAGTTCTGAAGACAGAGGATATTGTTTCTGCACATTTTTACTTCATACAGTGCCTTAATTTCTATTAATCTTAATCTCATATGCCTTGATTTATTTGGCTTAGTGTAAGGCTGGAGGAGCTGAGGCCAGTTGGATGTTTCATCTCTCACACGTGGCAGTCTGGTCCTCACGGCTGTTTTGCAGGTCATTCCTTCTGAGGTTCCACTGCCTGCCCTTCCCAGGACTTCCAGAGCACCAGGCACTTCTTTCCCTTGATCTTCTGCTCCCCAGATTGCCTCCTTCCCATGGAGAGGAGCCTGGATGTGGGCTGTTGGCTGCAGCCTCCTCTAGGGACTGCTGCTGGAGGGAGCCACCAGAGGTGTTTAAAAAGGTGCTTTCAGCAACAGGTCTTGTGGGCAGGGCACAGCTAAAGGTGGGGAGCAGTGCCAGAGTATCATGGAATCACAGAACAGCTGGAGTTGGAAGGGTCCTTAAGGGACACCTTCCACTGGTCAGGAGTGCTGCACATGTGACAGGGCTGGCCAGGGAAGGGGCTCATTCCTACAGGGAGTTCTTCAAGGTTTTTCCAGTGGACTGTGTGACTTGTGGGTGGTTTCAGCTCAGGTTGCTTCTTCCTTCCATTGGGGTGAATCCCAGAGGTGTTGGGGTGTTCCTTGTCTGTCCACTCATGCAGAGCTGGGAAGAGCACTGAAAGAGCAGCCAACTCTCAGGGATACTTTTTCCCTTCTTTTTTTTGGCTGTGTTTTGGCTTGGACAACACATTTCTCCAGTTTCACTTTCACTCTGCTGCCTTCTTCTTCCTTTTTTTTTTTCTAGAATGCTTTGCTCCTTAGACTGCCCTTTTGGAGTCGTGTGTGCTCCCAAGGAGTTGTTGTTTGCTCTGAACTAGTCTGTTTCTGTTGGAATTACCAAACAAATAGTTTAAAAATCATTAAGTCCTCAAAGCTTTATTTATAGAGCACAAATTTCTATCTATGTGTGACCTGCCAATGTTTGGTTTTCTGTGTTTTGTTTAGGACATGTTGATATAAAAGATGAGAGACAGAAAAAGAGATGTGAAAATCCAAAGCAGTGCATGGTAATGCTGCTGTTTAATTATTTGAAAAGAAAAGGAAACACTTCTGATGATCCAGGATAGACAATGGGATAATAAACCAAAGCCCTACACAAAGGAAAAAAAAAAAAAGACAAAATAGCAACCCAAGCCAACCTTTGGTGTGTGGCATCACAAATTCTGTCCTGCTCAAAAATGGCTTGGAGTTGAGAAATGAAGTGACAGAAGGGAAAACATGGTGGAGTTGCTGTATTGTAAGTACCAGCTGCTCCTGGGTAGCCTTTTTCTCCATATCAAAAGAGGGCCCACAGAGGGAAAACCTGGCAACAACCTGAAAATTTAATCAATGGAAACACACTGGGAATAAAGAATCTGTATTAGTACAGTAGGAAAATGGTTAAAGGCAAAGAGCTGAGGTGAACTGTGAAAAAGAAGAAGAAACATTAATATCTGTTGTTTAAATTGGCAAAGTGAGGGGAAAACAGTGTTCCAAGAACAGTAACCTAAATGGCACTGGAAATCAATTAATGGTGGGTTGTCTGGAGCTCAGCAATACAGATCTCCCTGGACTTACTGTGTAGTTTCCTGTTGTGGTAGTTTTATAGCTTTTTTTCCCAAGTATCCATTGTAGGACATCACCTGAGGAGGACTCTCAGGTCTGTATATGGTTGGGTTAGGTAGAAAAGTTGGGGATTTATCAGCACAGGACCTGTGTTACTGAGGGTGTATTTTGGATTTCCTCCTGCTGCTGCCATTTGGCATCTCCAGAGCCCTGTGGAGGTGTCCCAGATGGGATTTTTTTGCACCAGGAAAAGAAGGAGGCTTGAACTAAGGGGATCACAGTGACCTGCCATTCAAGTTCCTCTGTTCTGCAGGATATTGGCTGCTGGAGCCCAGATGCTCTCAGTGTCAGAGAGGCAAGGATGCAATTTTAGAGAAGCAGGCAGGAAGCAGTGTGTACATCAGGGGAAGCATCTCTAATCCTGATGCCTCTCACCATCTGCTTGTGGGAAGTTATCTTCAACCAGAGGGTAAGAAGGCTGGCTGGGGGGCTGCTGAGCTCTGACAGGAGAAATCCAAGTAAGCTGCAACTTTTATCTCTACTAGTCATGCTGTTGGACTTGGCCTTCCCCTGAGAGTGGG
This sequence comes from Pithys albifrons albifrons, assembly GCF_047495875.1. Taxonomy (NCBI): domain Eukaryota; kingdom Metazoa; phylum Chordata; class Aves; order Passeriformes; family Thamnophilidae; genus Pithys; species Pithys albifrons. Next base: position 1,304,945 of record NC_092462.1, on the reverse strand, counting down.
GGAGATTTCTCCAAGTCCTTCCAGTCAGTGATCAAATATTAGAAGCTTTCCTGAGCTGGTGCACTGGAGGTGAGCAGGATATTGTTAATGATGGTGGTTGTTGCTCTGTAAGGATTTGGTGCTCAGGAGAACCAGAGTGGACCACAGTGCAGGTGCTGGGTGGCACATCCCTCTCAGCTTGCTTTTCTGGAGGTTTATTTTTGCCCCAGGATGCCAATAGGTGAAGAATGAGGAAAAGAGAAACAAACCCATCAAAATGACAGCTGGGGAAAAACTGGGAAAGGAATAAATCCTCCTGGTGTAAATACTGCTCCTCCCAGTTGCCCACCCATATTTATCACACAGCAGAGAGGGACTTGCAGGTCTGTACCCCATTTTCCTGTGAATACAACGAGCCTTGTGCTCAAGGGGGCTGCCTTCAGCCCTGGATTTCCCTCCTGCCCTGATTTGTGAAAGGATCTGCGTCCCTCCTGACCTGCTTTCTGCCTGAACTCGCTCTGAAGTGGAGAGGAGATGCGTTTGAGAGCACAGCAGTGCTTCAGTCGGCTGGGCTGCTCTTCCTGAGCCCTCTCGTCCCTCCAGGGAGGTGGGAGGGTTTGTTGTCCCAGTGTGCCCACAGCTGGAGGTGGCGGACGCGTGTGCTTCAGCATCCTACGCTCTGCTGCCTTTGGTGGGTGCAGGAACAAACACACTTGCTTTATTTTAACAAAGCCCCGCGTTTTTGGCTCCGACCAACGGCTCGTTTGGCCTCGTTCCCTGTAGGAGGGAGCAGGACACAACCCGAGGGTGGATGAAATCCTCTTTCTCCGCTCCTCCCCAGGGCCGGGGCTCCCCACCAGGGGCCGGCGGCCGCTCGCCCCTGCCGGGGGGCTGGAGCTGGGCCCGGCTGCTCCGGGGGTGCCGGGGGAAGGGGGAGGCTGGTTCCCAGCAGAGGGCCCCCGAGCAGCGCCGCGGGCTCCCGCCCTGCCCTCCGTGCGGGCCCCGAGCAGCGCGGGGGCTTCACCTGGCAGGGATGCGGGAGGTGCGGCGTTCGCTGCGTGGAGGAGTTCGCTCCTGCTGCAAAGATAAGGGGTGTTTTTTTTTCAGTCAGGAAACATGAGCAGTTTAGAGAATGCGATCCTGGAAGTTGGTCTTGCTCACAGGTCTGTGCAAAGCCCAAACCTGCGTTGCTCTCCAGACGAATGGAACGCAACGTGTGGTTTCAAAGCTCTGGAGGCGAACACGCTGTGCTGTCGGAAGGCAGCAGCATTGGAAGGTCCCAGAAGCAATTGCTCTTTCGCTGTACCCAGTGACATCCCCATAGCTCTCCTTGTGCCCTGAATGAAGGGAGTGTTGTGACCTGAGTGGCTCTCCGAGTGCTCCAGGATGGCTCCTTGCTCTCACGCAGACTTGGTGCATTATTCATGAGAAGAACATCAAGGGCACCGTTGCCAGAAGGCTCTTAACTCTCCAGCCCTCGTCTGTGTTACCTCAGCTGAATGTTTCTCAGCACCTCCTGTTTCTGCCTCTTGCAAAAGAGTGAGCCAGGGCAGGAGAAGTCAGCGGGAATTTGGCAGTTTGCTTCCAAGGGCCCTGCAGTGGTTTCACAGGGAGTGGGCAGGCAGGGCTGAGCTGGGACTCCTTCCGAGCCAGCTCCCCATTGCACGTTGTTTTCACAGCCAACTGAAGCAGGACGGCTGGAAAAGGCAGGACCTGCTAATCAAGTTTCCAAAGCCAATAGGTTTGCTCATCTTAGACCTTTATTAATCAGCTATCAGGGAGAGCTTGCTGAGGCTCTGTGTTTCCTGGGAAGTGGATGGAAAGGACAGACAAGTCCTGATTCTTGGTGACTTGAATACAAATCTGAGAGCTACAGAGCTGCTTTTTGTGGTTCCCTTGGAAATCAGTTCTTGGACTAATTCAGCTGTAATACTGAGGAATGCAGGGCAGGAATTTGTTCCCTTGAATTCAGCAACTACAATGAGCTGCATACCTGTGTCTGTAAAACAAACCAAAAACTCCCCAGCACCTCAGGGTCCTGAGGAATAGTCATGAACAAGGATTGAGTCCTCAGTCTGTGTGTAGGATTTCCTGCATGCACAGGTGTGTTCAGGGTGAGCTGCTTTTGTAAGGATGACTTGGCAGTGATGGTTTGTCAGCCAAGGCAAAGACACCAAAAGCCTGTGAGACAAGTACAGCTGCCGTCTCTCTGCACCGAGATCCTTCCATTGAGATCCTTTTATCCTCTGAAACTTCCTGACTTAGGCTGAATTACTCCTGACTTAATCCAATGTAAATATTCTATCACTGGGTAGTGTGAACAAACCCGTGGCAGTGCAGGAGCTGCCAGTTTCCATCTCCTTCACAGCGTGGCCTCTGACTGACAGTGCTGTGGTCAGCACGAGTGGCTTCCGAGGAACCTCCCAGAACTGCTGCAAGATGTATTTATGGAATAACCTGCCCACAGGGAAAGTTTTACCCTCCCAGTCCCACCGAGCATGCGTGTGTGTGTGTTCTCTAATCTTTCCCATCAGAACTTTGCCTGTTCTCATTACCCATACACATGTCAGATGCTGTCATTGACAGTGATACCTTGCGCGACCTCGCCGGAGAACGAGTTCCTGAGTGAGGACAATGTGTGTGTGCTGGATGACAAGGCAGACAAATAATTCCTGTATGGCAGCAGGCATTTTGGTGAGGGTGGTATCCTGCCCTGTGCCCTGCTGAGGCAGTGCCTTGGCTGGGATGGGAGGTTGGCCTTTGTCTTGTGAGCAGGGCTGACTCCAGCAGGCTCGAAAGGCAGGTTCAAACAGCCAGCCAAGGGCTTCCCAAGCCAACCTGGCTCTCCGTGGCCTGCTCAGTGAGGGCAGAGCTAGCAGGCTGTGCTCCTGAGTGACAAGCTGATCTCTGGTTAGTAAAGCAGGCAGAGAAAATATTGGAGGTGGCTGGGTAGGTTTGGAGCCCAGCTGTGAGAGAAATGCCAACAGGTACACACAGACAGCGCGTCCAACAAGTCGGCTCCAGCCGGCGGGTTTCATTTTGTCAGTCACGATGACAGACAGGATTATTAGTGCCTTTTCCTCGGGTGTTTCACTGCACTGAGAGTGTGCTCATTGTCAGACTTGGCTGAGACAACTGCCCTGGCTCTTGGTTTAAGGACTTCTGGAAATGGCTCTGGTAGGGCTTTAGATGATTAAATGCAGCAATGGTATATTTAAAGACTGAGTTGGAATTGTGCATCCTAATGGCAAAACAGTTTTTTAGCCAGAAAATTCGGTGCACAGGTTTAAAGTGACAGTATGTGAAGTTACAGTGAAGTGTGAGGAACTGGAATTGGTATGGGAGTTATTTAGGTTTGTTACCAATATAGTGAGCTGAGAGCTATTTGTGGCTCTGAGTGCTGCTGAGGAGCATTCAGGAGGTGCTTTCACTGAGGGATCACAACCTTTGGGGAACCCCAGAGCCCCCATGAGCTGTCTAAGTGGCAAGAAGCAACAGCAATCTAATCAACTGGCTAATGTGTCTTTTCTTCAGGAGCTTCCCAGGTCATTTAAAAATAAAGTGAAGTGAAGGTACAGTCTAACTGACACATCATTGGGGAGTTAGAGCATGGAGAGAGGAGTCCTTGCTTTGCAGCCCTTGGAAGAGGAGAAGATGTATTATTTGAGTTAGGACTTGAGTATACAAAGCTCATCGATTTGGTGCTCTGCTTTGGTTAAGGGACTGTCATTAGCTGAAATGAAATACAGCTGTGAGCAATGGGAGTCATTGCTGTACCCCCTGGAAACTCACTGGCTGTTGAAGAACATGCACTTGAGGGACTGCATTTATTACAGGGAGCAGTGGAGCCCAAGTCCTGACCCACTATGTGCAGACTGTATCTCTGAGATCTTTGAGGAAAACTTTAAACAGGATGAGGGGACAGTGGCTTAAAGCCAGCTGCCTATTCTCAGGGGCTGGGGACAGCACAGGGGTAACAGCAGCCGGGGAGAGGAGCAATTCAGCCAGGACATACTTCTGCAGTGCTCTCACTCCACTCTGCAAGTGTTGTGATTTCTGTTGCTGCTGCCTTTTTGCCTGGCCACTGGATTGTGTGTGAGTTCCCTAGTACGGAGTCTGGACAGGTGACAAAAGTGGGACTTGGTAGCTGAGGAGCAGCCGAAGAGGCAGTTGCCCTGTGGTAATCCTAAACCTTCTGAAGAAGGGGAGTTTTCCCCCTACAGAGCTACAATAGCCTCCTTTGTTCCCCTGAGAGTCTGTGTCCTTCCCGTGATGGATTGCTGTTCTGCCATGTTCCTTGTGAGCTGTTTGCAGAGCTCCGGGTTTTAAAAATATTTTATGCCTCTCATCACCTTGGTCTGGACAGTCAAACTGAGGGCAGGGCCCACAGCTGACTGAACAAGATGTGGGATGTTGGTACTGCTGCTCTTACCCAACACCCGTCTGGAGGGAAGCTTTGGAAGGGTGATCAGTGTCCGTAGAAGTGTGTGTGTAGCTGGGAGAGGAGAAACTGGGACTAGGCTGGTGAACGAGGTGAGCCTTGCCATGCTGGAAGCGAAGGAGAAGCCACACGTAAGGTATTATTTCCTTGGAAAATTACAATGAACTGACTGAATGTTGGTTTCCTACAGTTTCCATGGGATTTTTGTTGTTGTTGTTGTTGGGGTGGGGTGGGTTATGTTTTTGTTCGGACGGTTTGTTTGGGTGGGTTTTTTCCTCAGTGCTGTGTGCTTCTGGCCCAGATACCACCTGGGTCACGCGTTTCCAGTGGCAGGGACCCCTCCGTGGGAGTGGGACGCACTCCCAGCAGCCGCGGGGTGCCAGCAACCCCAGTCCCAGGGGAGCGCATCCCCCCTCTCCGGGCGGGGTGGCACGTCCCGGCCTGAGGCAGGGGGTGGCCGCGGCCAGGGCCATTCGCAGCGGGCGGGGGGGGGTCCTGCTGCTCCGCGGGGCTCCGCACCTGCCCCGCAGCGCCCGGAGCGCGGGGCTCGGGGCGGGCGGCCGCAGCCCCGGCCCGCAGACTCCTCCTCCGGGCTCCCCGCCCCCGGGCCCCGTGACGCCGAGCGGCGGCAGGGGATGGGATGGGACGGGACGGGCCGGGATGGGAGCGGGCGAGGGGACGGCCGACCCGCCGGCGGCTTTAAATGCGGGCCGGGCCGGCGCCGCCAGCACAGCCGCGCCGCTCTCTCGGGCTGCCGCGGGCGCTCCCCCGCACGGACACGGACACGGACACGGACAGACACAGGGACACGGGCACGGAGGAGCAGGTGTAGCTTCGCCGCCATGCCCCGCTGAGCCCGCCCGCAGCGCCGCCGCAGCCGCCGCCCGCCGCCCCGGCTGCCCCGCAGCCGCCGCCCGCCGCCAAGCTGGAGGAGCGCCGCAAGCCCGAGCCCCGCAGGTGAGCGCCGGGACGCGCTGCTCTCTCCTCGCTCTGTCTCTCGGTGCCCAGCTCAGCCAGAGGCAACTTTCGAAACGTTTCGCGGTGTTTGAGAACTTTTCTTTGCGGTTTCACTTTAGCGAATTGTCAGCAGCTGCCGGTTGGACGGGACCCCTCGTCCCTGCCAGGCTTTCACTTTTCCACCCGGTATGTGGCCGTGCGGGGTGTTCTATTATCCAAGACCGGCTCCTCGCTGCTTGTTTGCTCTTTTTGCGCTTCCTGTGGAGCGCTGCCATCCCGAGCGGGAAGGCACGGGGGAAATGAGGATTTTATCCATCTTTGGGCTTGTTCTTTTTTCTTTCCAACGCTGTTTATTACCGGGGGTATGTCCTGCGTTGGGAGCGCATCCCCTCGGCGCTCGCGGTCAGGAGGAGCAGGGGCGCTCGGATGTGCCCAGAGCTCCCGCGGCGTGGGAAAAGCCTCTCCCAGGAGCGCACGGAGGGAGCCTGCGGAGTCGTTCCGCACAGCTGCTCCCGGTGCTGGAGCTGGGTGCGTAAGGAGCGAGGCTGGGCCCTGGGGCACATCCGAGCAGGAGCAGCTCTGTCGAACTGCCCCACGTACTATATATAGGTACTTGCTCCTTTTGTGTCTGAGAGGTGCAGTTGCTGTGCATCTAAACGTGACTTTGTGCGTGTGCTGCAGGCTCCTTAGGGGCTTTGTGCTTCTGGTTATTCCCATAATTATGGATTTTCCAATGGAAAAAAAAAAAGAAACTTTGCTAAGGTGGATTTAGCAAAGCGTGCAGGGTTGTGTATTGTGTGTGGGACAGAATGTGCTGCTCAGTGCTGGTGTGACAGGCTGCAGGAATATGCCCCGTTCTTCTTTTGGTTGGTATCAGGAGAAAATTGTGCATTAAGAGCAAGGTACTGAGCCCCCCTAACCGAAACCCTTCATGCTCCCGAACCTCAGCAGCTGTTTAATGCGAACCTTCATGTTGTCGTTACAGTTTCCAGTCCTGTGCAGAATGATTAACCGGGGCTGTTTGCACCTCTTCTCTTTGAGAGAGTGCACATGAGCTGATCTGTCCCAGTCTGTGCCCTTCCTTCCCTGCCCTGCCGTTCTGTGCTCAAAGACCTTTCCTGGTGACTTGTGTCATGTCAGAAGATGGAAGGGTTCTGTTTTGCAGAGCCTGGTTTCAGCTCAGTAACTTCACCTGCCTCTGAGAGTCAGGAGGGGATCCAAACAGCAAACGTTTGTCAGCGGCTTTAGGAAGCCAAGTTTCCAAGATTTGAAGGGGCTGCCAACTGTAGGGCAGGGACCACTGACCACAGAGGAGCAGGGGCAGCACCATGTGGTGCTGCTGTCCTGAGCTGAAAGTGGGATGAGAAGGAATTACAGATTTTTCTATTTTTGTTTTTCCTTTTTGGCTGTGGGGAGGAGGGATGGAGCTTTCATTGGTGTGCACGGGGCATTCCTGGCAGGGTAACACCCTGCACTCATCCAGTCTGCTCCCAGCAAGGTCCGGCAGGATTTTCTGCAGGTCACAACTCTGCGGGTTTTTCCTTTAAACTTTCACGTTATGATTTTAAATCTTGGAACTCCTCTGCAGCCAGAGAACAGCCTCATATCCTGGTGCTGCCTTGAGGTATTCCTTGCAGCAGGTTTTTAAAGGGAGCTTTTAAAATGCTGTGGGTGTAGGGCAAGTGCTTTGGTTACTGATGTCTTAACACTGATAACAAAATGTTGAATTTGTGCACCAAGTGCAGTTCAAAGAAAAACATCCCCATGAGAAGGGAAAATCTATAACTCCTTTTGTTTTTGGATCTACCTCCTTATCAGAGAGGGTGAGGAGAGTGTCTCTGGATGAAGGGTTTCTAATGCTGCCACCCTGGAGAGCTGTAATAAATAGTGAGCTGGAAGGTGCTTTGGGAAAAGTTGTGAAGGAAAATTGCTGTATGAGAGCAAAAAGAAAAGCTTTGTTTATTTTTCTGCCAGTAAATCTGCAAACTGCTATTTGCAGTCGGAGTCAGAGGTGCTGTCCTGTCAGAGGCACAGCCACAGAGGCAAGATGTTGTTCTGAGCAAAAACATACTGGAGGAAATAGCTATTTTTGGAGTTGGATGCCCCAAAACAGGCCCTGTGGGTACAGCAAGTGATGCTCCTGTGTGCCTTCATGCCACATAGAACCATAGAATGGATTGGGTTGGAAAAGACCTCCGAGATCAGCAAGTCCGATTGGGTTGGAAAAGACCTCCGAGATCAGCAAGTCCAACCCTTGATCCAACCCCACTGTGATCACCAGCCCAGGGCACTCCGTGCCCTGGGCTGGTGATCACAGTAGGGTTGGATCAAGATGTGGTGGATTCTCACTCAGTGCCACATCCATAGAATGGATTGGGTTGGAAAAGACCTCTGAGATCAGCAAGTCCAACCCTTGATCCAACCCCACTGTGATCATGGAGTGCCCTGGGCTGGTGATCACAGTGGGGCTGGATCAAGATGTGGTGGATTCTCACTCAGTGCCACATCCATAGAATGGATTGGGTTGGAAAAGACCTCCAAGATCATCAAGTCCAACCCTTGGGCCAACTCCAGTCCCTTTACCAGATCATGGCACTCAGTGCCACGGCCAGTCTCACCTTAAAAACCTCCAGGGATGGGGAATCCACCCCCTCTCTGGGCAGCCCATTCCAATCCCTGAGCACTCTCTCTGCAAAGAATTCTTTCCTGATCTCCAGTTTCCCCTGGCAGAGCTTGAGCCCATCGTGCCCCCTTGTCCTATTGCTGAGTGCCTGGGAGAAGAGACCAACCCCCACCTGGCCAGAACTTCCCTTCAGGGAGTTATAGAAAAAGCCACATGTGAGTGTGGCTTTGCTGATCGCCTGATTTTTACTTTTTAAACTTATTTTTTTATTTTCTGTGTCATGCCATTGTTACACGTGGCCTTATCCAGACAGTGTGAGTGCTGCTGGTTTGCAGTGCAGCTCCTTCCCTGCGCTGGGAGCAGCAGCGGGGCCGGCACAGGAGCATCCTCCCCACGCTCCAGCGCCCCGCCTCGCCCGGGTTTTCTGTGCGCATTAGATTAGAATGGGAGCTCTTGCTTTGAGCAAATGAAAAGGGTTCTGGTACCTCCTCGTTCCAACTCAATTAGCTGCTTCCGGCTTCAAATCCACTTAGAAGGCTCGGCACGGGGGGAGTGCTCTCTGAAAAGCCACTAATAGCAGTTTGCAGTTAATATTGATAAAGGAGCTGTCTCCGTGTCGTTGTGCTGAGTCTGGTGGAAGGAAAGCTCCTCTTTTGTGCTCCTCCTGAGCAGCAGGGCTCGGGTGGGGAGGCAGAGGCTTTCCCTTAGGAAAGAAAGCTCAGTTCACTGTGTGGCTGCAATGAGAATACAGCCATAAAACGGTCCAGGTTGCAGGAATTCCCACAGCCACTCCAAGCCAGGGCTCTGCCCCCCTGCCCTTGAACTCTGAGTTGCTGCAGCATCTCGTTTCTCCCGGGTTTGCTCAGGGTTGTGTGCAGTTGGTGGCAGGAATGCTCTTTATTGCCGTGGGACAGTGTCGGAGGCAACCACAGCGCCCAGAATGGGGTGATAAAACAGCGCATGGCATAAGGAAAACGCTGCACAACTCCCGTTTCTCAGTCGGCTAATTACATTAACTGAAGAGATAAAATGCCTTTGAATTGCTGCCCCACAATTAGGAGCTTTTCACCTGAGGAAGGTTTGGAGTTGCCACAGGGACTGTCAGTGGGGTGAAGCTGCGTGGAGTTTTACATAAGAAATTAGAAAATCAGAGAAACCTCCGTCTCAGCTCTTGGCCTTTGGTTTGGTTTGGAACTGTGGATTTCTGCCCAAACTGAGCAGGTGTGTCAATCCGTGGTGTTGGAGCATGGCTGAGCCTTCTGAGTGCAGCAGAGGAAATTGCAAACAGCCCTGTTTTCATCTGGTTTTCTCAGCAGAAAAATCAGAAGAAACGTTTCAGTGTCACCAATATCAGAATCCTTCGAATTTGTGGCTCAAGGGAACTGCAAACATTCGAATGCCAGAAACTTGTGCTGTCAGGAGGGCTCATTCTGCTGCCAAAGTAAAACAGAGACTGAAGGAGGATTTAAAAAGGATGTATTATTTATATTCATAAATGTGTATGGAGAGAGGTAGAGAATATGGCTGATCTGTATATTTACTACTCCTAAGGAAATCCTTTCAGGGGGAAGGAGGATTTTCCAAGTCCCAGTGTTTCAGAGCCCAGCTGTGTTATAGAACTACATTCATAGGGGAGCACGACCATATTGCTATTTTGCCACTCTGTAATATAGATTGCTCCATATTCTATATTAGATTTGTCTTAAAAAAAGCCTTAATTGGCCTGCCCTAAGTATTGATCCCTCTGTCTGGCATCTCAGAGCGAGGTAAGAGCATGAGCTTGGTGGTGGTGGGAACTGTTTGAATGATTTCTTTTAAGACTGAGGATTACTCAAATTTCTTTATTCTGTTTCAAGTGATCCTTACCCAAATAGCTGCACTCAGTTCTAATGATAATATAATTAACAATAATAATAATATGTAAATAATACAGAACCTTGGGGACCGTGGTGGGAATGGTACCTCTTCTTTTGACCTCTGTGAGGTGACTGCTGCTCATCTGTGGAGTTAGTGGAACAGACTGAAATTTGATGTGATTGTTCCCCAGGGGAGATTGAATTTTACTTTCTTTTGCAAGTTATCCCAATGGGCTGGTGTTATGCCAGAAATCCTGGTGGATTTGCAAGTGCAACAATTTTTTGGCTTTTTTCACTTAGGATTTTTTCCCCTGGTGTGTTCTGTCTTTTTCTGCTCCTGTTTTCTGAGCAAAACTAGCAAAGGCTTTGATTTTGATGACTATGCAGATGTGTAATCTGAAGTCAAAGACAACAGCTGGAGTCTTGTGTGTTAACTAATCATCTTTACTGCAATTTTCCTCTTTTCCCTGTTTTGGATAGTAAGCACAGAAACAGAACTTGCCTCTCTTTTGCACTGGTGTGTGCAACTTGGAAGATTCAGGTTTTTTCCCATTAGGTTTTTTTTAGTAAGCTTTTACTTCATTTTAATCACCTCTTGAAGGTTTACTGATCTCATTTCAACTCTTAACCTTGACCAGAAGGTTGCAAAAGTTAACTGCTTTTATTGTACCTGTGAGTGGATAACACTTCAGACACATTGTCAGCCCTTCAGTGTAAGCGTAAAGATCTTTCATCAAGGTTGCTAAATATGAGAAGACTCTTTAGAATGAGGTTGGGAAATAGTTGCTCAGTAGCTCGAGGAAAGGTGGCATTTGAGCATATTAAACCTGTGTGTATTTCCCATACGCGAGAACTGGACCCACTCGTTTTGCTCAGCTCTGAGTTGGCAAATGTGGTGATCCTGAAGCAGATTGTACCGAAATTCTTGATAAATGTGCCTAGTCTGAGCTCACTTCCCTGGGTGACAGTTTGTGCTTTCAGCAGACACCCAGCACAGCTCAGGACCAGCAGCCCCTCTCAACAGAGCCTGCTGTGTGTCCTTGTGGGCAGGAACAGGAGGAGAAGAGATGGGGCTTTGTTCTCTCGTGTCCCCAGCCCAGCTCCGTTCCAGAGCCCCAGTGGCACAGCAATCCAGCCTGTGGAGCCATGGGAGCATTCCACATCCATTGTCTAACATCCCATGATCTCTCAGGTGAGCAGTACTCAGGTTTGAGGAGCACTGTCCCGGCAGAGGGGTGAGTGGTAGAATTCAGCTCAGTTGGTTAAAACTTGGTTGTAATAATGCCAAAGTCATGGGTTCAATTCCCTGTATGAAGCACTGACTTAAGAGTTGGGCTCGATGATCCTTGTGGGTCCCTTCCAGCTCAGAACAGTCTGTCATGCCAGTGTGGCATTCCATGGCAGCAGTGCTGAATGCTTCCCTAGTGCTGCTGCTGGAGTCTCGGGGCAGTGCACCTGGCTCAGTGCAGAAGGGTTGGAAACACGAAGCCATTGCCTTAGTCCCACAAAACACTCCAGCACAAGTGACTTCTGGCCTTGAGGCAGTTCAACCCATTGACCTGTAAGGCCATGCTGAGGTGAGTCCTGCATGAATAGTGCCCCTGGCATGAACTGGGAGAGATGTGTGGTGAGATAGGACAGTGCACGGAGGGAATTGATCCGGTGGGGCCCGAGGGGTGCAGGGCCAAAGTCTGGATTGCAGCGGTGAGCCGCCTGCAGGGTGGGGTTGGAAATCAATGGAAGACCAGTGCAAAGTCTTGAGTGCATCTTTGATAGGGACTCCGAGGGTGGTGTCAGAGAGAGGCTGTACAATAGAATATTGATTGAGAATAGCATGGTGCAGTTGGAAGGTGCCTACAGACATCATCTCCTCCACCTGCCTACGTTGTGTTCCCAGCTGCCCCCTTGGCAGTGCTCTGGAGCTCAGCCTGGGATCCTGCTAGCACGGAAGGAATGCGAGCAAGCCTGGGCTTAAGCCTGTGCTTCATCCACCAGGCAAGCCCAGACGCCCTTCCTTGGACTCTGTGGGCACGGAGCTCCAGCCAGGATGCTCTGCCTGCTCAGCCTCATGGCTTATCCCTATTGCAGTATAAATTAAATTAAAGGGGTGGGCATGTTACTGCCATCCTTGTGCTGTAATTTACCTGAGATGGACACTCTGGACCTGTGAACAAAACAGTAGGAATTGCTGCAAAAGATAAACCTCCCTATTCCCCAAGTTTTGCTTGGGTTACCCATCTCTTCTCCTTGCCAGAGATACAATATATAAATTTTGTTGAAAGGGAATAGGCTGCAAAACAACCCTGTGGAAACCCTGACTGTGTCTTCCAGTGTCAGAATCCTCTCCAGAGACTGAATAAAGGGAGATTGTGTCTCCAGCTTTTAAAATAATTACTCAAATTAAAGATCAAGCTAGAAGAGCCCAGTTCACTGAACATTAGCAATACAACCTAATTTATTAAAAAGCATTGAAAACCCAACTTAAGCTCATTGTGCTCAAAATACATCTCCCAGCAAGTAACCTGGATGTCCCCTGAGCCTTCAGAAATGTGAGAGTGCAGATTGCTGGAAAAGTTTCTGTAGTAACTTTGCTACAAATGAAGCCATCCTTCTTGAACCTGTTTCTGCCTTTTTAATTCTTAATGATGAATTAGACACCTTTGCATTAAGTGTTCCTTGTCCAGTAATGCCTCGGGTTACCAAGAGCTGAGTGTTTGCCTGGGAGGGTTTGACTTGTGACTCAGTGAAGGTACCTGGGGGGTTTTGTGGAGAGGTCAGTCCGGTTCTGGATGTGACCCTTAACTTGTAATTCCCAGAAATGTCTATGAAGTCTTGAACTGTGGTATCAGCCCAACTTTTCTGGCTCTGTTCCCAGACCAGTCATTCTGCGTGGCAATAAAAAAATGCAAGATAATGGGTGCAGATAACTGGGATTTAATATTACTGTAGCCTATTTCCCGTTTACCTTTAAACAGCCATGTTGCAATTGGGTGCTGGACAGAAAGCTGTCCTTTGTTAGCAGGTGTCTCCAGTGTCTGTGTGATTGCTGCAAATGTCCAGCTGGGTCCAGCCATGGGGTTACAGCTGTGGCTGGGAGGTGGGGGACTTGCCAGGGACACCCACAGCTATCTGTTCTCTCTGCTTTCTGAGGCCCAAAAGGCAATTTCAGATCCAAACTTCTTTTAAATTAGTGGAGTTGGCTGCTTTAGTACACTCTTCTGAAATGGAGATTTCTAGCTGAAGGTGCCCAGTGGAATTGCAGGCACCAACATGTGTCAGTACAGAATCCAGGAACACCAGTCAGAAGGATTTCTGCTGAGTTAGGGATGAGTAGGAACAGCTATGAAGAGCCAGGAGATGACCACACTGGGCAGATGATGCTCCATGGCTGCTGACCATGCATTGCCCTCCCCATCCCCAGACATGCTGACTTGTTTTGTGGCCACACCTGAAACGCCAAACTGCAGAGCTGCGTTTTGTCTTTTTTTTTTATTTATTTACTTTTTGAACCACTGGGTCAGTAAAACATTTCCTTGTCCCTGACAGCTTAAGAAAGGAGTGTGAAAGTTGCTTTATCCTGTTGTGCTGTTGTATCTTTCACCAAAGCAAACCAACTGTTTCAGACCTTACAGAAAGTCATTTTTCTGAGGTTTCTTCCCAAAGAGTGGCTGTCTCTGGTGTTTTAGGCAGATATATGTGGACAAGAGGCTGAAAGCAGATGTGGATGGTTGACCCAAGCTTTGAGGTGCTCCAGCATGACCTCAGGCACAGCCACTGACGCTTCAAGGCGTGTCTGCCACAGCGTGGGCTTGGCCAGATGCTTCGAGATGAACCTTCTCCAGCATGGACTTACCCTTCGGGGTGTCCCACTCCCGCACAGACTCATCCACAGCTCACAGCCCATGGACTGAGGTCCTCAGCATGGACTTACCCTTCGGGGTGTCCCACTCCCGCACAGACTCATCCACAGCTCACAGCCCATGGACTGAGGTCCTCAGCATGGACTTACCCTCCGGGGTGTCCCACTCCTGCACAGACTCATCCACAGCTCACAGCCCATGGACTGAGGTCCTCAGCATGGACTTACCCTTCGGGGTGTCCCACTCCCACAGACTCATCCACAGCTCACAGCCCATGGACTGAGGTCCTCAGCATGGACTTACCCTTCAGGGTGTCCCACTCCCACAGACTCATCCACAGCTCACAGCCCATGGGCTGAGGTTCCCAGTGGAGTTCCAGCCTGCCCAGGCCGGCAGCCCTGCCCTGGCCACTCGCCAGCGCGGGCGCGTTGTCGTTGCTGTTATTGCCACGTTCCCAGGCCCAGCACAGCAAGGTGATAAGCAGCATGGTGAGCACTGAAAGCAAAAGAGGCCCTGGATGAGCTCTGGGCTCCAGTGCACAGCCAGGTGCCCATGGCAAGCCCAGAGCCTGCTGGTTAATAGCCAGAGAGCAATAAGAGCTATAAATTCCACCTCGCACATTCCAGTCCGATCTGTCGTTAGTTTGAACCCTCCGTGCCCCACATTGGGTGCCAAAGGGACTGTCCTGATTTAATCCCAGCTGGCAGCAAAGCACTGCACTGGGGCAGTAACTAGAACTGTGCCCCAGACAAACCAGCACAGAGTGGGAATGTCAACTTGTGGTTCCTGAAGATGCCTTGGGGTTTATAGCTCCTAAAAGAGATGTAGCAACTCTTGCTCTATACAGAGTTCCAGAAGAAGAGCAAAGAGAAGGAGGGAGCTATAGAATATTTTTTATGGATCTTGCTTGTGTTAAAACACCATGGTTTGAAACCTGAGTTGCAGAGGAACCTGGGCAATCTGAGGGGAACATGTGAGGAATGTCTGGGGAGTTTATGGACTAGGCATACCAGGAGAGGAGCTCATTCCAGTGACAAACTTGCTTGAGTGCCTGTAGAGGAGGCTGAGTAACTTCCTCTGGTGAAGGGAGGTGAAAGTGGTCTTAATTTTTTAGGTTTTTTTCCCCTCCAGAAGAATGATTTCTTTCCAAGTCCTTTCCCTGAGTGGATGAAGTTTTCCAGACATTGTCTGAAAGATGCTAAAATCTCATTTTGTCTTTTCTTGCAGAACTCTGCCTGGTGTTCTGTCCAAGCTCATTAGTCATTACACGAGTGTTGGGGTTACTTTGGAGGACTCCTGTTTTGGAGGAGTTGTTCTTCCATGGCCATGGGTCACAAGGAAGGAGTTCACAAGAAGTAGCTGTGAACACTTTCTGGCAAAGAAAAGAGTTTTCAGCTCCCGGGCTGTTGTTTTCTTCGCAGTCTTGTTTTAGGCTGATGTAAGTCTATTTTGAGCTGCCCTTAAATGGATGTCACATAGAGGACAGTCTTGCTAAAACTTGAGAGTTGCCTGCTCAGCACTTGGGTTCTGCACTCTTGGCTGTGGTTGGAGGAGAGAGTAAACCCAGCTTTAGGGCCCTGACACCCAGACTAAGATCCCAACTCTGCCATGGAGCAAAACGGCAGCCCAGCAGCACAGACATTTTGCTGGTGAGGTGGGTCGAACGTTTCTAAGTGGGTTGTCTTTATGCAGGGCCACGCATTGTCTGCTCATACCGCTCTGCTTTTATGCTGCATCATGTCCCTGCTGTTGGAGTTGGTGTCCTGGTTAAGGAACCCGGATCGCTGCGTCCGCTGACTAATGCGGCGAGAACGCAATCATGTGCCCCCTGCTGCTCTGGGCCAGACTCTCATTAATGACTAATTGCTCTGCAGGGCCGAGTGTAAAGATCACGGGTCGGGCCGCTCCTCGCTGGCATCACACGTGGAAGGCGAGGTGACAAGTGGGTCACCGTGACGTGCTGCTCTCCTGAGCTGAGGGCGTGGACAGCCAAGGGGCACCCTCAGGTGGTGCTTTGCTCCAGTGACCCGTTCCCTGGGAGTGTTCAACACCTCCCTGTGCTTCCTCTGCAGCTGCTGGCAAGGGTGGTGGGGTGTGGTGGGCTGGTGGCCATGGCAGTGAGGCTCCCCCAGCCTGTTATCCCAGTGCCTGTGGGTGCTCTTGATCAGCTGTTTTCTGCCAACCTGCCCCTCCAATATGACATGGGATTCTGAGGAGTGAACATTTCCCTGTTTTCTGCCAACCTGCCCCTCCAATAGGACATGGGATTCTGAGGAGTGAACATTTCCCTGTTTTCTGCCAACCTGCCCCTCCAATAGGACATGGGATTCTGAGGAGTGAACATTTTCCTGTTTTCTGCCAACCTGCCCCTCCAATAGGACATGGGATTCTGAGGACTGAACATTTTCCTGTTTTCTGCCAACCTGCCCCTCCAAGACTATGACATGGAATTCTGAGGAGTGAAC
Source organism: Pithys albifrons albifrons (assembly GCF_047495875.1). Classification (NCBI taxonomy): domain Eukaryota; kingdom Metazoa; phylum Chordata; class Aves; order Passeriformes; family Thamnophilidae; genus Pithys; species Pithys albifrons. The sequence continues at coordinate 1,288,764 of NC_092462.1, read as the reverse complement.
ATTTGGCTGCCTGTGGGTGTAAGGCTGGTTAGCAATAGCCAGGGGCCACACATAGCTGCTGTTGTCACCACAGCCCAGTCACAGTCCCCAGAAGGCACAGCAGATGCTCTCCTGGAGCAGGAGCTGTGGCCACGCAGAAGGGAGTTGTCACTTGCAGTTGTGTTTGTGCCGAGCGATCCCGGTGGGTGTCACTCGTGGGGGCCTGTGTCCTTTGGGCTCTGTGGCTTGTGTAATCAGTATTTTGCTGAGCACTTGGCACTCCTGGGAGACAGAATGGCTCCCTGGGTCCGTGCTGCTGTGGGCTGGGACTGACTTGCCTCTGACTGCAGCTTAAATTGGTGGAAGTGATGAAATTCTTTAGTTCAGTTTGGTCTCAGATGGCTTTAAAATAACTTGGTTTTCCATTTCTCTCCCTTCTCTCCTCTCCGGAAATGTTGTTCCTTCATCTTCAGTAAACTTCCACTGGCTTGTGGTTTTGTGGTTTTTTAAATTTTATTTTGTTTTTTTTTTGCTGGGTTTTGTGTTTTTTATTCCTTCCCAGTGCAGCCAATGGAGGCAAGAAGAACACTTAGTCTGGAAATTGGCTGCTTGTGTTCCTGGCTCTCAGGTCTGCATTAGTTTTGAGTGACTGTTATTAAATTAGTGTTTGATGCATGCACTGGGACTGATGCCAGGGACCTTCCTCAGCAGAGATTTTGTCTTGTCACCCCAGGGAACTGTCACTATCAAGACTTGCAGATGAACAGTTGGCACTCAGGTGAGGATGAGGTTGGAAGCCCACTGGTCTTCTGGCTTGTCTGAGTCATGTGTGTGTGCTGGTATTTGGCTTTGGTAGGTTTGCCCTTCTGGTTTGGTTTTACAGCTGTTTGCTCTGATCACACTCCTTTGGATGTGAGCTCAGGTGGTGTCACATCCCATCTCACTTTGGAGTGAGAAAAATTGCAAGTTTTCCAGAGACTGTCATGTGGTAACCAGGTAAAGTTTGATGCTAAACACACCTTGAGAATTTCCTGCTTGTGCAAGTGGTGAGGCAGATTCCTGAAATCATCCATGTTAAAAAAAAATACCCTTTGTGCTGGGTGATGTTTTGTGAAACCAGCATATCGTCAGACCAAGTATCTCTTCAGAACTCTGGGAATTGGATCAGAAATGCTGTGCCTGCACTCTGGGAAGTGCTGAGAATGCATTAGCTCCCTTGGCTGCTTCAGATATGTCCAAAATGTTTTATACAACAGCCTTTCTGCCTCTGCCAGCCGAGCTTGGTGCTGGATCAGGTCTTGCAGCAGGAAGCCAGCCCAGTCCCTGTGCCCGTGTCAGCTTCGTGGTGCTTTCAGAGTGACCTCAGCAGGTGGCAGGTGTTGGGAAGGTGACGGTGGGACCACGTGCAGCTCCACGAGCTGAGCGTTTCAAAGTCTGAAGCCTGAGGGAAGGAAAACGCTCCAAACTGTAATTACAGTGAAATTAGAAGTGATATTAAGGTGTGGGCTGGTCTCACACGTTCTGTGTGGCGTGCTGGGGGTGGTGGCTGTGGAGAATTTTCCCCTCCAAAGAAGTCACAGGGGAGGGCAAGTGCAGGAGGGGTTTGCTGGGAAGCTGGGATGGAGCTTGCTGGATTGTTTTCCCTGCAGAAAAGCAGCCCTGGGTGAGTGGTGCTGCCCCACCCCACATTGTACACACTGCCTGTTCTTTGCTCAGTGGGAAATGGGCTTCAACTCGGCACCTCCCATTCCAGATAACCTTGTTCTCCTAGAGGCAGGACCGAGCTCTGACATCCTCATTTACAGGTGGGAATCTGCCTCAGGGCCAGGCTGGCCATGCCTTGCTTTTGGAGACTCTGGGTGGGCAAGACACGGGCAGATGCTGGCAAAAATTCCCAGAGTTGTGTTTCCCTATCCAGGTTTCTATATAGGTGTGTCCAGATATCCTGGCTATTCTGTACCTTGACAATTGTGTGCTGAGCTGATGCAGAGCACAGGTTTGTAATGCTGGAACAAGCAGCTGCTGCTTTATAACCCTGGACTGGTTTCAAACAGACACAGGGTCAAGTAAGAGGTTGCCTGTAAGGCATGAAACTGTAACAAAAGTGTCGCAGGACATGACATTGTCACGGAAATAAACAGCAAAAAATAGATTGGATGCCACAGGGTGGCTTGAAATAATAATTTTTGGGAAAAATCCACTACTGCTTGTGGGTTTAAAACCTGACATTCTGCCTCTAAGGAAAGATTTTTTAAAAAATTATTTGTATTTCATGCTTTGCAGAAAATTAAGCTATGAAAAGTGTCTGGCTTATGTTATCCTCCAACAGATACATTCATAATATTTGCAGTCTGAAATCACTTCTTCCTGAGGATTCATCTGATTCCATCCGACAAAGCTCCTGTGGAGATCCAAGCCAGAATTCCTTTCAGGGTGTCTCTGTACCTTTTCCTGGCTGTAGCTGCATGAAATGGAGCAGCTGGATGTGTGGGATGTGGCAGGAACCTGGGGCTCAGCAGCTGAGCTTCACCCCATCCCATTGCAGAGGGGCTTGCACTGAGATCCTGCACGTCCCAAATGAGGCTGGAGTGCAGTGCTGCCTTCTTGCTGAGGCTCCAGTTCCAGCTCCATGGTTTCCTTGAGGAGAAGGAAATGAAAACAAAGAGGCAGCTGACTTTATCAGCTTTTATAGAGTTGTGTCATTTTATGGTAAGTAATCTAAACATAATGAAACAAAAGCTTCAACTGTTCCACCTGCTCCGACATCCAGTGCCAGCGTTCCCCTTGGATTTCCCTGTGTTTTGATAGTGTTACTTTATTGTTTGTGCTCGAGAAAACTGCAACTTCATTCACTCCTAATTGCCTTTCGTAGGAATTACTTCATTTTGGAATGTATCCAACTTGAAAAGTTCTCACAGAGTTGTCAGGGATTAAAATTGAAAGCCAAATGTTAGAACTCATTTTGTCAACACAAATGCAAATGCTTCTTACCTGGGTTTCAGGAAGGTGCTCTCAGAGGCCTCACCTGTGGGTTGAGATAAACCTTTAAGAGTTCCTGACGTTCCAGTCTGTAAGAGTTTTTGAAAACAAGATTTAGTCAAGGACTGAGACTCGTATTTAAATCCTATCATGGGACTCAATTTTGATCCCTGAGAACACCTCTGTAGAGGGAAATATTTCACCTAGTGAGGTGACTTAATTGGGAATTTCTTTGGTGTGTAAATATTACACTGCAGGTTCTTTGTGCAGGAAGCAGAGGGTTCTGTCCTGCTCTGCTCAGGGTGAGTAGAGCCTCTTGTTGAGAAGGCTTGTAAATAAATGCTGCTTTAGAGCTGACAGGGGAAATGCATCCAAGATAAATTTGGCAGCATGTTCTGAAAGTGCATCAACGAGACCGTGCTGAGTATAGTCAGAAGCTCTTTTTTTTTCTGTGTGACAGAGCTCATATGAAGGAATGTGACAAACCAAACCACATCAGGGCCCTAAAAAGGAGTGGGTCACATTTTAGGTCTGTTTATTCAAGCGTTTGTGTACGGGCTGGGAGAGCATCAGCTGGGGCCACTCTCCCTCCTGGTCTCCTGCTCACAAGGCCACTACAATGGCAGTATCCCAATGCCTCGCAGGTTGCAGAGGAAAGGAATGGTGTTATCTGTGTGTCTCTGCTGACAGGAGCAGCCTGTTTGGCCTGCTGACTCATTCCCGTTGGGATGCACACTTGGCATCCCACCTGGGTGGCTTGGTGAGGGCACTGCGTGGCACTGACAGGGAAGCCTTTGGTGACTCTTCTCCCTGCTCAGGGCCAGGTCCCAGCTGTGGGAAACTCTGCATTTGGCTGATGGTTATGCTGGTCCCTCTGTAGCTGAAGGTTGGATGGTGTTGCCTGTCACAAGCAGTGTTGGTCCTGCCCGTGGGGAGCAGTGTGGGCTGTGGGTGTTCCCCACTGCAACAGGCTCCCCTTTTGGGTTTGGGACCTAAGTGGTGAGGGGCAGCAGCTTGTGTGAGGATTCAGGTACAATTCTTGTGGGACTTGGGACCTGCCAAACAGCTCAGCCCATGGTGCCCTGTTTGTCTTTTCTCCCCCAGCATCCCCATCCACGTGCTCCCACTCCACTTAGTGCACAGCAGTTTTCCGAGGGAAAAAGTCTTGGCAGCTCACTAGTGCTGGGCTCTGAGAAGCGAGTGAGAGTGGCTGGTTTTGCACAGGCAGCACTTTTGCTTCCCTTGCTTTTCCCGGGAGTGTGCAGAGCTTCCCCACGGCTGGGGGGCAGAGCTGTGGCACAGGAGCTCTGTGACCCGCTGTCCTCCCTCAGCCCTCGCCCCACTCCCCTCCCGGCTCCTCGGGTTACTCCTTAGCGTGGCTTTCACACGGCTCCGCGTTACGCTCCTTCAGTTACGGAACTGGCTCCGCTTCTCTTTCCTTGTGCAGTCAGTCCGGAGTTTGCCGGAGTTTCTTCCTGATTGCAACAGCCGCTGGAAATGGGCAGCCCCGCCAAAGCTTATCAGCGAGCAGGAACTCTCCCCTCTTGCTCCCCAGCTCAGTTACGCGTTTGTTCACCCCAGCGAGCTGTAACTCGGTCACAACTCGGCACAACAGCTCCCATTGCCACATCAGTTCTGCTTTCTTCAGCCAAACGCCACTTTCCCTCTCCCGTGCCCTCAGTGCCCGGGTCGCCGGGCTGCCGAGCTGCGCGGCCAGGCGGTGGCAGCACTCCCTCCCTCCCTCCCTCCCTCCCTCCCTCCCTCCCTCCCTCCCTCCCTCCCTCCCTCCCTCCCTCCCTCCCTCCCTCCCTCCCTCCCTCCCTCCCTCCCTCCCCTCCCTCCCTCCCTCCCCTCCCTCCCCTCCCTCCCTTCCTCCCTCCCTCCCCTCCCTCCTTCCCTCCCTCCCTCCCTCCATCTCCCCTGGGAGAGCCGCACTCTGCTTGGAAAACTGCAGCAGTTCGGGGCTGCAACGCACAGTCCTGCAGGAAGATTTCCCGATGAGATGAGGGACAAAACAGATGCTGGCAGGAATGCAGCCAGCAAGGCTGGGAGCCCTGATGGTGCTAAGCTGGTCTTGTTCCTTCTGGGTAGTCTGGCAGAGGATTTCATAGAATCACAGAATGGATTGGGTTGGAAAAGATCTCCGAGATCATTGAGTCCAACCCTTGGTCCAACTCCAGTCCCTTTACCAGATCATGGCACTCAGTGCCACGGCCAAGCTCAGCTGAAAAACCTCCAGGGATGGGGAATCCACCCCCTCTCTGGGCAGCCCATTCCAGTGTCTGAGCACTCTCTCTGCAAAGAATTTTTTCCTGATCTCCAACTTCAATTTCCCCTGGCAGAGCCTGAGCCCATCGTGCCCCCTTGTCCTGTTGCTGAGTGCCTGAACTGTGTCTGCTGGTGCCTGGCAGATTCCAGTTGCTGCTGTGCTGGGTAGGCCGTGTGTGACTCGTGTTCAGACCCTACTGACACATAACATCATCTCTAAAAATGTTTGGCACTGATCTAATCCTTGGCCCACAGAGGCCAGTTACTCAAGCAGCTCGTGTTTTGTCACTGGAGCATATCCTGTCAGGTCTAGACCCTGAAAATAGAAACCCAGTATTTTTTTAAATTTTTTTTTAGGTTTGTTTACAAAACGTTGCAGTAGCAGTCACGAGGATGTGAATCTAGACAAGAAGTGCCTGGATGTCCCTTTACTTCTAAGCTGGTTAAACTGGGCTTAACCAAAGGCACAGCTCTTTAGAGGCCCTAAAATTATTTCCCCCCTTTATTTCTCTGTAGTTTGTGTTTCTGTTCCATGGGATGTGACAATACCTGGTATTGCTGAGGTGCTTCACTGACAGGACTCTGCCAGTTTTCCCCTTAAGATCCAACTTTAGATTTTATTGGTTTTGCATGTGACTTTTTTTTTTTATTTTGCAACTCCCATGTGGTATTTGAAAAATTCCAGGGAGGCTGAAATAGTTTCCTTGTGCAAACTGGTAAAGGATGTTTTCTAGCTGTATTTTGGCCTGCAGAAACCCTGTGGTAATCTGAGAAGGGCAGAAAAGACCAAGTCAAGGAAGGTGGTGCTTGGAGTCTAATCCCTAACCTGCGGATCAGAGTCAGGGCTGTGCCAAGGCAACCCAAGCTCTATTCCTGGCCCTTTAAAACCCCCAGCTCCTTTGGATGCGTGTTTGGGGGAAAGCTCCAGCCTTGCAGTGTGTCCTGAGCAGTTTCCCAGCCCTCTGGGGTTGGGAAGTGTGGCTGTTAAATGGGATAAACCCATTCCAGGTGCTGTTCCTGGGAGTGTGGGGGCCATTCCCGGTGCTGGGCATGCTCCGTGCCCGGCGAGGTGACACTGGGAGGATGCTCTGCAGTTGTGGGCAGGTTCAGCAGGCATTTCACCAGGGGGGTGGCACCAGTGAGCTCTCAGCACCATATCCCTCACAGGCAGTGGAAATTGCTCCCTTCCTTTCCCTTTTCCCCCTGTACCAGACTGTAGCTTCTCAGTTGCCCTGTGCCAGGGCTGGTGCTGCCACTGACAAAGGAACTGGCCTTGGGACGGGGTGTTTGGGAGGGCTGTGGGACACACAGGTGTGTTACACACCTGCACACGTGCCCATGCTGAGGGAACAGAGGTGAATCCCAGGCTGAGAACAGACTTCACATGGGAATAAAGCACCTGTGGTTTGTGTTTGCTCTGGAAATCCAGTCCCATCTGTTCCAGATGTTTCCAGGTGTGTTTATAGCAAGGAGCTACTGTGCTGCTTTGTGGGAAAAAATAATCAAATAAAAATAGTGGGTTGTGCCTTCCCAACTGTTGCAAACAAGCAAGAGTCTTCCTGGAATCTGTGCCCTTTTGTTGCCTGAGAAAAGATGCATAAATAAATAGTCTTGGATAATTGAGTGGAGGGCTGGAGCCTTGCAGGGAGCCTGGTGTGTGCCTGAGTGCTGGCTTGGCCTGCTGTGCTGGCAGGGAGCACATCCCAGCCCTCCACACCTGGCAGCAGCTCCTTGGGGAACAGCACCTTTCTGAGCTCAGGGAAATGTCTGCTTCAAACCCTCTGGCTCCTGGGACTGGGGAAGAAACAGCCCTTGAAGGGCTGGGCCTAAACTTGGGGGCTGATCCTCTCATATGTTTGGGGTACTTTGGTGCTTTATTATTCACTGCCATCCAATAATCCAAATGAAAAATGTGTCTTTCTGTAGGCTTTGGTAGTGGGTTTGGATCTGACCTATTTTTCTTCATTGTTTTTTTTATCTGTGACGTATTTGAGTCTCGTTTTTGGGAGTTCAGCTGTGAACTCAGAGCCCAAGATGAGGCCAGTGGTGGGTTAGTAAAGGTGCTTGTGATGGAGCAAAGCTTGGCAGAGTGGCTGCTGAGCTACTGCTCATGGAGTGGGACTCTGCTCCTTCTTTTTGTGAGTTTCATTTGTTGTATTTGGATTTTTACTTTCTGTTCAGGTAGTTGTTGGCCTGCAAGTCAGACACCCTAAGACATTCTGATTTCTTGGTATTCAGCCATTCAGATTTTACATTCCTGAACTGGAATATTCCCTTAAAATATTTGTACAATTAACTGTTTGCTGCCACTGCTCATAGAGACTCTTCCATGGAAAAACTATGGATGGGAAGAAGTTTTGAAGGCCTTGTCTCTTTCTGGACCATTTTTGTCTCTATTCCACCAAGGGAATATAAGAAAAAGGTGTTTTGTGCCTGGGTTTTGGTAGGAAAACAGGTTACCAGCTTGGTCCCAGTGGTATTTGAATAGAGAGCTCTCCCAGCAACTGCCCAGCAGTGAGCAGCAAATGTGTGCTTAGCCTCTAAGGAGATTATTTAACACAGCTTCATTTTTTATTATTATTATTTTATCATTTTTGTATTTGCTTGTCAAGAGTGGATTTGCAGATGTACCCTTGGAAAGCAGGCAGGGTCTGATTTTGCCAGGGAAACAGTTCTGGGCAGCACCACAGGAGCACAGCAGTGGCCCAGGCATGGAATTAGGAGTCTCTGTGGTCCACAGAAACAGATCAGAGGTGGAGGGAAAAGGGGAGGGGAGGGCACCTGGTGAAACCCTTCCCCAAATGGATGAATGAATGGGTGACACACATAATGACTGCTGTGATGGTCTGACTTACCGTGGCTCGGGCTGGGGATAATCCTCCTATGTCAGATCTCTGTAAGGCCAGCATGTGACACAAAGCTGGGCTCCCAGCAGACAAGTGTGCTGTGCTGGTATTAAGGGGCTGGCTGTGCAGTGGAACCTGTGTCCGTGGGGGCTGTGCTGTGCTGTGCTGTGCTGCCTCCCAGGAGAGCTGGACAGGGAAGCTGGAATTCCACAAACTCTTGGCTGGGGCACAGACAGCCCCCAGCCTGCCTGCGTGTCTGTGCTTTTCAGCAAAAAGGGAAAAAAACCCCAACACAAGAAAGAGCCCCAAAGACTTGTGTGTCTGGGATTACCTTGCTCACCCCTCTCACCACTGATGTCCTCTCAAGGGCAGAGCTGGAGCTGCGTGAGGCCAGCTGGGAGCACACGCCGTGTGAACGGAGCTCCATGAAGCAACTGCAGGCACTGGAAGGAGGACAGGAGTGCCCACAGGAACATGAACAACAGCTTGCAAGTTAACCTGCCCAGGACCTGGGCTGGTTCCAACAGCTCCCTCCAGGAGAAGTCTGAGCATTCCTTTTTTCTTTTCTATTACTATAGGATGGAGGACGAGGCAGTACTGGATAGAGGGGCTTCCTTCCTTAAGCATGTATGTGATGAAGAAGAAGTGGAAGGTAAGAGACTGACTGCTGGGGAGGGAGGGTGTCTTTGCTTTGGTGTTTGTATGTAGGTTGGGCAGGGAATCCTAAAAGGGAGTGAAACACCAGGAAGGTTGGTTGGGGTGGAACTGGCATTTTAAAGAAATCGTCTGTTCCAGTTCAGGAGCAGATGTTGTCATGAGTGCTGGCACAAAGTCTGTTTGCTGTGCCCTGCATGGTGGCTGTGAAACACCTGAGCTGTTGGCTTTGCTTTCCTCTGGAAATAGAGTTTTAGCAACACTTGCCTATCACTTCTGCCCTCGGGAGTGCAGGAATACAGAGGCAGGTGGAGAAGTCAAGTGAAAAACCCAGCAGAATTTGTACTGAGTGTTGGATGGCTGTGAAGCAGCATGTGGATGTTTGCCTGGTTACCCTCTGAGCTTGGGAGGCATAAAGAGGAGGAAGAACTTTCTAGCAGCAGTTTTCTCACTTTTTAGGGCAAGAGTAGACTCCTTTGCAAGTGTTTTTGTTTTCTCTGTAACCAAAAATGTTGTGAAATCTCAAAGGTAAAAGGAATGTAAAGGAGTTTACTTTAAGGTTGTTCCTGGAAAATTGTGAGGCTGACAGGAGTGAATTATTTGCAGCAGCTTCTCTTTTTCTTGTTTTCTGAGTATCAGTTGGCCTTGCCTTGATAAAGTAGCAGGGGAGAAGGAAGGGGGCAGGATAGGGCAGGACTCCAGTAGAAAGGGAAGGATTCCACCTCGCAGTACCGTCCTGTCCTGACCTGAAGATAGAATTTTATTCTAATTTCTTTATTTGCAAGCAAATGCCGGTGGCTTTTCAGTTGAAATTGCTTTGAAAGGTGTAGGGTTACAGCCTTGTCATTGTCACCGGTAATGGACAGGAAAGGAGCCAGCTGGAGGAGAGAAAATAACCTCCAAAAAGAGGAGTTAGAAGCCTTGCAGCAAACCAAGGCAGTCCTTTCCACGAACCAGCCTGTGTTTTCCTGCTCTCTGGGACAGAGTAATCCGTGCTCAGGCGCTGTTAATCATCACGTTGGGTTTAATGAGCCCATTTGCTGTCTGCGGGTCGGGTTTGGATTAGCCTTTTGCTGCTGGAATAATTGACACTTTGGCACGGCAGAAGCACTTGAGAGGGGAGAGAGAGGGAGGATATTTGTCATCTTTTATTGTCTTAAATGTTGCCACATGCTGTTGTGGTGTGTATTGCCCACGTGTGATGCTCCAGGAATATGACACAAGTGGTTGTTGGTGACAGGGAGTGTGGGAAGGTCCTTTTGACTGTCTGCAGGGGCTGTGAAAAGCTTGTGGTTAATGCAGCAGTGCTGTGTTTATATCCCCTGTTCCAATGGGCATATCCTTTGGTTTAGCTGGGCTAGCAGAGCAGCTGCAGCTCGTGTCACTGGGGGAAGGAGGAGAGGAGCTGAAACAAGTGTTTCTAATTGCCCATGACAGGCCTCTGGAGCTGGAGCTGCTTGGCTGAGCCTCCGGGGAGCCTCGGAGTGTGTAGCCAGCTAGTTCCCTGCAATGAACTGTGAGCTCTGAGAGCTCTGGCTTGCAAGGGACCTTAAAGATCATCTGGTTCCCACTCCCTGCCATGGGCAGGGACACCTTCCACCAGCCCAGGTTGCTCCAAGCCCTGTCCAACCTGGCCTTGGACACTTCCAGGGATGGGGCAGCCACAGCTTCTCTGCCCACCCAGTGCCAGGACCTTCCCACCCTCACAGCCAAGGATTTCTTCCTAATATCTAATCTAACCCTGCCCTCTGGCAGTTTAAGGGCTAAAACGTCAGAGTACAGACCTTTGGCTGACACTTGGTGCAGATGCTTTAAGTCCCTGCTAGATTCCTGCACTTCCAGGGGGTGTTTCCAAGGAGCAGAGAATCTCTCTGGAGACCTGGAGCCCTGAGCTCCAAAGTGCCCTCCGTTACTTCCCCACTTTGGTGCTGTGGTTTCAACTTACTGTTCTAAAAGCCTTTCAGGGGCTGCATCCTCTGTAGAAGGAGGGGAATTGTTACCTCCAGGTGTGTGTTACTTTTCTGATAGTTTATATTTTTAGCCCACTTTGCTGAGGAAGCAACATACATATGCTGAAGTTGTTTGCCTCTCTTGCCTCTTCTTTCCTTTCCTCTCCCAAGTATGTTCCTTTGCTCTCAATATTGATCAGTTTTCTTAGGAAGGCTCTTCATTCACATAATTTGACTAAACTTGATGCTTTTCTTTACCCTCTGCAAGGGAGAGGGGAGTTGTAACCTTTATCAGAAGAGAGCTGATGGTGTAGGGATAGAGCAGTTGAACTTGGGGATTCCCTGCCTGCAGGAGAGAATAGGAAAACTTTACAGCAAAGCATTATAATGTGCCTTGAAACCAGGGTGCTTTTGCAGCTCATGAGTTGGTTTGATTTCAGACAGGTGAATGCAGAATTATGAGGCTGTCACTTCGGGTGTCCCTCTTTGTCACCTTCGCTGGGAGAAGGGAGGAACAGGCTTTGCTTGGTCAGTGATATCTTGGGTTGTGTCTGTGGGAGGGAGCTAGAAACGCTGAAATGACCACATCACCCACTGATTTGATTATGTAACAGTGTGGGGGAGAGAAGGACTTGGCTTTTTAAGGAGTGGGGAAAACAGGCATTTCTGGTCAGGAGGGTGTTGAGACATTTTCAGTGTGGGACAATTGTGGGTCATGCCCTTGGAGTAAAGGACACATTAACAGAAACAGTGCACACCTGACAGAAGTCAGAAGTCACCTGCCCAGAGAGGGGGTGGATTCCCCATCCCTGGAGGTTTTTAACCTGAGCTTGGCCGTGGCACTGAGTGCCATGATCTGGTAAAACTGGAGTTGGACCAAGGGTTGGACTTGATGATCTCAGAGGTCTCTTCCAACCCAAGTGATTCCATCATTCTGTGACTCTATGGATGTGACACTGAGTGAGAATCCACCATGTCTTGATCCAACCCCACTGTGATCACCAGCCCAGGGCACGGAGTGGGGTTGGATCAAGGGTTGGACTCGATGATCTCAGAGGTCTTTTCCAACTCAATCCATTCTATGATTCTCTGACTCTATGGATGTGGCACTGAGTGAGAATCCACCATATCTTGATCCAACCCTACTGTGATCACCAGCCCAGGGCACGGAGTGGGGTTGGATCAAGGGTTGGACTCGATGATCTCAGAGGTCTTTTCCAACCCAATCCATTCTATGGATGTGGCACTGAGTGAGAATCCACCACGTCTTGATCCAACCCCACTGTGATCACCAGCCCAGGGCACGGAGTGGGGTTGGATCAAGGGTTGGACTCGATGATCTCAGAGGTCTTTTCCAACCCAATCCATTCTATGATTCTATGACTCTATGGATGTGGCACTGAGTGAGAATCCACCATGTCTTGATCCAACCCTACTGTGATCACACTCCGTGCCCTGGGCTGGTGATCACAGTGGGGTTGGATCAAGGGTTGGACTTGATCTCGGAGGTCTTTTCCAACCCAATCCATTCTATGATTCTGTGATTCTAAGTACATCCCCAGGGGCTTTAATGCCTATCCTCTCCCAGACAGCACCTCAGCCTGGTCCTGCACTGGAATGTGTCTCTGTTGACATGAGAAAGTTGCCCCTTCCAGCCCCTCCCCACTGCCTGCATCGGCCGCAGGGCCCGGTGGTGGGTTCAGTACATGGTGGGTAGGAGGAGCTGCTTTGCTGGCAGTGCCCAGAAATGTGACCTGGTGAGACAAGGAGAAGGAAAGCAAGTGCAAGTGAACTTCCCTGGGGGAATCAGGGAGAGGCACTGCCCTGAGCCATGTGAGAGGAGCCTTCCCATTCATCAGAGCACTGCCTGTTCCTTTCCTTGAAGGTAACAGTGCTGCTGTAATGCCACTGCCAGGAGTGCTGCTGTGTGTGACATCAGCACGTTACCCAATCACTGATTTTGCAAGAGGGGAAAAGTAAAGCTCCACCTTATCCTCTGAGATAAGGTATTCTTGGCTCCCTGAGTGTAACTTCCCCCGGGCTCGCTGCCACCCTGGCTCCGTGGTGGGCTGGAGGATGCTGGGCTTCAAGTCTGACAACTCCACTGCTGCAAAGCCTGAGGAGCACTCTGGCTCCACGTGGAGGAAACAGCACACCAGTCCTTCCTTCCAAATTATAAGCAAAGTAAAAGGTTTGATAGCATCTCTAAGACACCACTGTTGTAGGAGTGACTTCTGGAAAATATGCTGCTAGTGGAAACTTTTCCTGGATCCTGTTATCATTGTGGGATTTACTGTTGTGCTGTTAACTCTGGAGAGAGGCTGAACCATGGGTTTTATAACAACATTCCATAACTACTTGTTCCATTTTAGCTCTTTCCTCCTCCTTGCTTTCTATTCTCGACCTGGTTGTGTCATTGCACTTTGCTGTGTGATGCCATAAGCCCAAGATTAGTCCTTGATGGTTGGATCAATGAGGAGAGAGGTTAAAAGGGCAAAGATAACTGTGAGCATCTTTACCTTTATTAACAGCAGGCAGACAGTAGGACAAATGAGCTGTATTTACCCAATCACTTTGGTTTCTTTTTCTCCTCCCATCCCCACCCTCTGATCTGTTGTGACTGCATGCAGACCTCTTCCATTTTCAGAAACAACCTGTTTCAGATCAGAGTTTTTAATTGCTCCTAAAATACATGTGATTAAAAAATGAATCAGGTAAAATCTGCTCACAGAATGTGCTTCATTAACTTTCTTTGGCACCTTGAGTGTATGTGCAGAGACAAACCAGGCTGTATTTTGCTTTGGTAGGGCTGAGTCAGGCTTTGCTCCCATGAAAGCCAAACTCAGAGGATGCAGGCACTGCCTTTTGCACTCTGTCCATGCAGGAGCTGCCACAACGTCCTTGGGAGGGAGGGCAGGCCCTGGCACAGGGTGCCCACAGCAGCTGTGGCTGCCCCATCTCTGGAAGTGTCCAAGGCCAGGTTGGATGGGGCTTGGAGCAACCTGGGACAGTGGGAGGTGTCCCTACCTGTGGCAGGGAGTGGGACTGGATGAGCTTTAAGGTCCTTTCCAACCCAAAGCATTCTGGAATTGTGTGAACTTGAGAATGCCAGGCTCAGGTTGGGAATGCTGCTCCTCTCACAGCTGATGAAAACAGGATGGTGGTTTGGACCTTCCCAGCTTCGAAGCGTCGGGATGAAAGATTTCAGATTTTCAGGTTATTTTCTCTCCAGCTTCAGTTCTCTGTGACACTTTGCAGGGGGCTGCTTGCTCCTGGCAGTGTCCAGCAGGCCATTGCATGGGACACTGTTCTGGTCACTGCCAGTGTCTGTCCTGTGCTGTCAGGAATCAGCACCAGCTCTGAGGCTGCCAGGTTGGGATGAGGAGGTGTTGATTCCCACCTCCTGGGTGAGAAGAGCTGCAATCCCAGCTCGGGGGGTGACAAACTGACTTTACACAAGGCTGTGCAGGCAGGAGGGATGGAGAGGAGCAGCACAGCCAACAGCAGCTGTGCTTGGCCCACGGTGAAGGAGAGGTGGTGGTTTCCTTTCTGTGATGGTAAGTCCTGTGCCAACACTTACCAGTGGGAGGTGAAGGAAGGTCTTTCCGTACCATTCTGACAGTGACTGGCTTTTTTCCAGCTCTGATGGGTTTAGAATCACAGAATCATTTAAGCTGGAAAAGACCTTTAGAGATGGTCAAGTCCAAGCATTTAGAGCCAGTCATCAGCTCTCTGACCTGGTGGTGAAACTGATTTTGGTGAGGGTCTCAGGAGGCACCTTCAGCCTGGGATGGGAGCAACTGCTCTCCCTGCAGTCAGGATTCAATGCAGGCTTGTTGGACTGCCTGCTCCCACCTCCCTCTGCCCAACAGCACCTCTTTAAGGTACAGTAACACTGGGCACACAGTTCCCATGGGGATTGACAAGCTCACTTGTCAGTTGTGAGCCCCAGATGTGCTGATGACCCTGCCTGGATTTTTCTGGGACATTTAAAATGAAAAAGTGTTGGGGAGGCCCAGTTGTGTTGCCTGAGGTGGGGCTGGGTGACACAGGAGTGTGTCCTTCCTTCTCTTAGCAGAACTGCTGGAGCTGAGTTTATCCTGGAAACTGGTGCCAGGGCTGTAGCCTCTGGGCTGGTTCAGGCATCATCCCAGCCTTCCTGGAGCTCTGTCCCTTCCTTTCCTTCAGGTGATGTCCCTAGTCTGGTTGCACAATGCTGAGGCTGAGAGGGGACAAAGGGACCTCAGACACTTCCTGAAGGAAGCATGTGCTGCTGGAGAGGTGTTGGGAGCCTTTGTGTTGGCATTCCTTCATGGTGTCCTGCTGGCACCAGCGTGGCCCTCTGGGAGCTCCAGCTGCCTCCCATGAAACATGTGGAATCATCACTGCAGCCTTGGAATGGAGGTCTGCTTGCAGGGGGCTGCTTTGAGCTTTTTCCCAGGGAATGGAGGCAGTGTTTGGATGCCTTAGTCATCAACCACAGCTCTTTCTTCTCTTCAGGGAGGGTCTGAAGTCCTACCTGCATCTGTGAATCTCATAGTGCCAAGTACAACTTGGTACTCATTTACTCAGCCTTGGTAATTAATGAGATGGAAATAT
Organism: Pithys albifrons albifrons; assembly: GCF_047495875.1. NCBI lineage: Eukaryota > Metazoa > Chordata > Aves > Passeriformes > Thamnophilidae > Pithys > Pithys albifrons. The sequence goes on along the minus strand of NC_092462.1, from coordinate 1,273,490 downwards.
GGAAGAAGAGGCCAAGATTTTCAGCCAAGATTGGTTATTTTGGGTGGTCATTTGGAGCATTTAGGAAGGGGACATCATTTTAAAGGATGCCAGGAAATCCAAAGATGCTTCTGGAGAGCTAAATCCAACAGTCCAGCACAGCTCCCCTCCTCTGCCCTGTTCCCCCAAGCCCTGTTTTCAGAGTCTTCCTTGCCTTTCCATGGAAGCCAGGTAGTCTTGGCCAGATTAGATCAGATCACAGCAGGACAGGTTTGGTGGCTTTTGTAACCTCTCACAGCTCCAAAGAAGAGAGAAAGAAAAGCAGCTTAGGGGGTTGTGGGTAAGAGTTTCTCAAGGGCTTACGTAAAGCTCAGGGAGAATACCCCCACCACATGCTCAGTGTTCTGTCTGAATAGTGTCCCCTTAACTCACTGCCACACTCAGGGCTGGCTTTGCTTCATCTGCACAAGCAGAGTTTGTAGGATCTGCAGGAAGTCAATTGAAGACTTCATTTTGGTTTATTTTTGTTTTATTTTCCAGTTTAGGTATTCTTGACTTGACTTTACGTGAGCTCTGTCTTTTGGAGCCATCCTGCTGCTCAGGTCTAACTCCCTTTTGCACATGCTTTGCTGGAGTGGCCTCTGGGTCTTGCCAGGAATCCTACAGGTCCAGTCTGGGTCATCCATCAGCTGTTGGGAACAGAGGAGCTCAAGCTTTAGGCAGGTGGCTGTGAAGGCTTCCCATGGTGGTGTTACATGGGAACCTTTAAAGGTGACTTTACATGACCTGACCTTCTGAAGATGAAGTTCTAGAAGTCTGATGTTAACAAAAGAAGAAAAAAAAAAGTCTTCAACTCCTGTATTGTCTTCCCCTGCACAGCTCATTCCTTGCCCCTTGTAGGGATTTCAGTCAAGGACTGCACATTAGGAAGTGAAGTGCAGTAATGCAAATACATAAAATGATCTTTGGACAAGTGCCCTCTCTGATGAAGTAACTGCATCTTCATTGCTGATGCTGGGTCTTCTCTTGAATCTTAGCCATGAATTTGGGATTCTTCTGTCAGAGCTGGCAGACTTGGAAAGAGTCCCTTGTTTTTAATCTTGTCCCTTCTTCTCTCCTTTGTCCATGGCACAGTAGCTCAGGATTGTCTCTCCTGAAGTCTCTTTTATATTTTGCCCTTTGCTGCCTCTCTCTCTCAGGGAACACTTCTCTCCTGATGACCTTTAGCAGGCTGGGAGCCCCCTCCTCAGCCTTATGGTGGCTGTTTCCATGGGCTGATGGATTCCCACTGACCCCTTTCTCTGGCAAACTGTCTCACCACGGAAGAATCGGTTTGTTGTTCACAGAGGAAGGGATTTGGATCTGATGTATCTCCAGCTGGTGTGTTCAGATTGGCACAAAGTGCTCAGCGAATCCTTCTGCTGTTTCCCTGATTGATGGGCTTTTACTTGCCTGGAAAACTGGTCACCTGAATATCAGTGTTGTCAGAATCCTGTGGGGACCAGTGGGTGAGCCTGGGCAGCCTCTCTGGGGACCAGTGGGTGAGCCTGGGCAGCCTCTGTGGGGACCAGTGGGTGAGCCTGGGCAGCCTCTCTGGGGACCAGTGGGTGAGCCTGGGCAGCCTCTCTGGGGTCCAGTGGGTGAGCCTGGGCAGCCTCTCTGGGGACCAGTGGGTGAGCCTGGGCAGCCTCTGTGGGGACCAGTGGGTGAGCCTGGGCAGCCTCTCTGGGGTCCAGTGGGTGAGCCTGGGCAGCCTCTGTGGGGACCAGTGGGTGAGCCTGGGCAGCCTCTCTGGGGACCAGTGGGTGAGCCTGGGCAGCCTCTCTGGGGACCAGTGGGTGAGCCTGGGCAGCCTCTCTGGGGACCAGTGGGTGAGCCTGGGCGGCCTCTGTGGGGACCAGTGGGTGAGCCTGGGCAGCCTCTCTGGGGGCCAGTGGGTGAGCCTGGGCAGCCTCTCTGGGGACCAGTGGGTGAGCCTGGGCGGCCTCTGTGGGGACCAGTGGGTGAGCCTGGGCAGCCTCTCTGGGGGCCAGTGGGTGAGCCTGGGCAGCCTCTCTGGGGGCCAGTGGGTGAGCCTGGGCAGCCTCTCTGGGGGCCAGTGGGTGAGCCTGGGCAGCCTCTCTGGAGAGCTGGCTCTGGCTTGGTTTCCCTGGAGTTCAGTGTCCGTGTGCATTAATGGGAACAGCACTGGGCTGTTAAGCAGTGCTGGGAAAATCCTCACATTCCTCTTTTGTGATGCAGCTGGTGCAGACAGTGTGGGTGTCCCACGGGCTGTGTGTCCCCTCCCAGGAGTGCAGAGTGACTTGGTGTCCTGGAAGGTGGAGCTGGTTGGGATGCAGGTCCTGCATCTGCTCCTCTGCTGCCCCGGCACCTGTAATTCCCTTTAATTAAAGCCAGGTAGAGCTGAGGGCACCCGGCACGTGACGCTGTAGCCTTTTGTTCTTATTTCTTGAGCTGATTTGGAACTAAGCAGGGCTTAGTTTGGGACTTCCTTAGTGCTACTTTTAGTATCTCCCCTTTAAAATGGATCATCCCTCTGATTTATTTGTCCTTCTGGTCCATCAGCTTTTTATATCAGTAATTTCCTTTGACTCTCACACTAAATGAGAAGCACCTTCTGCCTCCATCCCTGGGTTGGAAAAGCAGCCTGGCTGGAATCCTGGCAGTGTCCTGGCTGGTGCCACATCTCTGCAGGCTTGGCCACGTGTCAACACCTTGGCCACAAAGCTGTGCCATCCTCTGCTGACAAAGCAGTGATGGGCTGTGTCCCCTGCCCCTCTCTGGTGTGGCTGCAGAGCTGTGCTGGTGCAGATTCCTCCTGAGCAAAGCCCTTGGTTCAGGTGGCCCAAAGCATCTTCTCTGGGAGTCTGGGGACAAGGGGGTGGCCTCTGTGGGAGGTGTGAGTGGCCAGAGCTGGTGGAGGAGGTTTTGGCTGTGTGGCCATGTCAGCTGTAACCCCATGAGCCTGTCGCAGGCTGGGTGGGTTTAATGTGCTCTCTTTGTTCTCTGGAAAGGAGCCTTGAAAGGAGAGACAAGGGCTGGGTGAAAACTGCTGATGCTCAGCTCATTTTCAGTCCTTTATGCATTTTTAATGTTAGATTTTGATCTTGTTGCCTTCTAAGGTGCCAGTGTGAGAGTCATTGTGGGCTGGTCTGACCAGGCTCTGAGTCTCAGGAACACAGTCATGTGGAAGGGATTCCTTCTTAGGTGCAGCAGGCAGAGTTTATCCTTTGATCCTGTAACTTCTGGCTCCTTTCTCCAAGTGACCAAGTTTTGGTTTTGCTGAGCAAAAGCCATTTCACTGTCACCTTTTTGTTAAAAGAGGTAGTGCTTAAAAATTGAGAGGATCATAAAAAATCTTTCAGAATGGTGAGGGTTGGAAGGGCTCTTAAATTTAATTCCAACCCTCTGCCACGGGCAGGGACATCTTCCTCTAGACCAGGGTGTTCCAAGCCCTGTCCAACCTTGGTCTGGGTGATGAGGAGCAGATATTCCTGTGGGCAGGGAGGGAGGGAGGGAATGCTGCATTTCACAGCACTTCAGTGGGGTGATACACTAGTGGATTTTCACCAGGAAAACTGAGTCAGGAATTTTGCTGTGCCCAAACTCCAAATCTGGGCACTGAATCATGAACTGCTGCTCTTTGGGAGCTCTCCATAAAGCAAAAGATGTGGTTTCAACTGAAATTTTCCAGGAGAACCTCCCTGATGGTGACTACTTCTTGCTTGATTAATAATCAGCTGAAATGATTTGGCTGCCTCTTGGTGCACAGTAGAGATTCTCCCTGGGCACAAACATGGAAGGGTTTAGCTAAGCTGGTGTCCCAGGAACCCCCAGCTCACCCTGGTCCCTCAGAACAGAACCAGTTCCAGGACCTGCAGGTGGAGTTGGAGTGTTGTGGAACACCATCCCTGGAGGTTTTTCAACTGAGCTTGGCTGTGGCACTGAGTGCCATGATCTGGTAAAGGGACTGGAGCTGGACCAAGGGTTGGACTTGATGATCTCGGAGGTCTGTTCCAAAACAATCAATTCTGTGATTCAAAACAGCTCCAGAAATTCCTGAGGTGCACTCAGAGGGTCATGAGTCCCACAGGGTGGTCGGAGCAGCCTCTGAGGAGCATCAGCACTGGGTGTACAAGGCAGAACTGAGGCCCTGCATTGCCAGGAGCAGTTTGACCCCCCTCTCTGTGCTTCCCAAGCTCCACAAGCCGCAGGATCCCGTTCTCAGGCATTGCCTGGGGCGGTCGGTGGTTCTCATGGGAAAGGCTGCGTTCCCCCGGGGAGTCGGAAATGTCTCAGGAGCTCAGTGCATTGAGAGGACGTGTCAATTGTTTCCTTCCAGGCGCTTTGGGAAGGCAGCCGAGGAGTTTATCTCAGCCTTTGGAACAACATAAACAGATGCCAAGCACTTGAAGGAAAATGTCTTGCTCGGACGGGGCAGGGACGGACGGGGAGGGCACCATGAAATAAGTCTGTGCCTCCAGAGCAGGGAACAGCAGCAAAGTAATGCAGATGTTTGCCTGGGTATATACAGCTGAGTTTCATGTTACCAGAGTCTGTACTGTGCACACGTGGGCCGAAGATTAAAGAGATTGTCCAGTTCTGTTGGCAGCATATTAAAGTATTAAGAGTCCAGGCTTACTCTGATGTGTTTCTATTATCAAGCTGACCACAGAATTCAAGTGATTCAAAGGAGGATGTTGTTTAATACAAATACCTTTTGCATCAGGCCTCTGGATACAATCTGGGGGTGAGAATCCCTGGGGAAGGGCCGTGCCCTGTCTGTCCGGGCTCACCCTCCCGCTCCTGCCTGTGCTCCAATAGGATGTCCCCTCTCTGGCCCTGGGTGGTGTTCAGGGACCATCTGCCACGTTAAAGCTGATGTTCCCAGTTGCTGGGAGAGCTTTCTGGGTTTCCCTTGGCACGCAAGAGCTAAAGCAGATCTTCAGGTGTCCCCCCAAAGGTCCTGCTGCAGGCGCCTCCCTGGCTGTGCCTGTTCCCTCCCAGGTGTGATCCCATTCCTTGGAGATGGCAGTGCTGGCATTCCAGACTGCAATTCCCTGTTCTCCTGTCACTGTTCTGCTGCTGGAGTTTGAACCCTGCTCAGCACCACACTTCTGTTTCTCCCATCCCTGAAGTGTCCAAGACCAGGTTGGATGGGGCAGAAGTGCAGAAAGCCCTGAAAATAAAACATTTTTATCCAGATCATCAACGTAGCAATTGGCAAAGGTGGTTGAAGTGCTTTGGTTTGAAGTGAGAGTCTCAGAGCAAGGGGAAGGCCATCCTTGGGGTTTATGAAATTTGGCACTTGCTCTTTTATTAGTTAATTTTTGTTTTGGAGAGTGTTGAGTACTTAGGAGCTGACAGGAACCTCTGTGAGTGGTCCTTCCTCCTCTGCTGTGTTACAACAGCACCCTAATGGTCCTTAGAACATGGTCCCTCTGTACTGGCACCTGTGTAAAGGTTCCTAATGGTACTTGGACACTTGTTGTGCACTGGCCTGCACAGTCAAGTGATGTAGATTTTGTTGGCCTAAGCTCTTCAGTTAAGCTGAATCAGTTGGCATGAGGTGGTTGTTAAGTCCAGCTGATGTGTTGGGTAAAACAAATGGGCAAATGAATGTAGAATGTGTTTGAAGAACACGCCAGTCAATGTTACCAAATGAGCATGATGGCCTTCTGTGGGGTTTGTTTTTACATTTAAATGAGTCACAGGGACAACAATTATCAGAGTCTGCACCGACTTAGACTCTCAGAAGTGAAGGTACAAAAGATGCTTTTCCAAATGGAAGCTACAGAGGTCCAAGCTCACATTTGGAGCCAAAAAAACCAGGACTAATTAATGCTAGGCCAGCCTATCAGAGTGAAACAGGGATAGGACAAGGAGTAATGGTTCAAACTGAAAGAGGGGAGATTTAGGTTGGGTATCAGGAAGAAATCCTTCCTTGTGAGGGTGGGCAGGCCCTGGCACAGGCTGCCCAGAGCAGCTGTGGCTGCCCCATCCCTGGAAGTGTCCAAGGTCAGGTTGGATGGGGCTTGGAGCAACCTGGGCTGGTGGGAGGTGTCCCCTCCGTGGCAGGGGGTGGCACTGGGTGGGCTTTAAGGTCCCTTCCCACCCAAAGCAGTGTGTGATTGTGTGCAATGCAGCATAAACTGCGCTGGCCAGCGATGCCCAAGGTGGGCAGAGCTGAAGGTAACCCCTCTGTGCTTGTGTCCCCCAGGTCACCACACCATTTACATCGGGGTCCACGTGCCCAAGAGCTACAGGAGGAGGAGGCGCCACAGAAGAAGACCTGGGCACAAGGAAAAGAAAGAAAAGGAGAAAATCTCAGAGAACTACTCGGACAAATCAGACGTGGAAAACGCCGATGAGACAAGCAGCAGCATCCTTAAACCACTCAGTAAGTACTGGCTTCACTTGTCACTCACTACAATGGTCTGTTGTCCAGGGATCTGCTCGTGGAGGAGGAAACTTGATCTGTGAAAAGGCTCATCTCACGTTGCAGGGTTGGGATAGTCTTAGCCAGTTGCTGTGCAATGGTTGCTGTGGCTTGGAAAGACACAGGCTGGAGCAGACATTTCATCCCTCTGTATCACCTGAGTTGGCTCCTGAGCAAAGGCCAGCCAGGAACAGGCCAACTGTTCAAAAAAGCAATTTGACACTGTGTGTAAAGAGATAGCAGGCAAAGGCAGAAGCTGAGTGGGTGCCTGGGCAGATCCATTGCAGCTTCTGTGCTGGCTCTGGCATTCCAGTGCCCCGTGGTTTTGGCTTCCTGTGTCCCTGGCTTGTGGTGCTAATAACTCATTTCCCATCAGTAATGAACCAGCTGAAAGCTGTGCAGGCAAAAAGAATGGAATGTATGTTTGAGTATCTGTAGGGGTGGAATATCTGAGTTTTAATAGGCAGGTGAGGTGTGGTTTGGATGCTCTGGTACTGCCCTCAGAGAGCAGCACTTGGAAGGGAAGGCAAGTCCCAGATTCCATTTGCTTTCCTCAGTCTGGTCCCCTGGTTGTCTCAAGGAAGTTTTCCTGTCAGCACTCAGAAACCAGAAGCCATAATGACCTGTCTTCAAGAACTCAAATATTTTAAGTTTAATTTTTGTATTTACATCTCTGTTGTTCTTTGGCATGCAGGTGAGCAGGTCTGTAGAGATTCCTTTTTGGTTTCTGAGTGTGTCAAATCCCAGGGGATTTGTTTTCACAGGCTAATTGTGCCCGTGGTTGAAAACCCATTTTTTCCATCAGTTTTTCATGTTCTGCCTTTCATTTTGTCCACCCTTGTTTCTGTGTCATTTAAGGAGGAGTTAATGGTATTTTTTGTCTCTCTTGTTTCTGTGCATTAGTATGTTCTCATCTGCACTTATGTCTGCTGTAAAAGTGTCCAGTCTTTCCAGCTCTCTCCATCTGGGAATGTTCCCATAGCCTTTTCCACTGTGACCTTTTTGCACTGCAGCTTTTTGGAGCAGGCTCACATAAAGAGCACCCCCTCAGTATTCCAGGTATCCCATGGGATGCTGTTGGTCCCCCATCCCTGGGACCCCCTCTCTGTTGTTGCCCAGCTCACGTATCCGGATCCTTTGGCTGTTTCTCGCTGCTGGCCAGATCTCCTTACCAGCTGGCTCAGTTAGTTCAGAGCTCTGTAAAGGAGAGGGCTAGTTCACATTACTGTCTTGAATTACAGCTTGCCTCATACCCCCAGGGGCTTTTTCTCTTCTGAAACTCTTGTCTCTGGAGCTGACCTGAATTGTGTGTTTCCTACCCCTTTTTTTTGTTGCTCAGGAGCTTTTCTTCCTTATTCCCTTGTGTGCCTGAGAGAAGCCAAATTCTCTCCAGTCAGCACTTACCAGGTGCCCAGTACTGGCAATCCTGGCAGGAAATCCCACTTAGAACCCTGGGGTTTTAATTTTCATACTGTAACAGGCCTTGATTGAGGGGTGGGTGGCTCAAATTGAGTTTGAGAAGAGTCCTAGAAACCAAGAGCTGGGAAATACTGAGCAGCAACTTTATGTGACTTGGGAGAAAGGTGGAATGGATGATGTTACACATACATTTGGGGCAGCTGTCAGTGGAGTGAGGCCTGTCAGAAGCTGAAATATGTGTAAGGGCAGAGCAGGACAGAGTGAAAATGCTGTTGGTGAAGTTGCTGGTACTTGGATTTCTTGATCTGTCCCTAAGGCCACAATATCTTACCTGAAAATGAGTTGTCAGCCTCTTGGGCCAAAACTGCTCCAGCTCAGGGTTTGACACACCAGGTCAAGCTGCACATCCCAGAAGAACCAAACCTGATGGAACGTGTCTGTGGGTACTGGGAAGAGAATAAACAGGTCCAGAAATGCAGACCTTCCCTAGAAAGGTTTTGTCCCAGATCCAAACCAGTCACGCTGTGCTTCTGTATTTGGGAATTGGTGCAGTCTGTGGTCAGTTCAGCCAAACAAGCCAAACTTCAGGAGTTTATAGACAACCTTCCCCTCTCCCATCTGGAGATCAGAAGGAAATTATTGCTTGGCAGAGATGCCTCCTTCCCAAATGCCACAGGGCTGTTGTGACAGACCAGGGAGGAGGCAGGAAGGTGATGTTCCCTCCAGAGCCCTTTCAGGACATTCCAGGCCTGCAGGGGCTGTCTCTGCACTCCCAGAACCTGAGCACTCACACCCTGGTTCTCAGGCAGCACTGCTGACACTGCAGAGATGACAAATCCCCCTTCCAGGTGAAACATCCCAGCCCCTCCTTCAACCAGCCTGGCCCTGCTTTCCACTTTGGGCCAGCAAGGAGGAAACAGCTTTTAGCAGTGCTTATCCTGCCTCTCTCAGCACAAAGAGGATGGTGTGGTTTGCTGCTGCTTACAAGGGAGGCAGACAAATTTCTCTGAGTCCATTTCCCTCTTCCTCATTCTCTACTACAGACATACAGAGACCTTCCCATGAGGAAATGCACCTCTGCTTTACCTGGGAAGGGGTTTCTTCTCCTCCAGGTCAGTTTGGCTCAGCCCCCTGGCCCAAATCCAGAGCCTGCAACACTCTGATGATTTACTGACACTGTTGAAACCACTTGTGTGTCTGACAAATTGTTGCTGCCAAGGAATAGAATTCTCTCAGTGCTTGAGAGTAAAGCCTGATTTTTGTCAGGAGTCAAAATGTTGCCAGGTGGATAAATATAACTGCAGACTCTAAATTTTGGAATACCAAACAGGAGGGATAAGAGGACACCCATACAGAAAGAGAGAGGGAAGGGATGATATGTTATCCCATCAAAGGTTTGTAAAGGTTTTCAGTTGGCTCAGGGAATTCCTTTCCCACCCACCAGCAGCAGTTCTTGAGGATTTTAGTAAAAAACTGCTCTTAATCCCTCAGATGTGGGTTGGGAGGAGCATTTTGCACGTTTGCAGCAGAGTCATTTCACTGAGGTGCCTTTTGAGGCCTGCTCTCAGTTGATAGATGTCCCAAAAAGTGGTGGATATCCCATCCCTGGAAGTGTCCCAGGCCAGGTTGGATGGGGCTTGGAGCAACCTGGGATAGTGGAAGGTGTCCCTACCATGGCAGGGAAATGGAACTGGATGATCTTTACAGTCCCTTCCCACCCATCCATTCTGTGCTTCCCAGTGAGGAGTGGAAGTTGTCAGGCCAGAATCGAATTAATTGAACAAGGATATTTAAACATCAATTTAGGAAGGCTCAGGCTTGGTGTCTACCTTGAAAGTTCATTAAGGCAGCAGCTATAAATAGCAGGAGACAGCTACAGGATGGAAATAACTGAACCTCCTTAGCAGAGCAGATGCAATGCAGGCAGGGCTGTGCCAAGAGTCCTCTTCCTATTTGTGTCACTGGATTTTCAGCCATCCAGTTTCTTCCCTGATTTTCCAAAAGCTTTTACCTTTAGCTCACCACAATGAGAGCAACAGCAGTAGCTGAGAAGTGCCAGGCAGGAGGACCAAAGGGCTTCATTTATTTTGTGTTGGTATTGACATAGGGAAGGTGGTCAGGGAGACTTTGCCATAAAATAAGGGGATTGTGGTGCTTTGGTCTTCAGGAACTGCATGGCAGGCTCAGGGCTTGGTCCTGCGTGGTGGGTCAGCTGAGCAGGGCCTTCTTCTGCCCTTGGAGTGCTGCAGGGAGCATGGTTAGGTCCCATGCAATGCAGCTGCAGAGGTAATTAACGCAGAACTAATTACTGCTTCGTTTGCAAACGTGCACAGCCGGGCCCGTCGGGCTGTGTCCATGGCACAGGGCATGGGAATGCCAGGACAGGAGGGCAGCCCTGCCTGCTGGCACAGCCCTGCAGCTCCCACCCTGCCATGGGAGAGGTGGGGAATGCCAGGACAGGAGGGCAGCCCTGCCTGCTGGCACAGCCCTGCAGCTCCCACCCTGCCATGGGAGAGATGGGGAATGCCAGGACAGGTCAGCCCTGCCTGCTCCACAGCCCTGCAGCTCCCACCCTGCCATGGGAGAGGTGGGGAATGCCAGGACAGGAGGGCAGCCTTGCCTGCTGGCACAGCCCTGCAGCTCCCACCCTGCCATGGGAGGGATGGGGAATGCCAGGACAGGAGGGCAGCCCTGCCTGCTGGCACAGCCCTGCAGCTCCCACCCTGCCATGGGAGAGGTGGGGAATGCCAGGACAGGTCAGCCCTGCCTGCTGGCACAGCCCTGCAGCTCCCACTCTGCCATGGGAGAGATGGGGAATGCCAGGACAGGTCAGCCCTGCCTGCTGGCACAGCCCTGCAGCTCCCACCCTGCCATGGGAGAGATGGGGAATGCCAGGACAGGTCAGCCCTGCCTGCTGGCACAGCCCTCCAGCTCCCACCCTGCCACGGGAGAGGTGGGGAATGCCAGGACAGGAGGGCAGCCCTGCCTGCTGGCACAGCCCTGCAGCTCCCACCCTGCCATGGGAGAGATGGGGAATGCCAGGTCAGAAGGGCAGCCCTGCCTGCTGGCACAGCCCTGCAGCTCCCACCCTGCCACGGGAGGGGTGGGGAATGCCAGGACAGGTCAGCTCTGCCTGCTGGCACAGCCCTGCAGCTCCCACTCTGCCATGGGAGAGGTGGGGAATGCCAGGACAGGTCAGCTCTGCCTGCTGGCACAGCCCTGCAGCTCCCACCCTGCCATGGGAGAGGTGGGGAATGCCAGGACAAGCAGCTCTCACTGGGGCTGGATGCCAGCCTGGGTTACAGCCCAGCCCTGCTCAGGTGGTCAGGGAGCTGGAAGGGACCTCCATGCCTATCCCATTCCAACCCACCATGGGCAGGGACACCTTCCAGCAGACCAGGTTTCTCCAAGCCCCATCCAACACTTCCACAGCTGCTCTGGGCAACCTGTGCCGGGGCCTGCCCACCCTCACAAGGAAGGATTTCTCCACAATACCTGACCTAGTCCTGCCCCATGTCAGTGTGAAACCAGGAGGATGCTGTTGATGGCAGTTAGAAGGCCTTCCTGAGGTGTGGGAGTGACAGGGAACAGACACATGTAGGAGAGGGGCATTTCCAGCAGCAGCAGCAGCTCAACCCAGCTTCCTTCACCCCTGCTTTCCTCCAGCTCTCCTTTCAGGGGAGGCTCTGGATGGCCCTTCTGTTCCTGTGGCTCAGTGCAGAGCCCCTCGGTGCCCACTGAGGCACTGGGTGGGACAAAGGCACGTGGTGATAGGAGGTTGGGTCTAGGTGTGACCTGTCACTGCAGGCAAAGGCTTTCTTTTATTTCTTGGCAAGAGTGCAGGGCTTTACTCAGACAGCTAATTAAAAAATTACTGTCTTTGCAACACCTTTTGCCTAAACCTGTGGGTTTTTTTCTTTTTTACCTTGACTTCTGTTTGTGCTGATCCCATCAGGGCTTGTTACGAGCACATTGGTTTGTTCAGAACCCTTTCCACTTCCCTCACACTGCAAAGCCACCTTCTTCAGGGTGTCCAGCATGGAGCTGTCATTCCTTGCTTGCCACAGCTGGCAGAGGAGCTCAGGTTTGGATTTTTGAATTCCCTTGCAAAGCCCACACTTTGGGTGGGGGTGATAAAAGGTAAACTCTTTCTCCCTCCTTCGATGTGCTCTGAAACACAACAGCAGCAAGTGATCAGGTTGTGAAGGCAAATTCTGAGTGCATCCAGTGCAGGGGTCTCACTCTTCCTGCCCAGAAGGGTCTGATAGTGGGAATTTTTTCCCTTTACAGTCATTGCTGAAGTTGTTTTGAGAGTGAGGGTTGGAGGAAAGCAGCAGTTGTCTCTGGAATAGTTAAGGGCACGTTAGGATTGACTGATTGGATTGGAGTACCTGTAGGAAGCACAGGGACGTGCTTGGAGGTGGCTCATGGTGTCTGCCCCTCTCCCTGCCAACAGCTGCCCTTTGGCAGCTCCTGGAGCTGCTCTTGGAAGTCTGCAAAGGGAAAATAAATCTCCCCCTAATGCAGCAGCATTTCCCACGCTCTCTGTCCTCTCTGGTCATTCCTCAGGCTCTGCAGTGCCACCAAGGTGTCCTGAGGAAAGGACTCTTCAGCCACACCAACCAACCCAGCCCTGTCTTTGCCCTTGTTTGTGGTTCCTCAAAAACAACCAGCAGTGTAGGCTGAAATTCTGTGCTCCTGACTTTGTCCTTGCCTGTTGTGTTTCCAGGAGTGCTCCTGTCCCTCATTGTCTGTGCCAGTCACCTGCAGCGAGGCTGTGGGTGCTTCAGGAGGGCTGCCTGGTGTTCCTGGGGGGGTCAGAAAGTGCCTTGTATTCCTGGGATGTCAGTGTTCCTGGGATGTCAGTGTTCCTGGGATGTTAGAAAGTGCCTTGTGTTTCTGGGATGTCAGTGAATTCTTGGGATGTTTGATGGTGCCCTGTATTTCTGGGATGTCAGTGTTGCTGGGATGTCAGTGTTCCTGGAATGCTGGAAAGTGCCCTGTATTTCTGGGATGTCAGTGTTCCTGGAATGTTAGAAAGTGCCTTGTGTTTCTGGGATGTCAGTGTTGCTGGAATGTTAGAAAGTGCCTTGTGTTTCTGGGATGTCAGTGCATTCTTGGGATGTTTGATGGTGCTCTGTATTTCTGGGATGTCAGTGCTCCTGGGATGTCAGTGTTCCTGGGGGGGTCAGAAAGTGCCTTGTATTCCTGGAATGTCAGTGTTTCTGGGATGTCAGTGTTTCTGGGATGTCAGTGTTTCTGGGATGTCAGTGCTCCTGGGATGTCAGTGTTCCTGGGATGTTAGAAAATGCCTTGTGTTTCTGGGATGTCAGGGAATTATTGGGATGTTAGAGAGTGCCTTGTGTTTCTGGGATGTCAGTGAATTCTTGGGATGTTTGATGGTGCCTTGTATTCCTGGGATCTCAGCATTCCTGGGATGTCAGCATTCCTGGGATCTCAGCATTCCTGGGATCTCAGCATTCCTGGGATGTGAGGCTGTCCCCCTGGTGCTGAGGGCACGTTGTCCCGTGGCATTTGGAGCCATCACAAACACTCAGGCCTGGAATACTGTCGATATCCAGGAGGGAATTTTCCAGCTGTGCAGGGAGCAGGATGAAACAGTCCATGGCTGAGTTGTGTGTTCAGAGCTGGCTGGATGTGCCTGGAAGGAGCAGCCACTGCAGGAGGGAGGGGCAGCAAACACCTGGAGAAATAAATGGTGGTGGGCTTTTGGTGAGGTTATTCCTGGGGCAGTGCATTTAAAGGCACAGTGGCAGCTCCTCAGGGAGCTTTTCAAACCTGCCCCCACTGTTTTCACCATGAAAACCCAACCACAGCAGTTGCCATGGCAGTAACACCAAGACAGACAGCAGGGCTGTTGAGCAATTCCACTTAGGCTGTTTACTTGAAGTGATCAAAATCCATGACCCTGAAGTAAAAAAATGAATTTGAATAAGAAGTGCAAAGACTTCCTGCTCTCCTTTTGGCTCTGACACCTGAAATGCTGTCACCCTCCTGCCACTCCTCCCAGTTTTCTCTGTGCTTTGAGGAACTGATGCAAATAGTTTTTGTTTGAGTTGGAGTCAAGATTCTTCCCGTTGGGAGGGGGGTCAAAATGCTAATGGTTAATTATTGAATTAGTTGTGGCAAAGTCTGAGATAAAATAACAAGAATTATTTGATAAATGGGATCTGGGCAGAACAGAGGAAATACTTTGCAGGGTGATGATCAGTGTCCAGATCCCTTGGGTTTGGGGAGGGTGTGAGTCACATTTTCATTTGCTGGTCACTTTTGCCTTCATTACCTGCATCTTTGCTTGCAGCTCCACCATTAAGCCTTTCTTAATTAAGAATGGTCTTTGCTGCTTTTCTCCTGGCCAGGCAATTTTCTTCAAAACCTCCCTTGGCCCAAGAAAATAATTCAATTTAACTTATATTGGGGTTTAAAGCCACAGGGGGTGTAACTTGGTGGATTGCAAGTGGTGCTTCAGCTTGAAACTTCTTCAGTGTTCAAGTACCAGCAAAAGCACCTCTGGGAAGCTTTTGTGGGCTCTGTGTTGCCACTTTGTTCTGGTAGGCTGTTCATGTTTTAGACAGAGCAGACAAGAGGCCTGTTCCTTTCCCAATCTGGGGAAGACCCTTTAACTGGGAGCTGGCTGTGCTAATCTTCTGTCTTGAACTGATAGCATGTGCCACTCTAATTGCCTAAGCCACCTTAATTCTTTGCCTAATTCTGTTCCCTGTGTTCACGTGAAACTGCTAAAGGACAGAAAAGTCTAAGGAATTTACCATGTGGGAAAAAACAATCTCATTTAGAAGCATTTTGATTTGAAGCCAGAGCTGTTTTCGAGCTGACTTGGGGAGGTGATGGTTGGCACAGCAAAGCTGCCCTTTTGGGATTAAACTCCATGCAAATCCCTTGGACAGTGTGGGAACAAGCCATCCCAAAGCTCTGTGTCCCTGGGGATATGTAAACAAGAGTTTATTATCCAATGTCAGTATAACCATCACCTGGATTTTCTTCTCTGAGCCCTCATTTGTTTCCAGTTGGCTCTTGTGAGTCTCATTGAACTCCTCCTGTTGGGACTATTTCACATGTTGGTCCTTGGTCTTGTTCTTGAAGCTGGTGGTACTTTTTTAATTATTCTCCTTTCCCCACTCTAAAATCTGCTGCCCATCAGCCAAGCTGGGGTAGCTTTGCCTGTCACTCCTTGTCTTTGCCCTGGAAAGGGGCATTGGCTGCTCTTGGGAGGGGCAGGAGAGGTGCTGAGTGCTGAGGGGGCTGCCAGAGGGGTTCTGGGTGCTTCCCATGGCTTGGAGCTGAGTCTCCTCTCATGCCAGGAGGGGCAGAGCATTCTGGCCGTGACCTACTAACCTGCTGCAGTTGGGATTGTGGGTTTGGGAAATGAGTGACAGATGGTGGCTCTGGGATGGCAGCAGATGCTGCTGCTCTAATGAGTGGGATCACCGGGCGTTCCAGAGGAGTCGTGGAGGGCAGGGGAGGGATGTCTGCCCAACTCCCTCCCACTGGGCCTCTCTGGGCCTCTCCCTTCTTCACTTGGCACCCCGCATTCATCTCCTCCTCCAGGTTGAGCTGGCACAAGGATAATGTGGAGAAATTTGATGGCACAGCGAAGCTGTCAGGGAATGAGATGATTAACAAACATGTGGAGAGTGAACCAGAGATCTTGAGGCCAAACACTGGCTTGACTCCAGTGCCAGCAGGTTGGAATGACCAAATGGGAGTGTTAAAAGAAATCAGAGTCAGTCAGTTCTGTACAGAATACCCAGCTGATGGCAAAGGGCTCATCTCTGGGGGGATGGTGATCTTGCTTTGAAGTCTGGAGCAGATGCTCTGTGGTAAATGTGTTAACTTGAAGAAACCAGTTAACAAGAGGCAAGAGCTGCCTTTCTTTTATCTCTCCTGACTGTTGTCTCTGACTTTTTGATAAGCCAAAATTGGCTCTTTTAGCTGTGACCTGAAGGACTGGAAGCCAAAGAGCTGCCACCAAAGGAAATGGAAATTGAGGTTTCCATGTCGTAACCTGAAGAGAGAACAAGACAGGGAGGAGAAGGCCTCAGCTCTGGTACACTGGTCATTGCAAATCCTTTCCTTTCCACTTGGTTAGTGTCAGCCATTTCCCAGAAAATGGTATATTTGGTGAAACAAATCTGTATAATATCTGAACCAAAATCCTTGAGAGCTGTGAGTTGTTCTGCTCAGCTTTAAATCCTGATCCAACATCTGTTCAAGCAGGGCAGAGTCTTTGCTTGGATTTATTTGCTGATTTCTTACCCACTGGGTGACCTTTAAAATAATGACATTAAGTACATCAAAATGACGTGTAGGGAAGAGCTTGGTCATCTGCAAGCTGGAGAGGAAGGCAGATGTTAACCACAATGTA
Organism: Pithys albifrons albifrons; assembly: GCF_047495875.1. Classification (NCBI taxonomy): domain Eukaryota; kingdom Metazoa; phylum Chordata; class Aves; order Passeriformes; family Thamnophilidae; genus Pithys; species Pithys albifrons. The sequence continues at coordinate 1,257,249 of NC_092462.1, read as the reverse complement.
AGCAGTTCTGGGTAGATGTGTCTGTACTTGCATGGCCAGATTTACACCTCTAGAAAGGCAGAGCCCTTTTGGTGCCTTTTCCTTGGGTATTCCCTGGAAGGGCACTGTATTTTCCATTCAGCAGCTGAATGGAAATACAAGTATGCATAAATCAGCAGAGCTTTCCTGCTCTTTGTAAGGAAACCCAGGAATGGACTAGTCCCAGCCTGAATGTGGTATTGGGATGTGTTCAAGTCTTGCTGCCAAGTGGAGACCTTGATATTTAAATATAGGAATGGGAACTGAGTTATCTGATGGAACAGGAGTGTTTGGGGGTGTAGAAAACCCTGGGAATTGCATGGTTGGGCACAAGAGGAGGAGTGTTCTGAGCATCCTCCACAGTTCCCCACTGCAGTATCCCTGCTCTGAGGGCATTCCATAGCACTGGAATGACCAGGCTTGGCCTTCAGGCTCTCCCTGGTAACCCGGCTCCTCCAAGCCACTGGAGAGCCCCCCAGGAGTGTGCTGGGAATGCCTGGCCCTGTGGGAGCTGGGCAGTGTGGTCTGAGGGTGGGAGATGCTGATAATGGATGGGAAGTGAGGGCAGTGCTGGGCGACAGCGCCGTCCTTGGCTGGACAGCACCGGTGCCATTGTGGCTTTGGGGTGCTGCTGGTGGTGTCTCTGAAACAGATAAGCAGCTTTTGGGATGTGAGTCATGTCAGGAAAACAAGAAGGGTGGTCAGGAAGAGCTGGCTGGAGGTGGTGAAACGTGGTGTGCTTGGGGCAGAGAGGGCACAAAAGCTGCCTTGAAACCACAAGATTTAGACATCAAGGGCACCAAATCTGGGCAGAGATGGGTGGCACAGGCTGGGAGAAGCTAAACTGAGGCATTCTTGGGCTGGGGTCTCTCTCTGTGAGGGAGATGAGCCCCTGTGAATTCCCTGCCCGAGTGCTGTGTCCCAGTAAGAGGATGGTAACAGTGAGCTGTGGGACTGGTTGTGTTTCACAGGCAGACACCCCATGGGCTGTGGAACAGTGTGTGTGAACAGAGACAAGTGGGGACATGGCAAGTGATGGCTCCCCCAAGTTTTGGGGGCAGTTAGGAGGGCAGCACAGCTCAGCTCCTGACACCAGTGTGCCAGAACTGCCTGCTTTCAAGTCCAGGAAGGCAATGGGAGCTTGGGGGCTAGGGAAGAGTTTCGTGGATGTGAGAGCATTGCACTGTGTGGTGTTTGGTCCTTGGGGCTCTCCAGGCTTCCTGGGGCATCCTGCAAACCCCTCAGGCTCCAGACAGTGAGGAGAAGGTGCTGCCTGCCCCGTGCTGCTGGGCAGTGCTGCCTCAGCTCTCCAGCCAGGCACTGTGGCTATTCCTAGAGAACATGCCTGACCCCGTTCTCTTGGCCTTCCTCTTGTTTGGGTTTCCCTTTATCTCTTCTGCCTGCTCTGTATGTCATGGTTTTCTTGCCCCAGCCTGTTCCGAGGGGAACTGCCGAGGATGGGAAACTTCACAAGGATGAGGTTACAGCTCCAACAGAAATGCACTCAGGTGATTTCATTGCAGGTGCATTTCCTCGTGGGAACAGGAGCTCGCTCTGCAGAAAGAAGCTGCTCACCATCAAACAGGACACGTGTATTCAGTGGCGACAATTGCTCCATTGGCAAAGCCCAGCTAAAGCTCTCCGGGGGGATTAGTCTCGGCTTTGCATTAAAGCCGGGCTTGAAACATACTCCACATTCCTAGTGCCATCCAAAACAGTTTGTTTCATGTCTGCTGCAAGAAATGGGGATTATTTGGGGATGGACTGGTTCAGATAAAGACTGTCATGGCCTGTGGGATCCTGTTTGCTGGTTGGAGGCAAAAGAAAGGGCTCTGGAGCCACGGAATATGCTGATTTCTATTATCACAGGGTTTTTTCAGAGGTTAATTTTGTCAGCTCTAGAGTTCAGCTATGAAGCTCACACTCTAAACTCCTAATTTAGAGTAATCCCAGAGTCATTTGGACTTTCCTCTGGCCTGGCCCCGAGGGTTTTGCAGTGTCTTGCAGCTCCTGGTGATGGATGTCATGTGTGGGTAAGGAGAGGGAACAGGGAGCTGCTGAAGGGCAGGGATGGGCAGTGCCCTGGGATCTGCCCCAAAAAATGCTGCTGGGGGCTTTGTACTAAACACAGTCTGGGTTTTGTTCCAGCTGTGTCACTGTGACTTTTATTCAGTGGAGAAGAGACAAGATTTCCAAAGCCTTTGCCTCGTCTACCTCAAATGCATGAATATGCAAAAGAGGCAGTATTTATTAATTAATTGTTTGCCTTTGGAATGAGATTGCCCTTTGTCTTGTGGGTTCCTTTGGGGCTTTGGCAGTAAATAAGAAGCTTCCAGCTGCAAACAAAAACACATTGGGGGTTACCTGGGAGCAGTTCTTGCTTGTTGGATGTTCCAGCACCACCTGCTCCGAGGGTTTGGTCCTGCTTTGCTGTGATGGTGGGAGGCACCTTGGTGGGACAGGGACAGGGACAGGGACAGGCTGCCAGGACAGAGCTGTGATCCAGGACAGCACCAGGCCCAAATTTAACCCAGAGCGTATATTTAGCCTGGCTGCTTTCAAGAAGATTTAAAGGCATATTTAAAGCTGAGCATCTGCTAAGTGCCGGGCGGATTGCTGGTATAAATAGTTCCCCGGGCTGCGTGGGGAAACCTGGGAGCAGGCACATTTCAGGGAGTGCTCTGCCAGCTGGGATGGCTATTCCTGCCATCCATTCTCCCTGCCCTTGCCCCTTTCCTCAGCTCACTTCCTCATGGCCATAGGCTTTTTTGGAACCCAAGAATTCCCTCGGTCACAAGGGGGAGAAACGGAGCACAGATGGGACCAGGGCTGGACTGGCAGAGCCCTGCCCACCACCCTGGAAATTGGGCAGCTTTCCCAAAGTGTGGCTCAACTGGGAGCTTCCCCCTCTCTGGGGATTATTGCAAACTCATCCAAGCAGGAGGAGCAGGAACACTGCCAGTGGTGTCCCTGCACTGCCAGTGGTGTCCCTGCACTGCCAGTGGTGTCCCTGCACTGCCAGTGGTGTCCCTGCACTGCCCGTGGTGTCCCTGCACTGCCAGTGGTGTCCCCGCACTGCCAGTGGTGTCCCTGCACTGCCAGTGGTGTCCCCGCACTGCCAGTGGTGTCCCCGCACTGCCAGTGGTGTCCCCGCACTGCCAGTGGTGTCCCCGCACTGCCAGTGGTGTCCCCGCACTGCCAGTGGTGTCCCCGCACTGCCAGTGGTCTCCCAGCACTGCCAGTGGTGTCCCCGCACTGCCAGTGGTCACTATGCACTGCCAGTGGTCACCATGCACTGCCAGTGGTGTCCCTGCACTGCCAGTGATGTCCCCGCACTGCCAGTGGTCACCATGCACTGCCAGTGGTGTCCCTGCACTGCCAGTGATGTCCCCGCACTGCCAGTGGTCACCATGCACTGCCAGTGGTCACCATGCACTGCCAGTGGTCACCATGCACTGCCAGTGGTGTCCCCGCACTGCCAGTGGTGTCCCCGCACTGCCAGTGGTGTCCCCGCACTGCCAGCGGTGTCCCCGCACTGCCCGTGGTGTCCCTGCACTGCCAGCGGTGTCCCCGCACTGCCAGTGGTCTCCCCGCACTGCCCGCGGTGTCCCCGCACTGCCCGCGGTGTCCCCGCACTGCCAGTGGTGTCCCAGCACTGCCAGTGGTGTCCCCGCACTGCCCGCGGTGTCCCCGCACTGCCCGTGGTCTCCCAGCACTGCCAGTGGTGTCCCCGCACTGCCCGCGGTGTCCCCGCACTGCCCGTGGTCTCCCAGCACTGCCAGTGGTCTCCCCGCACTGCCCGTGGTGTCCCCGCACTGCCCGTGGTGTCCCCGCACTGCCCGCGGTGTCCCCGCACTGCCCGCGGTGTCCCCGCACTGCCCGCGGTGTCCCCGCACTGCCCGCGGTGTCCCCGCACTGCCAGCGGTGTCCCCGCACTGCCCGTGGTCTCCCCGCACTGCCCGTGGTCTCCCCGCACTGCCAGCGGTGTCCCCGCACTGCCAGTGGTCTCCATGCAGTGCCAGTGGTGTCCCCGCACTGCCCGTGGTGTCCCCGCACTGCCCGTGGTGTCCCCGCACTGCCCGTGGTGTCCCTGCACTGCCCGTGGTGTCCCTGCCCTGCCAGTGGTCAGCATATACTGCCAGTGGTGTCCCTGCACTGCCTGTGGTCTCCATGCAGTGCCCGTGGTCTGTCCTGCTCTCCCTTTGGAAGTGGAGTAATGTAAAAGGGCTTTCTTCCCCCAGCAGTGCTCAGGAGGAACATTCTCATTTTCCCAAGTTTGGATCTGGATTGCCAGATCTTTCCATAGTGAAAAAGGCTTGTAAAAAGGGCTCATTTCCCTGGGCTGGGGTCTTTCTCAAGTCCGAGTTAGGGTGATGAGCAGCTCCCTTTGGAGTTCCCCTGGAAGTGGTGATGCAGTTGCTGACCTTCCACTTGAGTCACAAGTGAGCCAGGCTTCTTCCCACCTGCTGTGGGAGCTCTTATCCTACATGGAAAATGTCTGGGAAGAGCTGGGGGGTGGTCACAGCACCCTGCTCACCCTTCTGGATATCTGTGTCCACCCTGGTCTAGCACACACTTGCTTTGCATTCAGGTTTCCTTTCCACTCTCAAGATACCCTGGTTTTCCATGTGAGAGTGCACACACATGTGGATTTTTGTCCAAAACCTGTGCCTGCAAAATACAGTGTTTTCCATGCTATGGTGCTTCTTAATTAGTAGAGGGTTCAGTATTAAGCTGGAAAAATCAGCAGCTGAATCAAGGTCTTGTTCCCCAACTTGTGCCTGATGTCACTGGAGCAAAGCAGGTTTTGGCCAACCGTGTCCTCCTGGATTCCAGGTGGAGAAGCCAAGCCCTGGGGATGAGCTGTGTGCTGGCCCAGCTGGCTCTCAGGGCACCCTGCATGTCACAACAGTTGGAGCTGAAACTTGGCAGCTTTGGGGCACCTGGGCATGTGTTTTCTTCCCCTTTGTTTTCCCAAAGTGGATACAACACAAGGGGCTTTTCTTTGCCCTGCTGGAGAAGAGGAGGTAGATTAATTGCAGTAAAAAAATGTCTGGTGGGATCCATTCCTTAGATATCCTAAACCCAAAGACCTTCCTTTAGGCAACTTAATTCCCTCTCTGTGGCTAATTCCCAGTGCTTTGGGAGACCGTAGATAACCCTCAAGTGCCTTTGGATGTTATTTCAGGGTTGTGAGAATATTTAGCTCGCCTTCATTACATCTCCAGCTAATCCAAGGTTGGTGACTTGCCTCTTTTCGCTGCAGTGCTGTGACTAATCTCATAGTTTTGTTGTTCATTAACATAATTATGTGCTTTTCTAAAAGTGGAAAATGCCAGGACGTTTTGCCTCATCCCTCCACAGTGCTTGTTGCACACATTTAATGGCTAAAAAGCCCCTATGGATCAAAGTTTCTCTGTTTATGGTCATTTTTGCCAAGGAATTTGGGACAGGTGTGAGCAGGGCAGAGAGAGGGAAGGTGTGATGCTTTGGGGAAGAGCCTGTTAATTCCTGTTGTCCAAAGGGAATGTGGCTGCTTTGGAAGCCTTTGAAGAGAGACTCTGAGCTATCAAAAGGTGAACTAACAGTAATATGCAGATGTGAGGAGCTGCAGGGGAGGTTTCTGCCTGGGGGTTGTGTGGTTTGGGACTGCAGGAATTCAGTGTGGTGCTTCCAGTGACACGTGCTGACAGTGGCTCTTCATTTTCAAACCTATGGAAATCATTATTTTACCACAACTTTGGGACTGTGAGGCTGGAGTGACCAGAAATGGTGTTTTTACTCCTTTTCACCCATTTTGTTATAACAGAGAAGTGCAGTATTTCCCCTGGGATTACTCTGAAATGTGGAGATTTGGGAAGTTGATCTTTTTGGCTGCAGCTGCTGTTCTTCAGCACATTTTGAAAACAAGGATGTGGATTTGCTCTGAGGTTTCACCTGGAAAAGAGTTTGCAAGGGAAGAGCTGTGGCTCCAGCCCAGTGTGTGCAGTCAGCTCTGGTTATCTCTTGGAATTTGACATCCCTTGGCTCTGTGTGGCTCAGGCACATGGTATTTACTGGGAGCTGTCCCCCTTCCTGCCTGGACTTGTCCAAGGTGTCTGGAAGTGTTTGAGCTCTTTTCCTGTGGGAAATGGAAAGGCAGAAGGTTTTTGCCTGGTCAGCTCTATATAGATGGAATGAGATGAGCTTTAAGGTCCCTTCCAATCCAAACCATTCCTTGATTCTGTTGCAGCCTCAGGTTGTATGAGAAAAAGCCCTGGGTACAAATTTTAAGGGAGCTTGAGGGATGTGGGGCAGCATTTGGGGAATGGTGGATCTGTGAGGAACATCCTCCTGGCTCTGGAAAAGCCCTCCCAGCCAAGGCAGCACGTGGTGCAGAAGGGAAGATGCTCTTTTTCTTCAGCTTCAGAAACATAAGGTCAGTGCTGAACTTGTAAAAACATCCTCCCCCAATGAAATCTGGTGTGACATTTTCCCAAGGAATGTGGCTTTGGTGGCCTTCGTTTGGGGAGAACAGATTTTCCACAGCAAAAGGAAGAGTCAGTGTTTTGGAAGAAATATTTTGCTTCCTATCAAGGTCAAGTATTTTCTTTCAGTTATGCCAAGCATGTGCTGAAAATGGGAATCTCCACTGGAGGACAGCTTTCAAATCTTGGAAAAGAAATCCTTGAGGTTCATTGCTCACAATTTCCTGTCTCGTTGGGGGATAAAAAGCAAGTGTGTTTTGAAGAAAAGGCTTTTTTTAGCTAGACCAGTGAGATGAACTGTTCCTGTCTGTGGCATTGAGGGCAGGGGGTTGACTTAATCTTAAAATCAGGTAGAAATACTTGGGCTGGGGCTGAGGGGTCAGATATCTGAAGGAGCTGTTCTGTGCTCAGTGGCTTCTCCACTGCCATGAAGTTGAGAAACACCTGGAAAGCCACCCTTTTTCCCTACATCCTCTGTCATTCCATTTCAGGAGCCAAGTTACACTCTAAACCCCTTGGTTTAATCTGATCCTAAATTTTGTGCATTAGGCAGCACCAACCAGTGCTCTGCTTGTGTCCAAGCCCTGCCTGCAGGTGGCCACGGGCAGGTGTTCCTGCTGGAATCCACCTGCAGATGGAGGGGATGGAACCTGAAATGCCATTCCAAGGGCAAGGCTGCTTTTCTTTGTACTGCTGCAACTCCTTGGTGTTGGGGGTTTTGAAATCCCTTTAGGAATCCAAGGAAGTGTTACCCGAGCTGAGGAGCTGCTGGAGTTCTCTGTTCTTACATCTCATCTTCCCACCCCTTCTTTCTAGCTGAGAGTTCTGAAGGACCAAACAGCTCCTCTTGTTTTGTCACCTCACATTTCATTTCTTGAAGGGGTGAATAGTTCAATAATGTAAACTGAGAGTGATATTGAAGTGGTTTAAAATCATTAAACAACATAACAAGTGGTGCTGGTGGGCAGGGGCGGGGTGGGCACCTCAGTCACGCTGCAGGGCGAGCAGGCACCGCTGGGGTTACGTGAGCAGGTGCCACCCTGGCCACGGGCACTGCCCGCTGGCACTGCCCTATTAATGGAGCTGAGACCCAGCTGATTCCCAGCCTGAGGTGACTCTGAGCCTGGAGATTACGGGGGAAGGCGTTTGGGGGGTCAGGAAATCACCTCTGCGTGCGTGGGGATTGCAAATGCTGCAGGCTTGGAGCTGGAAAGGCACAGGAATAGAATGGAGAGAGTTGGGGTTTGAGGAACAAGCTGATTAAAGGCCTTGCAGGGCTGTCAGGCCCCAGGGATGGAAGAAGTGGCTGTGCAGGATGTCACTGCTGGGTGTAATTGCAAGGAGGTGCATCCATCCTTGCTGCTGCATTTTCTTTCCCTGCCTCCTAAATAATATTCTGACAGACCCAAGGAACTCTCCAAATTCACAATATCTGAGGAGCTGTGAGTCCTTCATGGGCACTCAGACTTGCAGGGCCACTCAGGACAGACCCAGGGAACCCTCCAAATTCACGACATCCAAGGAGCTGTGAGTCTGTCTCTGGGCACTCAGGACAGACCCAGGGAACCCTCCAAATTCACAATATCTGAGGAGCTGTGAGTCCTTCTCTGGGCACTCAGGACAGACCCAGGGAACCCTCCAAATTCACAATATCTGAGGAGCTGTGAGTCCTTCTCTGGGCACTCAGGACAGACCCAGGGAACCCTCCAAATTCATGGCATCCAAGGAGCTGTGAGTCCTTCATGGGCACTCAGGACAGACCCAGGGAACCCTCCAAATTCGTGGCATCCAAGGAGCTGTGAGTCCTTCTCTGGGCACTCAGGACAGACCCAGGGAACCCTCCAAATTCACGACATCCAAGGAGCTGTGAGTCCTTCTCTGGGCACTCAGACTTTCAGGGCCACTCAGGACAGACTCAGAAGGACCATCAGTTTGAATATTGAAGCAGTTGGGGGGTAGATTACTCACATCTCAGCCACCTGTGCATTAAATAGCCCTCCAAACCACTTTCTTAACTCTCTTCTGGTTATCATGTGATAACACATAGCTAATTAAAATGGAAAATCTTGGGTCTCTGCCAAAATGGAATCTTTAGGCCATGAGTCTGCCATCCAGGTGTCTACCTTGGGCTCACAGATCTTCTGGGGAGGAGGAAGGAAGGCGGGAATACATTTCTTTTTAAAGCTTTAGAAAATATTTCCCAGAACTTAACAAAAAAAATCATCTAGTGATCCTCATCTCTGGAAAGGAGATCCCACCTGTGTTTTATATGAATTTATTTTTCCACAGAGCTCGGCCCCTCAGCCCTTGAGGTTTCCATGAAATGTCTGTTTCCCTCCACTCTGCCGTTGTGTCCCTGGGGTTGGTCTCAGGGGTGCAGAGCTCTGGTTTGTGGGTGTCCCTTTGGCACAAAGTGTAAGGATTTCTCATTTCCCTTTGGTTTTGTGCAGTGGCTGTGTGGACAGATGTGCTGCTGTTACTGTTCCTGGATGGATGCAGAACACTGAGCTTTGGTGTCTCTGACAGGACTTTTTCAAGGGCAATGGTGTTATTTCCAACAAAAGGGGGTTGGTCATTTAAATCTTTTGCAGTCATGAGTGTTGGCTGTCTGAGCAATGTGCTGATCTGAGTCATTATTCCAGCACCAGCTCTTGAATGTAAAGCTTCTCCACTGCTATTCCTGTAAATCCCTTTGGAAAGGCCAGTATGGCTCAGAATGGAAAACCTCAAATTATTTCACGTCCCATTTCACTGGGAATAACTCTCTGAGTGTGACTTTGGCTCCCCTTAGTGCTGTCAGGTTTGCCCAGTGCCTGGTTCCCTTCTCTCCCATCAGTGCTGAGCTTTGCCCGACTCCTGTGGGAATGGAACAGATCCACAGAGTCCTGCTGGGATAGTCCAGCACCTCTTTGGCCACACTGGTGTTGTCCTCACTGCTGTGGCAGATTTAATCTGGGTTTAATCCCCCAAGTCTAAACCTGTGACTCCCCTGAGGACCTGAAGCCTTTTGTTGGGTTTGATTTGCAGCCTTATTACAGACAAATTAATGTCTGTGAGTGACAGCGGGGCAGCCACAGACCAGAAGAAAATGAGTAATTAACATACACTGGGTATTACTGATTGCTTTTATGATTATCTGGATTTTAAGGTATTAGCTGGAAAAATAGCTCCTAATCCCTTATTAAAGATAAAAGGCAAGTCATTAAAAGTAGGAGGTTGTTTTCAGGCCCGAGAAGTGCTGGAAATGTGTGTTGGCTCCAGCAGCAAACAAACCTTGAGAGCCTGGAATTCCAACTTGCTCAGCTTAGTTGTTCTCCTCAGCAAGGCAATTTCTGAAGTTTCCCATGTGCTGGGAGGGGAGACAAAGCGACCCTTGTCCCAGGAGCTCCGTGCCTGGCACTGGGACAGGGCCTTGGAATATCCTGGGCATGAACCTGGGCTGGGAACACTCGGCAGCTCCGGGAGGGTTATCCTGAACTCCAGGTTTCTGCCAGAGGCAGCTCTGCTGGGAGAGGCTCCTGCACACCCCGACTCCTTTCTGCCTTCCCCCCACCACTGTGGCCAGCTAACTGGTTTCTGGGCCATCTAACTGGTTTCAGGGCCATCTAACTGGTTTCCTGCCCATCTGACTGGTTTCAGTGCCATCCAACTGGTTTCCGGGCCATCTAACTGGTTTCAGTGCCATCTAACTGGTTTCAGTGCCATCTGACTGGTTTCAGTGCCATCTGACTGGTTTCAGTGCCATCTAACTGGTTTCAGTGCCATCTGACTGGTTTCAGTGCCATCTAACTGGTTTCCGGGCCATCTAACTGGTTTCAGTGCCATCTAACTGGTTTCAGTGCCATCTAACTGGTTTCAGTGCCATCTAACTGGTTTCCGGCCATCTAACTGGTTTCCAGGCCATCTGACTGGTTTCCGGGCCATCTAACTGGTTTCACTGCCATCTGACTGGTTTCACTGCCATCTGACTGGTTTCAGTGCCATCTGACTGGTTTCAGTGCCATCTGACTGGTTTCAGTGCCATCTGACTGGTTTCAGTGCCATCTGACTGGTTTCCTGCCCATCGGACTGGTTTCAGTGCCATCTAACTGGTTTCCGGGCCATCTGACTGGTTTCAGTGCCATCTAACTGGTTTCAGTGCAATCTAACTGGTTTCAGTGCCATCTAACTGGTTTCCGGGCCATCTGACTGGTTTCCGGGCCATCTAACTGGTTTCAGGGCCATCTAACTGGTTTCAGGGCCATCTAATTGGTTTCAGGGCCATCTAATTGGTTTCAGTGCCATCTAACTGGTTTCAGTGCCATCTGACTGGTTTCAGTGCCATCTGACTGGTTTCCTGCCCATCTAACTGGTTTCAGTGCCATCTGACTGGTTTCCTGCCCATCTAACTGGTTTCAGTGCCGTCTAACTGGTTTCAGTGCCATCTAACTGGTTTCAGTGCCATCTGACTGGTTTCCTGCCCATCGGACTGGTTTCCTGCCCATCTAACTGGTTTCAGTGCCATCTAACTGGTTTCAGTGCCATCTGACTGGTTTCCTGCCCATCTAACTTGTTTCCTGCCCATCTAACTGGTTTCAGTGCCATCTGACTGGTTTCCTGCCCATCTGACTGGTTTCCTGCCCATCGGACTGGTTTCCTGCCCATCGGACTGGTTTCCTGCCCATCTAACTGGTTTTGTGGCTGGTGACTGAGCTGAGTCAAGGGAATGGGCTGGTCCAAGGCCAGAGCAGTGACCCCAACAGGGAAGGGGGAACTGGAGTGTTGGGAGGCACCAAAGCCTCCCAAGGGTGATGTTTCCCTGTTGCTGTTCCAGACCCACCTGGAGCACGTGCAGGGGCAGGAGGGAAGCAACAGCCCCCTGATTATTGTAATAACCATTTGCAGGGACTTGCCACAGAGTGGGTCTTCCTTAATAATCAAGTATTTTTTATTAGAAAACAAGTGCATTCCTTATTTCTGGGTAAGGAAATTGGAGCACCAGTGAAAGCCCAGACTTCTCAGATTTATTTCCTGTATTTGAACAGTTCTGTGTTTCAACACATCATGTTGATACACTTCTAGTATTCTTTCAAAAAGCAATTTAAAATGCACTGGGAGCAATTAAAAAGGAATAGAGGTGGCCTTTAATGACTCTGAGGAAATCAGAGCTTGTAAAGAGATTCATGTTGGAGGAAGTGCTGTTCTGATGGAACTGCCCTTTCCATCCCAAGGTGTTGAAAAGGTTATTACTGGCACCTGGCTTATTTGTTCCTCTTGTATTTTTTTTTCACTGTTTTTTTTTAAGTCCTGGACAATGTTTGAGACCAACTGTGCCTTTGACTGCTCAGCCCTTGTGGTGCTGAGGCCAGTTTTGTGCTTGAGGGAGGATTTAAAAAGCAGAGGTGGGGTTTGACCCCATGTGGGGTTGGTCAGGGTTGGTTCCCTGGATACAGAGCGAGTGGGGCAGCTCTGGGAATTGTTTTGCTGTTTTCCTTGTCTGGCCATGGTTGTGCTGGGGCAGCCCTTGTTGTTTGTAAGTACCTTCTGATGTAGTTTTTGTTCCTGTGGTTTCTGATCTCATCCTCGCAGATCATTAATCCCAGCACGGGGTTTCCAGTCTGTCTTCATTCCTAAAAGCCTGGCAGAGCACTCAGGTTTGGGCAGTGATGGGATGGCCAGAGCAGAGATCAGCTGTGTGGGGAGCTCACTAATGGAATAGAGTAAATGAGGTTGGAGGGCACCAGCAGCAGGTCCAAACCTCTGCTCCAAGCACGGCCAGCTTGGTAATGAAGTGATTAGTGCTGGGTTGGAGCTGTGATGGCATGTCCATCATCAGGTGGCAGTGCAGGTGGCACAGAGCCCCAGGGAGGCACACTGGGTATTGCTCCCTCCCAAGGAATCATCCTGATTGCTCTGGATGCTCAGGGCAGGGAATTCTTGCATCTCCTGGGGGGCTCCCTTGAAGCACAGGTGGTACAAAAGTGTTCTTGCCAAGCACAAGGAATTGCATCTTTTCTCTCTTTTCCTGTGGTTTCATCCTCACCTCACATGCAGCAGGTGAGTCCTGCCTGTTGTGTCCTCCTCCTGTCACAAAGGAGGTGACAGGACCCTGCACAAGACCCCCGTCCCCATGTCCTGCCACTTGGGCTGACCATTAGGAAGGTCAATGCTTATGCAAAAAGCTGCCCCCAGCCATTCCGTTCAGTTCAAGCCATCCCCAAACCGACCTCCTGCTTGTGTTTTCCCCCCAAGTGTCTAATCATTAACAAGCTGCTTAATGCACGACAAAAGACCAATTAACCCTAAAGCATTTAGTGAACTACATGTAAATTAGTTGTAAAATGTGTCTGTAAACATTAAATGTCAGGCAATTACATAAACCAGTAATTGCTAAAGTTGCATTTATGAGCTTAAAAGAAAGAAAGAAAAAAAATCTGCTCAAGTAGCTCTTGAGAGAACTCTGCTAATGGGTTTGTTTTTAACTACAGTCCCCCCGGTCTGGGTAAGTCCCAGCAGGCTGGGGCAGCTCAGATCCCATATGTTTGGAAGAAAAATAAAGGCATGGTCACCTTGTACACCTTTGGAACCCACAGTGGAAAGAAGAATCGCAGACTGTTCTGAGTTGGAAGGGACCCAGAAGGACCATCGAGTCCAACTCTTCAGTCAAGGGCCCACACAGGGGATTGAACCCCTGACCTTGGCATTGTTACAGCCAACTTTGAACCAGCTGAGCTCATCTCAGGGAAACCTCCAAAGGGCAGTCCCTGGAGCAGAGAAAGAAACGGTAGGGGTGTGGTGGATGGTGTCCTGCTGGGTACCGGCTCCTGGTGATTTCCTGCATTGGTTCTTGTTCTCTGGGGGTTCAGGCTGTGCAGAACATCCCAGGCTGAAGCCTCAGGGCTGGGTGAGCACAGGGGACTTGGCCACTGGCTGCTGTTGAGTCCCCTCCATCCTCCCTCCCTTCGTCCCTCTGCAGGCACCTGCCTCCCCCGGGAGCCTTTGGAAAAGGCCCAGTGCCTTTCCCCCCACCCACCCACCCACCCACCCACCCACCTGTGTGCTGGAGTTCCACGGGAAGAAGCTCTTTTGCTTTTCTGCACAGTTTTTAATCCCCTTAATTGCCCTTCTCACTCCGAGGTGGTCTGGGTCACTCCCTGCTTCTCAAGTTCCTGCTGCTAATGGTCTTAAATAATTCATTTTCCATGTACTTACCCTCCTCCAGGTTTTAGTGGAACCTTTCAGTTGGCTCCTTTTGCCTTGGCCTCAGCCTGTGTCGGGCCCAGATGTTCCCAAACGGTGCACTCAGGTGTGGCGTTGCCCCCTCATTGATGTGTTTGTGCCTCCACTGCCTTCGAACCTCTTTGTTGGTTTGGTAAAAGTATCTCTGTGTGTGGCTCATGTTGCATTCCATCAGGAGTCTCCAAATGTGTCTCTAGATAGCAGATTTCTCATTTTTCAGTGAAAAAACAGGTTGGGTTTGTTTGAACTCTCTTTCTTCCTCCCTCAGTTTTGGCAGCAGCTTTTTCTGGAGTATCTTAATTGCAGTGCAGTCACTGAAAGCCAACCTGTGCTTACTTTTCCTGGTTAAATCCGTTGGATAATGCTCTTTTATTTTTCTTGCACAAATATTTTGCTAGTATAGATCCTGCTTGTGTTCCTTTCCTAAAAATGGAAATATTTTCTACTTCTGTTTGGTTGATTGAATTACAAAAACTTGCTTAAAGCAGTAAAACTCCCTTCCAGTGTGGGTGGGAGCCCAGCAAATCCAGGTTTTTCCACCATAATCCCGTTCCCTGGAGGTTCAGTGGGAGGTGGGGGAGACTCTGTGAAGCTCAGAGTTAAGAAGAGGCAGAAGCTTGAACTCCACTTGCTGTTGCAAGGGGAAACCAGTGAAGAGCAGGAGCTGCCCAAATGTCACCAGGCTTTTGGGAACAAGTTGAATCAGGAGTTTGTGGGCAGCCAGCTGGGAGCAGGGAGCTGTGCCCAGCCTGGACCTCATGGTGGTTAATCTTTAAAGGCAGCAGCCAAACTGGTTATTGTGCCTGGCCCTCAATAGGCCCTTTCTGCTCCCCAAGTGCCAGGGCAAGGGCCCTTTGCTGAGTTGTCCTGCCTCAGAGAGAAAAAGAAAAGTGATTTATCCACTCAAAGTTTTGCTTTGCCACTGACAGGGGCAATTCCAGGATGGTCGTGTGGCATCTCCAGGGATGCCAAGTGAGGGAAGTGCTGAGAGCAGGATTCTTCCTGGGATTTAAAATACAGAATAAACTCAGGCACCCACAGGGCAGGTCTGTAGAGATGGATCTACTTGATGGACAGGGAAATGTGAGGAAAACCAGAATCCAGACATGAAACCTACTGGTTTTATAACCACCCTGTCAGGCCAAGTCCTGCTCCTCTCCCAGTCAGTGGAAACATTGTGGGGATTCTCAGGCTGGCTTGGCAGCTTTTTAGATAAGTGGCTGTTAAACATTCCGAGCCAAAAGGGCAGTTTGTCACTGAATGAGGCTTTTCAGAAGCGGTGGAGAAATAGAAAAGCCATTTTCAAAGCATCTCCACGGAGGCTGGAACCTTCTTCCTGCTGCTGTCAAGGCGTGGGGGCTTCCTGAGCTCCACATGGATTTCATAGAATCATAGAATGGATTGGGTTGGAAAAGACCTCAGAGATCATCGAGTCCAACCCTTGATCCAACCCCACTGTGATCACCAGCCCAGGGCACTCCGTGCCCTGGGCTGGTGATCACAGTGAGGTTGGATCAAGACGTGGTGGATTCTCCCTCAGTGCCACATCCATAGAATGGATTGGGTTGGAAAAGACCTCCAAGATCATCAAGTCCAACCCTTGGGCCAACTCCAGTCCCTTTACCAGATCATGGCACTCAGTGCCACGGCCAAGCTCAGGTTAAAACCCTCCAGGGATGGGGAATCCACCCCCTCTCTGGGCAGCCCATTCCAATCCCTGAGCACTCTCTCTGCAAAGAATTTTTTCCTGATCTCCAACTTCAATTTCCCCTGGCAGAGCTTGAGCCCTTCGTGCTGTCAAATTCACACTTGGAAAAATAGATGGAGCCCCCCCTTTTACAAGGAGTCACATGGAAAAGACAAGCGGTGCAACTTAGTCCTGGAGAGATTCTGATTAGACACAAAAGGAAAGTTTTAACAATGCTGACAGTCAACTGTTGGAATAATCTCCTTTAAGGGGCCTTTTCAACCCAAACCACTCGGGGATTCAAGAAAATAGATATTTACACTGTGGCTTCTCTTTCCTACGTGAAGTTTGGAGCAGGGCAGGTGATCAGGAAGAAATCCCAACCTCCAGAACCCCCCCAAGGTGTGTGTCCTTTCCCCTTGCCCAGGGATGGTGAGGAACAATAACCCGCCTTTCTGTCGGACGTGGGAAACGGGAGGGGACGGAATGCCAAGAGCAGAAAGCAGCAAGTGTGGATGCCAGGGAGGCAGAGACATCCAGTCCTCCTTGAAGCACTGCCTGGCAACGGAGGTGGGCTCTGCTGGAGCCGGAGACACGGGACCAAGGGCTTGGCACCCCCGGGCAATCCTGGCCCGCCTGCCCGTGGCTTCCTCCTCCGTGCGGGGCATCTGTCCCGCCCAAGGAGACTTCCAGAAGTGCTGAGGCAGCCCGAGCTGCTGGGGAGACTGATTGAACGGGACAAATAGACAGTGCTGAAACCCTGCCTGTGAGAGGAGCTTAATAGGCAGAAAATTGGCTGTTGCAGCCCCAGGGCTGCTTGGAAAGCGCAGAGAGGGAAGTTTCTTCTTGTCACTGCGTGGAAGCTTAAACTCGGGAAAAGAGCCCCGAGTTGTTGTAGCTGTGTCCTTCCCACTGTCCCTGTTCCCTCCTTGTTCCCTAAAAGAGGTAAGTGATCAGTGATAAACTGAATTAGAGTTCGGCAGGACGACTTGTGGCTGATGCAGGGAAAGGACACCACTTATTCAGGCACTGCAGCACATCAAACCAGCTTGAAAATGGTCTTTGGGGAGCAACACGGCAGTGGTGGAAAAGAAAATGCTGAGGGGTTTTTGCTCCCCACGGGAGCAGGAGTTTTCTCTTGTGCTGTCAGGGTGAACAGTTGCTCTGTGTTCTCATGGTGGGGTTGATGCCAGAGGGGGAACGGGAGGAGCTGTGCGTGGTCATGAGTGATCTTAGGATGTTCAAGATACCAGAAGAGCACCCAGCAGGCTCCCAGAGAGGTGGACAGCACCAGTCTCTGCAGGAGATGGGGAAACCCACACTGCTTTAAAAAGGGAAACAAAAGCCAAAGAAGAAGGAAAATGCTGAGAATTAGGGAGGGATTTTTGAACTGCTCTTTGTGGCAGCCACTGTGCTCTGTTTCACTGGAGGCTTGAGCGTTGTTCAGGTCCCAGGGAGATGTGCCAGAAGCATCCCCTGCCTGTGTGACAGCAGAAACCTCTACAGAGCTTCAGAGCAAGCCAGGCTTTCTCTAGATGCTGCTCTTTGGTTATTAACATCTTCTTGGCAGCTGCTCAGGAGTAGCTCCTGAGAAATGTGCTGCCATAGCAGTTGGACACAACTGGCAGGAAGATGGCTCTGACCTCCAGCACTAGTCCAAAAAACCTCTTTTTCATTTTGGAATGAATTGCTGGTGATGTAGTTTGTGTCAGGGTTTATAACCAGCAGGCTTTGGCACAGGGCACAGGCTGTGCACTAGTTGGTTCATAAAAATAAGGCATCACTGCCTGTGATACCATCAAACATGGTACTTGGAGGATGTAGACAATTTAAAAACACATGATAATGAAAGAGAAGTTTCCTGCTCTTCCAGCAGTTTGGGAGCCAGTCACTGCTGTGACATCTGGCATAACCACAGGGAGCTGTGTGGTCCATGTACACCCAATTCCACAGCCTTGGAATCGGGAGCCTGGCATGGATGTGAGCAGGCAGGGCAGGCTGTTTGTGTGTCTGTGGGGCTATCCATACCCATTCCCTTGGGAATCTGCAGCTGCCTCTGCTCCTGGCAGGTTATGTAGATCCTGGGTTTGGCTGCAGCTGGAAAAATCAGGCAGTTTTCCAAGGCAGAGGCTCCCTTGAGTGGAACAACCCTCCGAAAAGGCTCATCATTGGACTTGGGGTGCAGCACGTGATGGGCTCTCTCTCCATCATAGCCATGTGGCTGGAATTGGCAGGCTGTCCTCTGGAGGCATCGATTTTAGGGTAAGGATCAGCAGCAGCTTTTCATGAGATGGTGCTGGCTTTGTTTAGAAGGTTCTCAGCGTGCCTGTCCACGTGTCACACGGTGCCCACGTGAATTGTCTGCTCCAGGTGAGTTCATGTGAGCTGGTTTTGGAAGAAGGGTCCTTTTTCTCTGCCTGTCTCTCCAGGGAATGTTTCAATTTCTAGGTGCAACCCAAGGCCAAGGGAGCTGGGAATGCTCAGCAAATGGTTCTGTCAACTGAGGGGGTGTGGTATTAGTAAGCATTGGTCTGATACTGAAGAGTTTTGGCAGATCAAAGACTTACACGCCACGTGCTGCAGAGGAGCTCCCGGCAGAGGGTGGGCATTGTGCAGTCCCAGAGTCCAGCAAAAATGGCTTATTCCAGAGGCAGGCAGTGCTGCCCATTGTGTCAGGGGATGGAGGATACTTGCTCCAAGGTGGGTCGAGCAGCTCGGATAGAGCTCTCTGCACCCTGTGGTGGTGCAAGAAGAGGCCCGGGGTGGGATGCTGGTGGCACGGGGAGTGTTCCCTGCCCGCTGCCAAGTCCTGCCCCTGGACAGGTCTGATCTGCCTCGCAGCCAGCCTGCCCCAGCTCGGGGTCACAAACTAATCGCTCACAAGCAAAGGAGCAAAACAAGCGAGAGAGAAATTCTCACGCTTGCTTAGAGCGATTAGCTGGGGAGAGAATCACCCCGGGGCGTGCTCCGGGACCCTGGGAAGGGCTCCGAGGGGCTGTGCTGCACAAGTGTGGGGCTCTCCTGCTGCTGAAGCATCCCTTGCCCGACCCCGTGGCCTGGCCCAGCGCGTCAGATGCCGCACAGGGACTGGCAGAGGTGCCCACGGGGATTGTTGGCAGTGGCACCTGGTTTAGGTGTAGTTCTGTTCAGGTTTGTCTTTGCAGGGAGATGGTACAACCGTGGCCCATCAGAACCTCCCTGCCTGCCTTTATCTGGTGGCTTGTCTTGGCATTATTGCAGAGTTACAATTGGGTTGGGTAATGGATGGATTGTTGAAAGAAAATGACTTTAAATGTGATACCAGTGTGTGCACAAGTGTTTGACTGCTCTGACTGTGGGTGGGTTGAACTGAGCTTAGGCCAAGTGAGGCAGCCCCAGCAAGGAAGGGTTGGTCTCTTCTCCCAGGACAAGGGAGCAAACCAGCAGCACTCACACTGTCTGGATAAGGCCACGTGTAACAATGGCATGACACAGAAAATAAAAAAATAAGTTTAAAAAGTAAAAATCAGGCGATCAGCAAAGCCACACTCACATGTGGCTTTTCTATAACTCCCTGAAGGGAAGTTCTGGCCAGGTGGGGGTTGGTCTCTTCTCCCAGGCACTCAGCAATAGGACAAGGGGGCACGATGGGCTCAAGCTCTGCCAGGGGAAATTGAAGTTGGAGATCAGGAAAAAATTCTTTGCAGAGAGAGTGCTCAGGGATTGGAATGGGCTGCCCAGAGAGGGGGTGGATTCCCCATCCCTGGAGGTTTTTAAGCTGAGCTTGGCCGTGGCACTGAGTGCCATGATCTGGTAAAGGGACTGGAGTTGGACCAAGGGATGATCTGGGAGGGCTTTTCCAACCCAATCCATTCTATGGATGTGGCACTGAGTGAGAATCCACCATGTCTTGATCCAACCCCACTGTGATCACCAGCCCAGGGCACTCTGTGCCCTGGGCTGGTGATCACAGTGGGGTTGGATCAAGGGTTGGACTTGCTGATCTCTGAGGTCTTTTCCAACCCAATCCATTCTATGATTCTGTGATGTCTATGAAGGGGGGTACAATCAGGTCCTATTTTAAGGAGCCTGCTTGGAAAGCACGTGTGACAAACAGCCTTCCTCGATGACATTGCCACAGGCTCTGGGCAAGGATTGGCACCAGGTCTCCTGGGCATTTCTGTAGCTGCCAATGCACTCGGAAGGAGTGGAGAACTTCATGCCCAGTGGTCCCTGTGGCCCGGGTGGAGGAAGCAGTTGGCTGAGCTGCAGTCACAAGGGCCTTTAGAGGTGTCCCTGGTAACAGCACACTGACAAAGCAGCAGGAAAACTGTGCTGGTGGAGTGGGGAAGAGGCTGTTTCACTTGTGCCCTTGGGTACCCACCATTCCCTCATCCCGAGACAGCATCGTACTCCTGGAGAGCCAGGCTGGAACCACCTTCCCCCCCCACCAGCCAGGCCCTTGGCACTGGAGCAGGTGAGTTTAGGACACAGGCCGATGGCACAAAGGCCCCTGGCATTCCTGTGTGTTGGACAGTGAGGGAGTGCTCCCACCAGAGCCAGTTTTGGAGTGGCCTGGGCAGTTCAGCCGTGCCTGTTGGGAGGTTGTCGTGCTCGAATGTGTCTCTCCCTATTTCTGAGCTCCCTGAGATTCCTCTCTGGTGATGGAGATGGAGATGGATTTTTGCCTTTGGGGACCTGAGGGTGTACATCGTGCTCAGAATTGGCTGAGCCAAACTAGGAGAAACTGCTGATGTGTTTGTTCCCTTCTGCAAGTGATGGATTTTATGAGCTGCCTCCCAGACCACGTGTGGCTGCACAGAACAGGGAAGGGAGAAGAGGGGGAGCTGAGAAACATCACCCACAGGATGGCACTACCCACGTGGCATTGGAGCATTTTACCCTCTGCAATTAATATCTAAATTCCTCTCCCATTCAGGGGGAAAATATAACCCGAGCCATCTATATCTGTGGATTAGCCTTTTTTCTGCTGCCCATCAGGCTGTTTTCTTGAATGAGACAGCAAGGAAAACAACATAAACCAGCTTAAGCAGCAGCAGCACCACTCCTGGCGTCACCAGCGCTGGTTCCAGCAGCTCCAGAGCTGGATGGAGGAGGTGGAAGCGAAGGTGATGGCCAAGGCTGGGGCAGGCTGGCTCAAAGGGCAGGCAGGGGAGGGCTCCAGGGGTCACCCCCCGGGTTAATGACTCTCCAGGCCCTCAGTCCCGCTGAGCACACCGTGTTCGCCCGGAGATTAAGATGAAAATATGTTCTCCTTGCTAAAGAGAGCACATAAACAACCCATAAACGGCCCATTAACCCACAAAATCGCAATAAAGACCATGTGGTCAAGCGAGCCATCGGGGACCTGTGACCCAGCGAGGGCCTTAATGGGATTGTGAACCTTATCATCGGTGCTAAACAGGGATAATGGGGAATTACAGCAAGGAAAGGAAGGAGAAGAGAAAGAAGGGGTGACAGAGGATGGACACCCAGGTTCAGTGAGTGAAAGGCTGTGGAATGATCCTGTTCCGTGATGGAGTGTCAGGGTAGGACTTCCATGTAATAAACCCACTTGAGAGGGACTCAAGAGAGAATTTTCCCTTTGGCTCCAGCAGGTGCCTTCAGCAGCTCCAGAAGCTGTGCAGTCCCGTCTCTTCCATGCAGGAGCCTCCTCTGTGCTCCACGTGCCTTTCTGAAGCAGCAGGGTGGGCATTCGTTCCTTTTCTAGCTGTGATGTTTGAATTGTTTGACTATAACAGTACATTGAGAGTCATTTAGTGCAGGCTGAGTGGGAGGATGATGGAAATGCCTGGTACGGGTACTCTGCCATCTCATCCCACCCCTGCCATGGCAGGGACACCTCCCACCAGCCCAGGTGGCTCCAAGCCCTGTCCAACCTGGCCTTGGACACTTCCAGGGATGGGGCAGCCACAGCCTCTCTGGGCAACCCGTGCCAGGGTCTCACCACCCTCCCAGTCTAGAATTTCCTCCCAATATCCCATCTAACCCTGCCCTCTGTCAGTGTGAAGCCATTTCCCCTTGTGCTGTCACTCCAGAAGTGTCCCTTGTCCCAGGTCCCTCTCCAGCCCTCCCAGAGCCTGCAGGAAGGTGAATTCCCATGGTGGGAAGGCTGCCATAGCAGTGGGGAGAGGTACGTGAGTGCCCAGGGAATTCCAAGGGTATTGATGATCATAAATATACTTTCAGTCAAACAGAAATCTACCTTAGACAAGCACTGTTACCCTAACTTATGACGAGATGAATTTGCATTAGTCTTTACTGACTAATTTAGGAGGAAAGCTGTGAGAGTTTATTTAAGAAAAAAAAAGGGGAAGAAAGGTCGTGTTTCTTACTGGTTCCTTTTTTCCCATTGCAAATCGTGGTTCTGTTCACCCTGGAAAAATCAATGTGGTTGGACACCTGGTGTAATTAATTATTTTGCAAGAGACAGCCAGCTGATCTTTTGAAAAGAAAGGAGTTTTTAGCCCAACTGTTCAAAGTTCAGTCTGCTGTGTATCTCTAATGCTGATAAACACCCAGCAGGAAGGATGCCTGTCTTCAAATTCCACATGCTGACTCCTTCCTTTGATGGTGATCCCCTCAGGAAGAGGGTGCAGACCCCCAGGAGCCCTGCAGTGAGCTGACTCCAGTGGTGAGGGCTCCAGCTGCCTTAGGGAGATGCTCTTAGGCCTTGGGATGTGCACAGTGATGCTCTGGGCTTGGAATTTTCAATCCCACGTGGTCCTTAACTGGGAAGGGCTTTCTGCTCCTTTTTCTTGAGCTCTTAAAGCAAATGGACTTTGCTTGTGCTGTCTGTTGAACTGTTCCCTAAAGGGGCAGTGTTTTCCACCTGGGCCCAGTTGTTTTTTTTCAGTGCATTGGTGCCTGACTAAATGGCACTGGGTCTCATTCTTCATGTATAGATGAGACAACCCTTCTGTTAAATATTCCTGTGTTCTCCAGTGGTGGGCTGGGGAGGTTCCAGCCTGCCTTGCAGGCCAATGGCAGCCCAAACCTGGCTGCCAGGGAGGGAGGGGAAAGCCAGCAATGGGATGCTGTGCCAGCAAGCCCCAAGTTGGCTTGGCTGGAACTGGTTTTAGGTCATATAAAAAAGGGGGTGAGGGATCTGGGCTGCTCAGAGCGTGGCAGGTCCTTGGGCAGTGCCGTGGAGCACGTTGGTTTTGAGCTCCATAGAGCTTTTTTTTTACAAGGGCTGCAAATTGCTGTAACACAGTTAAGGTCTGTAGGAAGAGACAAGTTTTGCTGAACTTTACTCCCAGCTTGAACTTGTCAGAAGTTCAGAGAGAGGCAAGGAAGGGGACAGAGGGAGGCAGAGGCAGCCCCGCTCCCGCCCCTGCGTCCGCAGCGCCGAGGATGTCAGATGGCAGAGGCAGCCTGGAGAAGCAGCTGAACGGCCTCGGGGAGCAGGGCAGGGAGAGGAGCCGCCTGTCCCTCGTCATCTGCCAGGCCCTTAACCGCAGTATTTTCACCTCTGCAGTCTCCCCCGCCGCCGAGCGCATCCGCTTCATCCTGGGCGAGGACGATGACAGCCCCGCGCCCCCGCAGCTCTTCACCGAGCTGGACGAGCTCCTGGCCGTGGATGGACAGGAGATGGAGTGGAAGGAGACTGCAAGGTGGGTTCTTGGTTTTCCTTTACCCCAGAAGGCAGTTGGTTCCCAGGGGAAATTCCCTTTTTTTAGCACCCCTGTGCTGCAGGATCGCCTGGGGAAGCCACAGAAAGGAGCCTGGGTGGCTCAAATCACCTTTCTGTGATAAATGAGAGAATTTGAGGGTTTGTTTAAATATTCTTTTAAGACAAAAACAGAGTGTTGGTTTGATTGGAATAGTTTGCTTGTGGAGAGGCAACTCTGGGCTTAGTAGTGCTCTGCAAAAGGGGCACTTGTCTTGGCCAGAGTTGCCAGAAGTGAGTGCCTGAGTCAAAACTGCTTCAGCTCTATTGCCCCAAACCAGCTTTTGAGCCCAGTCCCCCTGCACACCACAAGATGGAAAATTCTGGCTGTCACTCTCCTAGCAAGATACTGATGGAATTCATTTTAAATGGGAAAAGAAACTTAGAGGGTTTTCTTGTGCAGAAATGATTCAAGGTGTGTGTTAAATGCTGGGTGGTGTTGCCTGCTTGGAGTTCCCTGGTTGGGTTCTTTGATGCTGCCGTTGGTTTGGCCAAAAAGCTGTGCCAAAAACCTGGAATGTTCTTGGATGTGGTTGCCACAAGTTAACGTGGAGTTTAATTCTGAACACCAAAAAGAACCTGTGGTTGGGTTTGTGACCTATTCCCAATGGCCCTCGCTGAGCCTGGGGCTTTTCCTTGCCTTTGTGGTGGCTGGACTAAGCTATTTCCCCACCTCCCACTCCTGAGGGCACTGTCTGTGTTCCTGGTTAGCCCTTGTGGGGTTACCTAAATCTTCTTTACCTGCAGTTTGATGAGCTGCTCCACCACATGGCCCTTTACCCCTTACCATCCTTTATTTTTACTTCTCAGTCACTCGGGGAACCAGCTGAACAACTTCCCACCTTTTTCTCTTTGGCTTCTGACTTGTTGTTCATCCTTTTCTCCCTTTATCACTTTTCTTCCCTCTTGTCTTTAGTTCAGTGCTTTCTGGGTTTGGCTGTTTTCACACTTCTTTGCTAGAAGGGCTGCCTGGAGCTGTGTGTGGGATTCTGTCTCAAGCTCTTCTCCCTGGTAATAAATCATAGGATGAGAGGAAATGGCCTCAAGTTGTGCCAGGCTGGTTTAACTTGGACATTGGGAAAAACTTCTTCACCCAAAGGGTTGTCTGCCCCACGGAGTGGCAGAATCCCCATCCCTGGAGGGATTTACCAGACACAAACCACCCTCCTGTGCCTCTGGGGCCCTGGAAACTGCACTGACAGTCCCAGCAGGGCTCCCCTGGCTCTGGGCACTTCAGAATTAGGTACCTGTCAGCAGCAGTGGCTCCAAAGTGCTGAGGTTTGTGAGAAAAATCTGCCCCCAGCACACTTGGCGGGCTCCAGAATGGCACCTGGTGCCCAGGAGCCATGGGCAGTGTGCTCAGCTTGTGTCTGTGCCCCCAGGGTGCAGAGGGCACCTTTCATTTTGTGCTTCTAGGGCTTCAGAAAGGGTTGTGAGAACAGTGTGTTGGTGTTAGCACGTGTAAAGGGGTGAAGGATGTCCATGTGCTGCCTGGCAGAGTCTCCATAATTAAAAGAGGCCACAACAGGAGTTTAGAAATGCCCTGTCCCCCACCCCACGTGCTGTCGTTTCCTTCCTCTGCAATCCCATCACCTTCCTGCCATCTCCCCGCCTCGTAGAAGGACAATCCCCACCCTGTGGTGGGCACATCTTGGTCCCCAAAGGTCCCTCTGAGCCTCAGAACAGGCTGGGGGCCTCCAGCTGCTGCAGGTCTTTTCCTTGCCCTGTTTTGCTTTGTATCCTGTGACTGCCTCTGGAATGCAGGAATTCCCAAGGGAGCATGGAAGGTGTCCCTGCCCGTGGCGGGGGGTTGGAAGGAGAGGAGCTGAGTCCCTTCCAGCCCAACCCATTCTGTGATTCCATGAATTGAGCAGGCATTAGTTCACTCAGGTTTGCAAGTTCATATTTGTTTTATTGTGTTGGTATTGTGGATTTCAGTGAGAAAAGTAAACAGAAAGCAAATATTGGTAGTTGTGAGTAATCGCTTTCCCTGCAAGGACAAACACTTGGTAATGTGCAGCCTTTCTACAGGGAAATGTGTCCTGGTCCCACATCACACAGAGCCCCTGAAATGCACAGATTTGCATCCCCTGAGGTCCCCAAGGTGTCCTAGGAAACACCTATTTTTTGTGAACTAGAAGAACTTTATTATTTAGAGATGAAAACCAATTTTTTAGCTTGAGTTAAAAAGCAGCTTTCAAAAAAGCAAAGTCTCAAAAAGAGATTATTGCAATTGTAAAGCATAATTGATTAATCCCCAAGTAATACATTTTTCAGGATTAAGTACAATTTACTTACTGTTAATAATATTCTTTTGAACCCATTTATGAGCTTCCTTACCTTTACCTTTTTGTGTGGGTTTTGTCTTAGTAATCCCCTTATATTAGTCACTGGAATTACATTTTCCACATGTATTAAAATAGCATCTGAAGAGGGGATTGAAAAGCACTTCTGCTTTGCCATCAGGGGAGATGGAAACACTTTTCCCTGCGCCCCCACTTTGCACCAGAGCCTTGTGTGAGTGCTGTGGCAGAGGGAGAAGGTCTGGAGCAGGTCCCAGGTGCCCATCCCTGTGGGCTCCAGGCTGGGCACAGCAGAGCCAAGGGCAGGGTCAAGGCTGGGGGGGGACCTGGGGCTGGGCTGCAGCCCAGGGAGGGGGCCTTGGCTTTAGGGGTGTAAAGCATGTTTTGCTCAGTCCAGGATCTAACCTTTGCTCTCACCTGCCACTACAGAGAAGCTTTCTGGGGGTTTCAGACCTGCTTGGTTAAATCATTAAGCAAGGACTGGAGGGAAAGAACGAGCCCCTTCATTTGTGTCTTGTGCTTTGGTGGCTCCCTTGTTGTCTGAGAACACCTTGAGGGGTGGTTGGGGTTGCTCCTCTCCATGGCACAGAGTATTCCAAGCTGCAGAGTTCTGGCAGGGGCTGATTGCAGAATCATTTAGGTTGGAAAAGCCCTCTGAGACAGTCGAGTCCACCCATTAACCCAGCACTGCCAAGATACTCAAGGACAAGTCACCTCATTTCCAGAAATGCAGCTTTACTTCCCTGCAGCTTTCACCCAGTGCTGTTGCTCTGCCCTCCTGCAGGTGGATCAAGTTTGAGGAGAAGGTGGAACAAGGTGGGGAGCGATGGAGCAAACCCCACGTGGCCACCTTGTCCCTGCACAGCCTGTTCGAGCTGAGGACGTGCATCGAGAAGGGCTCCATAATGCTGGACATGGAGGCCTCTTCCCTCCCTCAGGTGGTGGGTAAGTACCCCTGCCTTGGCTCCTTCCCTCAGCCCTTCCCTCCAGTTTCATTAACCCTGGGTGGTTTTAATTAAAAAGTGCTGCTTTTTCAATAAAAGAGGAAAAGGAAGAATCCTCCAAAGAGTAGGAGGGAAAACTAGAAAGCCCTGGGCTGTGTTTAGGATGGGGCACAATTCCCCAGAAGGGGAGAGGGAAGAGCAGCCCCAGCCCCAGCTGGAGCTGCACCCATGGAATGGGAGGGCAGGTTTCTTGCAGTCAGAGTAGCCATGGCCTGGGGTGACTCTCTCTCAGTGACATTGCTGAGAGCCACCTGGTGTTCCCCGTGGCCTGTGGGAACTCCCACAAAATAGATTTTCCACGTGAGCCATCCAGTGGAGGGACATTTCACCAAAACTCTGAGTTTAAAAGCCATTCATTACGTGAGGAGGTGTAGAAGAGCAACATCAAATAGTTCCCCCCAGAACTCAGTGCTTTGAATTATCAGCTCAGGAAGCAAGGTCAAAATTGTCCTGGCATGGAATTATCCCATGCATTGGTTTGTGAGGCTTGGAATTGTAGAAGCTGCCTCTGGTGTTAAATGCAGGGTGCTGAGCTTGGCTTTGTAAGTGCTTGTGGTGGCATTTATCTTCCTTTGCTTTCATGTCCATGTATCCAAATACAAAGTTTAACAAAATAAACTCCCCAGAACCCCTGAACTTTTAGGCTGGAGCTGAACCTGCTTCTGAAGCAGCAGCTGATGCTCGTGGTCCAGAACCTTGAACCCTCAAACATTAAATTTCCCTTTGAAGTCCCTTCGAGATGTCACCTTCAATCTCCTTCTTCAATGCCCAAATTAAATCTAATTCCTGGGAGATTAAATTACACATCAGTGGCTGCTGTTGCTGTGACACTGTGACACTGTCCTGAGCAGGGTGTTTTTGCTGGCCCAGACCCTTAATCAGACAGGTAGGGATGTCCAGGACTGGATTTCCAGGATGATTTAATCACCATCACTTGGCTGCTGTCTGGTAGTGACATGCAGGAAAGGAAAACTCCAAAGCAAAGCTCTCTTAGTTCTTTGTGTTATGTCCAGAACAGGGAAGGGAAGATGCCAGGTACAGAAGGCTAAACTTGATGAGGGTTCTGCAGGAAATAGTCCAGGAAGCACTAACCAAAACCAGGAACAAGAAAAGCTTGTCAAAAAATGACACTTCACAAAACCCAACGTTGCTCTTTGTGAACATTTGGTGCAAAGGTACCTACGTGCCTATCCCACCCTGTCCTAGTTTGGGAGGAAGAAGCAGGCTCTTCCCTGGGGATTTGGAGAGGCTCTGACTCTTGGGCAGCACGCAGAGGAGACTTTCTGACTCACTGGGTTAGCAAATGTGATGTGTGTCCTGCCTCCCCCTTCCCATAACTTTTATTATTAGCACAAATAAAAGTTACCAGCAGACAAATCAGAGCTGCCACTTGCCCTGGGGGACAGTGCGTGAACTCCAGTCCCCAAGGAGCCACTTCATGTGGGATTTAATGCACAGTGGAGGTTCTTCTTACATCTGGTGACCTTTTTGCCTTTTTCCTCTGGGATAGGGGAGCAGAAAGGAGGGAATTGATGGGAAGTGAGCAGGCTTTGAGGGGGCTGGGGACCCTTTTTCCTGGTGATTCTGTGAAAGGCAAAGCCATTTAACACATCCTGTGGCAACTGGAGCAAGTTCTGCCTGTTGTAGTTGCCATCACTTCAGTCCTGCAAGCGAGTGATTTAATTAGTGGTTCGTCTCCAGGTTTTTTCCTGTCCTGAGATTAGTTTTTATTGGGGGCCTGTGAGGGCAACTCAGGCCTTGTTGAATCTGATAGAAGTTTTTCCATGTGATTCTTGGGAGCACAGTGGGACTTGCAATGGAATTGTAGGTTCTTCCTGAAAATCTAGTCCAGGAGCAGATTCCCTTCCCAAAGTAAGGACCACCTTACCCTGGGTACAGGTGATTTGAAATAGGATTTATGGCACGTAGGAAATAGCAGAAGGGAGTCTCAGTGCAGTGTGTGTTGTTGGTGGCTCATGCTGGATGGAAATGCTGACATTACTTTTCAAGTGTCTCAAAGAAAGATTTCCATAAAAATAAAACCCAGTTTAGAGCTGAGAAGGAAAGCCCTTCCATAAAAATCAAACCCAGTTTTGAGGTGAGAAGGAAAGCCCTTCCATAAAAATAAAACCTGGGAAGGAAAGCCCTTCCATAAAAATAAAACCTGGTTTTGAGCTGAGAAGGAAAGCCCTTCCATAAAAATAAAACCTGGCTTTGAGCTGAGAAGGAAAGCCCTTCCATAAAAATCAAACCCAGTTTTGAGCTGAGAAGGAAAGCCCTTCCATAAGACCCAGTTTTGAGCTGAGAAGGAAAGCCCTTCCATAAAAATAAAACCTGGCTTTGAGCTGAGAAGGAAAGCCCTTCCATAAAAATAAAACCTGGCTTTGAGCTGAGAAGGAAAGCCCTTCCATAAAAATAAAACCTGGTTTTGAGCTGAGAAGGAAAGCCCTTCCATAAAAATAAAACCTGGTTTTGAGCTGGGAAGGAAAGCCCTTCCATAAAAATAAAACCTGGCTTTGAGCTGAGAAGGAAAGCCCTTCCTTAAAAATAAAACCTGGTTTTGAGCTGAGAAGGAAAGCCCTTCCATAAAAATAAAACCCGGCTTTGAGCTGAGAAGGAAAGCCCTTCCAAAAGGTGGGATGGAAATGCCCCATCCTTGTGTCCCTGGGCTAACTTGCCCTCCTCTCCCCACTCCTCCCTGTGCCCACCACAGAGATGATCGTGGACAACCAGATCGAGACGGGGCTGCTGAAGTCGGAGCTGAAGGACAAGGTCACCTACACTCTGCTCAGGAAGCACCGGCACCAGACCAAGAAATCCAACCTGCGCTCGCTGGCCGACATCGGAAAGACAGTCTCCAGTGCAAGTAGGATGTTTTCCAACCCCGATAATGGTAATGCAGAGGCTAACTGGCTATAGCCTTCCCTGCCCCAGCAACCCACCCAGCCCAGCCCAGGACTAACTGCGTGGCCCTGACGCTGCTTCTCTAACCCCCAGTAGTGTAGAGAGAGCCGTGCTGATGGCGCATCAGCTGCGGGCTCTGGAGGCCGCCTGGGCCCCGGCACGGCGCTCTGACCGCATCTTCACTGGACCGAGAGGGACAGCAGGGCAGGAAGGCAGAGGGTGCCCTTCCAGCTGGTGTGTAGGAGGTGATGTAGGAGCAGCGACAGGAAAGAGATTTACAAAAGGCTCTGATGGGGCCTGAGCCTCAAAGGCCGATCACCCGAAACGCCTGGGCAGAGATGGAGCTTCCATGCACGTCCCAGGCCTGTAACAGGCGGTGTCTGAATCAAAAATGACCTGGCAGTAACATCTACCTTGCATTTTATTGCTGTACAATCACTGTCCAGTGGGGTAAAGCTGGTTTCCATCTTGCTTTGTTCATCCCCAAATGGTTTGTGGTGTTTGTCGTGACTGCGTCTCTTGTTGTCTCCAAACAGGGTGTAGTAGGTAGTGCCATGTTGGTAGTGGTGTCCCAAAATACGTGTGTGTGGATGCAAACAGCTACAGAGGCCTGGGCACCGACTGTACTTGTCCCTGCATGCAGATTTGGGGACTTCTTACTCATGGTAATCAAAAAAGGGGTTTTAAGCCTCTCAACTGTCTCTTCTGGCAGTCTGGAAATTGGGCTGTAAACGTTCCCATTTTCAAATATCCAGAAGTAAAAGCAAGTGAAGAAATTCTTTTCTTCCTGCTCCACCAAAGGCCTCTTAGCTTGCTGTGTCCTGCTGCTAAAACTCACCCTAACACTTCTCCCTAAGCTGTTCTCACACTTCATTAATAGTTCCCACTTGGGCTCATCCTTTGCTTTTGCAACAGGAATGTATGTGCATGTGCAGAATATTTATTGCTCTTGATGATGCCTCTTGTCCCATATGAGTGTCTTGATAACGCAGCAATTGAGTGAAGAACCTGAAGCTGCAATAATGTGAACCTGGGGAGTGTTCTGGGTGAATATCCCTGCAGGAGTCCAGTGGAGCAGAGGGGGACTGGGCTCTGGGGAGCACTGCAAGGGAATTCCAGCCCTTTCCTGCACATAGGCAGTGCTTAGCCCAGGAAATGTCAAGCTGCCAAAGGGCATTCCTCACTTTTTCACTCGGCCCCTGCCAATTTCTCATGGCTAAGGGCATCCTTTACTTGGATTTTAGGTGATTTCAGTTTCATTCATCTCTTGTTCAAGGGGGCTGTGCAGGTCCTGGCTCAAGCTGGGCTATTCTTCAGGAATTCTACCCTGCCTCTGGCCTTCAGCTGCTCCTTTCATGTTGTTCTGCCCCTGTTCCCCCACCTGGGATGTTTATATGTGACACATTATATTCCATGACAGCTCAAGTGCTTTGAGACTTCAGGAGGGCAAGAGTGACATATAGAGAGAAATACCTCATGAATAGTTGTTACTGTTATTTATTATTTACACTTTAATGAAAAAGTGACTTCAGAACATGTTTGATCAAGTTCTACCTTGTGTTCAGTGAGTGCCTCTCATGTCCTCTGGCCAGATAAAAATTTAATGGGTCCAACAGGAGAGCAGCTGTCTCTCAACATGGCTAATCACCATAATGAACATGCCTCCAGCCCCAGGCACTCCTAAATTGCCCTGGAGTTTCTTTCCAGGCAGGTGTTTGCTCTCAGTTCAGTGTCAGTGAAACTTCCATCCAATCTTGATGCTGCCTCTGGGTCTGTGGGACCCTCTGAGCATCCTCCTCTCCAGTGCACAGCAGCCTTGTGGGCTGGTGTGGCTGCCACCCTGCTCAGCTGGCTCAGCAGGAACACCTCCCACCACACCAGGTTGCTCCAGGCCCATCCAACCTGGCCCTGAACACTTCCAGGGTTGGGATCTATTGGTCAGGTCTGCAGTTTGCCCATATCCCCTGGGCCATGGCTCTCAAAGATCCTGCCTGTAGCTTGCTTAATTCAGAGCACTTAAACAACTGAAATCTTAGGGCCTCCAAAATGTTCTTATTTACACGTCTTGTTTCATGTGTATGGAACTCCTGCAGGGATTTTTGATAGGTCTTTGTGTGTGTGTGTGGTTTTGTTGAGTGGTGTTCCACCAGTTCTCTGTGTCCCTTCCTGGCACAGCCCTTGTCCTGGAGCAGGACTTGTCAGCTGGGCTGGAGCTCCAGCTGGCACACCTTGGGCTTTGCCATGGTGTGACCTGGGCTCTGTGGTCACCCTCCCTCCTGCAGGTGCCTGAGGACTGTTCACTCTTTACCAGCCTTCTGTGATGACACTTGCTATCCATTTTTGACATTTTTCTTTCAGAGCTTTGTGCCTGCCAGCGTTTTGTATCATTTAACACCTGTGGGAGCCTTTGACAAGTGAGGAAACCATCGAGTCCCACTAAACCCAAGCTGGCAGAAGCTGTAAAAAACTGTGATGTGTTTCAGTGTGTATGTTTAACCTCCATAAATAATGGCACGGTGCCATGGCCATGTGGGTGCTGCCTGTGCTGCCCAAACTCCTGAGCAGTGTCAGCTCACACTGGGGAGTTTGGAAGCAGCTCACTTGGAATAACAGGCTGTCTGCAGTGGTGGCTGATGCACAGAGAAGGGTGTCTGGCTGCACAGGAAAACTTCTCTCGAGTCTGTACTGTGTGAGAAGCCTGGAATGGTTTGGGTTCCACCAGACCAGGTGGCTCCAAGCCCCATCCAACCTGGCCTGGGACACTTCCAGGGATGGGGCGGCCACAGTCAGTTCAGGGGGGCTTTGTTCACGTAAACTGCAGCCTCAGTCCCTTTAGAGAGTGACTAATGGCATCAGCTGAATAATACCAGCCCAGAGGAGAGGAGTTCAAGTCAGAAACGAGATGTTTTCCAAGGAATGCTTGGAAAACCCCTGCCAGTGTATGTATTGGCATTATTGGAAGCATTGCAGACCAAGGGGAGCATCTCCAAGCCCGGATTGGTGTGCCTGGGTATGTCTGCACGGGGTCAGGATGCTCCAGGTTGGCTCCTACAGTGACATCACCTGATTTTTATTTTGAAAAACCTCTTGTTGCTGACGGTGTTGCATCCTGGGACTGCTCAGCACCACCAGCACTGCAGCTGCTCACTCGATGTGCCTCTGAGCTGCCTGAGTTGTAGAGCCCAGGGACGGACAGCCAGCTCCAGCCCTGCCACGATGGAGCTGCAGAGGAGCTGTCAGGATCTGAAGGAGTGAGCTTTGGCCACCACACTGGCACCTCAAACTGCTGCCTGGCTTCCCTGTGCTGCTGCTCGAGCCTTTCTTTCTTTCTTTCTTGCCTCATTTCCTTTCCTTTTCTCGTAACTGTTGCCCTGTGCTCTCTCCCTGCCCTCTGGCGCTGCTGTGTCCTGCTGGCCCGGCCCCAGCACGCAGCCCGCTGGAGAGCTCCGTGCCCTGCCTGGCCACGCGCACCTTGGACGATGAACTGGGAGTGCAGCGCAGCCCCAGCGTGGGATGGCTCAGTAAGTGCTGGGTGGGCTCAGGGGGGTCAGGGCTGGGGCCAGCGGAGCGAGAGGAGGAGGGAATTCACCCCCTGGGCTCCTAATGCTTGCTGCTGCATTAACAGGTGTGTCCTGTGGGGATGTGCTGCTCTGGCTGTTCTGTTATCCCCACTGTCCTCTGCACTGCTCTGTTTCACTCTGTTTGCCTTTTTTCCTCCATCTGGAATGGAGCAGGTGGGTCAGGCCACGCTTCCCTTCCAAGCGCAGTCTGAGCTCTCCGGTGGCATCTTTGTCATCTATAGAAGGATTCTTTGGCAGTTACAGGGGCTTGAATATTTTAATTTCTGTATAAATTAACCTCAGAAATAGGCTGTCAGCCTGATCTCGCAGTGATGAGCTGGACTGTCCTGCCTTTTGTAATGTCTGATTTATCTGACTGTGCTTGGCTCTGGCTGTGCTGATGTGCCACTGTTCCTGCACGTGGCAGGAACACACTGCAGGTATGGTGTGGTTCCAGGTGGCTCATGAGAAGGAATTCTCTGTCTACCCACGTGTTGTAAAGAAAGCCCAGCTCTGGGAGTCCAGAGCTTTTTCTTCCTGCTCCTGATGCTGCTTGATTATGGAGTGTGTTTGTGCTGGGAACTGATGAGCACTGAGAACTTGGACATTCCTTTTAATGTGACTATCGAATCAGTATTGCCTCAAAGCATGTTTGTTGTTTGTTTGTGTTTTGGTGGGTTTGGGTTTTTTGTTTAGTTGTTCTGCTGTGTCTCTGGGGATTGTCTTCACCTCCCTGATGAATTTGGTGTCAGGAAGTGGTGACTTTTGGCCCGTCATTGTGGTGCACCTGTTGTTTTAATCAGTTCAGTGCTTAAGCTTCATGAGCTTAGTTAATGAGCTTACTTGGAGTGAGGGAGATGTTTATTAGGGGCTGTTCTGAAGGACCAGGAGCTGCCACTCTCCTTGTCTGTGTGATTGTGTACAGTGTCTGGGATGCTGAGGAGGGCAGGTGCCATCCACACAGGAGAGCTGGGGCGAGGCATTTGCACCTTGGAAGATCCCAGCCCTGTGGAGGGATGGATTTGTGGTGGGTCCTGGATGACCCAGCACCATCAGTGTCAGCAGCCTGGTGCTGCTTTGCTTTTTTTCCCCACAGGCAGGAATTGTGGAAAGTCTTTGGACTCTTGTGCTGTCCTGGGAGTCACAGGGAGTCTGTGGGTTGGATGTGAGGAAGCATTAGCACCTTAAATCTCCCATGTGCCACGTCAAGGGACAGAAAGCAGCCTGTCAGGGTCTGCAATTCCCCCCATCAGCCTCCCAAGGAAAGGTGTTGCTGTAGCCTGAGCCTCTGTGTTCTGAGAGGATGCAAACAGGTGCTTTACCTTGTGCTGATGTTGTTCCTCCAGGCAGCCCAGCCATGGCTCACCGAAACCTGACTTCGACCAGCCTGAACGACATCTCAGACAAGCCTGAGAAGGACCAGGTAAGCTGCAGGTCCAGCCTTCACGTGAGGATGGGTGTGGAGAGGAGCTGGATCTTGGGGAAAGGGCTCTCTGGACCTTAGCACTGAAAAAGAAGAGGGTGAATGAAGTTAAGTGGAGCATTTTTGAGCCCTTAAAAAGTCCTCCACTTTTTAGGCACCAGCCCTTGACAACAGCAGGTTAAACTCTTACAAGGTCTGAAGCAACAGGCACCACATACACAGCATCTTGCTGATGCCCATGAGAGAGGAGGGAAAGCCCCCAGGCACTGATGGGGTTTTCATCCCCTTCCTGCTGAAGGGTTTCAGGAGGAGAGTCAGCAGGGACTGTGGGACACAGCAGGAGCACACAGGGACACGTGTTCCTGCTGCAGCAGCAGCCAGGGAAGAGGGAAGGGCACTGTGCTGACAGGTACACGGGAGAGCAGCCCCACAGTGGAGTAAGGAACTTAAAATTGGCTCTAGTGCTGAGTCTCCATGGATTTGACCCCTTTCTCAGAGCAGGGTAATGTTTGTGGTGTGGCACACGGGCTGTCTTTGTGTGTGTTTCCGTCCTTTCCGAGGGCTGCCGGCTCTGAGGGGTAGGAGTG
The DNA here is from genome assembly GCF_047495875.1 of Pithys albifrons albifrons. Taxonomy (NCBI): domain Eukaryota; kingdom Metazoa; phylum Chordata; class Aves; order Passeriformes; family Thamnophilidae; genus Pithys; species Pithys albifrons. Next base: position 1,222,406 of record NC_092462.1, on the reverse strand, counting down.
AGTTTATTCCAACTCTTAGAAAACTGCTGGCTGAATGAGGGCTCTGTGCAAGTTTCAAAAAACCTTTGTCTGGGTTCAAAAAGTGGGTTATTCTCCAAGTCCGGCTGGTTTTTTTGGGCTATCCCTTTTCTTGCCACGGCTTTCAGCATTCCCTACTCCCATGGAGAGCCAGAATGCAAACGAGAGGCCCTTGGGAAAGTTATTTGGGTACCACAGCATTGCTGGCCAGCTGGGGGTGACTCCAGTCCTTCAATGATGGCTGGTCACAATCTTCTCTAAGCACAGCCTTAAAGGGGCACAGCAACAGAATGGAGGCAGAAAAGTGAGTTCAGAGCAATTAAGGGTTTTAAAAATAATTAGGTATTTGCATAAAAAAATACTTTCATGTGTCCTGCAGTGTTGTAGCATCATCTGTATTGGTTGGGTTTCCAAAATACCTGTTTCCTTTAATACATGCAGCACACCTGGGGAAAGAGGAGGGCTGTAAAACAGCTTTTTGTGGTTGGACAAACTGCTGCTTTGTGTTTTTAGTCCCATTATAGGTGGGGTTTTATGGCTAGACCAGCCCAAAGCCAGGGCTGAGCTTTGCAGCTCTCAGCAGTGCAAACAGACCCCTTTGCCCCTCCTGCTCCCGTGTCTCTGGACATGCAGATAATGGACTTTTTGTGGAGAATTGGGTATAAAAATAGACATTTTGGTAGCACTAATAGGGAAGCCTGTCAATAAATCCAGTTTGGGAGCACACTCCAAAGTTTTTAACTTCCAGTGTAGCTAATGCCTGGCTGTTGGTAGTGAGAACCATCCCTTGATAAGTGTCGAGTTCCAAGAAGCCTCTCAGTTAATTAGCCAGTGTCCCTCTGATGAACTTTGCACAGTGGGAGCCGTATCCTCTGCGCCCTGAGAAATCACCTCAGAGCTCAGGTTTTGTTGCTGACTGACTCAGGCTCCTGCCTGGATAAGTTTGTGGCATTGTGGTGGTGCCTGGCAACTCCCTTGGGCACAACTCACTGGGCATGGCAATAATCCATCGTGTTAGCACAGCAGGAGCTGGAAAGGGGACAGGGTTTGATTGGCTTTTGTTATCTGGGCATCCCACCTGGGGGCTGGATGGTCGGTGAGGCTGCCCAGGGACTCTGCTGGAGACACAGAGTATTCCATTTTTATTTATTCATGTGTGTGTGAGGACTGCAGCAGGTGAGGTCAGTTTGCAGCAGTTGCCTGGAGCAGGACTGCCTTCCTACAGCCTTAATCAGTCCCTGGGTGTGCACAGACAGATTCTGTCCCTGTGTTTTAAAGGAAGAAAGGCTTTGAGCAAACTTCTCTATACCTTCAGTAACTTTCCTGCCTTCCTACATCCTTCATTTTCAGTTCTGCAACCTTTAATGCTGATTGGAATGGTGCAATTAAGAATATTTTGTAGCCAGATTACTCCTTTGATCTGTGGCTTCCCTGCTCCTTTCCTCTGGATGTTTGAAGGTGCAGGTTTCACGTGGGCTCATGGCCCTGATCTGTCAGAGGATCCTCCTGGACCATCCCTCCTGCTGCTCTCCCAGCAGTGCCAGGCACCCCTGCAGCTCTGCCTGGCTCAGGGGTGTTCTTCAGGAATCCTGAAGCAGGTAGTTTGCATCAGCTGGCTCTCTGTGCCCTGGAATGATGGCATGATCCTTTGGGATTGCCCAGGGGCTGGCTCAGCATGCCCAGCATCCTGCAGGAGCCGGCTGAGAACCAGCTGCAGTGGCAGCCCACGGCTTTGGGGTTGGCTGTTTCATCATGCCCTTGCTTTGGGCTTGTTTGGCCTTTTATAAGGATCAGTAGGGAAGAGGAGCTGTATTCCCTTTCCTCGTGTTTGTGTTGGCAGCTCTGCTCCTGGGGTAGCAGCACGGAGAAGGGATTTGCCTCCATGTGGATTGTTTTAGGAGATGTTGGCTGCAGGTCATGCCCTGGGCATTTGCAGCTGGAGAGACAAGTAGTGGCACTTGGGGACAGTTTATTCTTCTCTTCTGTTTTCCAATTAATGCTTGAGCATCCAGGCTTCCTGCTGTGTCCCGGGCTCCCAGCTCTCCACTGCCAGGTACATCAGTGGTGTCGCTGCAGTGTCCATTAAACCAGGACTTCTCATGGTGGTACAACTCCTCCAGCTCCTGAGAGTCAAGCTCTTGCATCAAGTTTTTCTTCAACACTGTGTTCCCAGAATCCCTGACTGGTTTGGGTTGGAAGGGACCTTAAAGCTGATCTTATTCCACCCTCTCCCATGGGCAGAGACACCTTTCACCAGGCCAGGTTGCTCCAAGCCCCATCCAGACTGGCCTTGGGCACTTCCAAGGATGGGGCAGCCACATATTAGTAATTCAAAAACATTTAAAACTCTTTTTTTCAGCTATTGTGTGAAGGAAAAGGGTTGAAAGGAGTCCTCTGGTGCTGTGGTGCCAGCAGACCATAGGAGGCTGGGGAAGTTCCCACTCTGATCCCTCCTCCTGTGAGAAATCCTTTGGCTGTACTCTGTTAAATTGTCCTTGGCAGCTCCAAGTGACTGAACCACCAGGACTCCTCTAGTGCTCAACATGGGAAATAAAGGGGGCATGAAAGAGAATCTGTTTTCCCAGGGACCTGCTATTTCCCAGCTGATGCAACAGCACATAGAAAGGGAATGTATGTTGGTGTAAGGGGAGTTTCCTGACCTGGCGTTATCTCCCCTTCCAAAGGGCTTGGATGTGGGACAAACCTGGCCCTGAATGAATATGGGCAGTCAGAGGGAGGCACAAAACCCTCTCCCTATTTGTTGTGCTGTGGGCACTGTGTATTCAAACCAATGTTTCCATGTCAACAGGGGATCGATGCCAAAGCCAACCCTGCAGTTCAAAAAGAAATTGGCCTTGTTGAGAGAAACCCTCCTGCCTATTCTGGGGACCAGGGGACAGGGAGGGCACTGGCAGGATCCCACTCCTGGGAATGCAGTCCAGTGATTGATGGTGGGAGCCATTTGCTACTTTTCCTGTTGGAACATCCCCTCACCTCCACAGTGGCAAGCAGACATTCCCAGTTTTGAGGTCTGGCAGCCTGGGTGGGCTCCTTTCACTCCATGGAGCTCCACTCTCCTCCAGTACAGATACTGCCACCTTTCTGGAGAGCAGGAAGAGTTTCCAGGAAGTTTAGTTAGCTGGAATTTCCTTTACTTTGGCCATTGATGCAAAGAGGGGTTCTGCCTGCCTGGTTTTTCCCCATATCCACAGTGCACTTCCAAAGTATTACCCTGGGTGATGGAGCAGCCTGGAAGGTACCCTTTAAAGCAGCTGTTCATGGAATAAGTTTTGGGAAAGCCTACAAGCTCTGTGTGAGCAGATAAAAAACAGAGAGGCAGAGGCAGGTTTGAATTCCTGGGGCAATTAACCTTCCTTAAGTGCTGCTTTAGGAGCTGCTTCCATTTCTGATGGATCCGAAGTGATGATGGATGGAGTGTTACAGTACTTGGAAGGAAGTTGGGATTTTCTGGTTGCTGTGCCTTTTTGGGGGCCTGTGGCCTTCAGCAGGTTGGAAGGATGCTCAGGTTGGCAGAGTTCAGGGGAAGGGGAGGCTCCCACCTCCCTCCCTGCTCCCAGTGCTGCTGAGGGCTGGAATCTTTCCGAAGCTTCTTCGGGGAATGGTTCAGAGTGGATTTTAAGTGCTGACTGCACCATTCCCATCACCTGTCTGATAAATGATTTAAGAAGGTGCAGAGTGGTGCTGCAAAACTCATTTGGAGCTAAAAAAACCCACTGTAACGACAGCTCTTTGAAATGAGTCACAGTGGTTTGTTGTGCTGGGCAGGGGGAGACTGAAGGGGCCACAGCCTCTGGCATCAGGAGCTGGACAGCCTCAGGAGTGGAGGCTCTGCAGGTCATTTCTGGCTCAGAAAATCACCTGGGCTTGGGCTGTGTGTTCCCTGGTGTTGCTGAACGATCCTTGTTCAGCACTGTGGCCAATCTGTTGAGCCAAGTTGAATGTTTGCTGTGGCTTTGCCACCTTCTCCTTGTGTTTTTTAATCACCAGTATCCTCCCAAACACTGTCCATGGAGGAACTGGTAGCACTTTTCCAGGCTTCCTCCACAGAGCTCCTGGATGCTTATTTATTGTTTCCTCTGGTGGTGATCCTGACTGGGGCATGCAGGGGTAGGATGGTTCCAGCAGCTTCTTCCTGCTTAATCAATTCATGCCTTTTCCTGAGACTTGTTCCATTTTTCTCCTTCCTTGAGTTGCCTGGCACAGCTCATTAGGGATTCATAGCCAGTCCAGTGCCTGCCTGCCCTGCTGGTGTTCCTGGCAGTACATCCTCCCTCTCCATTCACCCTTTGCCAGGCACACACAGAGCATCTCCACAGATCCCCCAGGCACTGGGAACCAGCTCAGGGCCAGGTTTTCAAAAGCCTCCAGCTCCAAATTAATTCTGCCGCTGCTGAACTTCAGACAAAGGTTGATTTTTCGAACTGGGCAGTGGTTTTTTCCCCCTTCCCTGTGGATGACATTTCTCCAGAGTTGGATTTAGCACAGGGATGTGTGTTGTGCATTGAGTGCCATTGCAGTGTGGAGATGAGAAGAACGTGCCTCTCACACCACTGAGTTTTCTTTGCCTTCCTCTTTCCCTGCTGCAGCTGAAGAACAAATTCATGAAGAAGCTGCCCCGTGATGCTGAGGCCTCCAACGTGCTGGTGGGCGAGGTGGATTTCCTGGAGGGCCCTTTCATCGCCTTCGTGCGGCTGCAACAGGCCGTCATGCTGGGGGCACTCACCGAGGTGCCCGTGCCCACCCGGTAAGGGAGCCACCCCAGGGACCCCCAGAGCAGCCCACCAGCCCACAGGAGGGTGCTCTCCATTGCTCTCCCTCCTGTGACACGGGTGACAGTCAGGATTGGTGTGTCGAGTAACAAAACTCGTAATCTTCAGGTCCTGAGTTTGGTTATAAGTAAAATGTAACAGCAACTTTGCACTGTGCAGTAAAGGGCACTCTCAGTGGCACATTTATTGCCTGGGGCTTTCCTCCTGCCCCCTCTGTACAGATCTGACACTTCCCTCTGCACATCTTTGCTGTACATCCTGTTCCTCCTCAGCCCAGAGCAGGTGAAGGATCCAACTCTGTCCCTGCCAGGGCAAAATCCCAGGGAGGGGGTGGATTCTCTGACCCTGGAGGTTTTTAAGGTGAGACTGAACATGGCACTCAGTGCCATGATCTGCTAATCAAAGTGGGGTTGGATTAAGGGTTGGACTTGATGATCTCAGAGGTCTCTTCCAACCCAACTGATTCTATGAAAACCAAACTTGGCTAATCTGGGACACTCAGCTCTGTTGGGGCTGGTGCCTTTGTAATGCATAATGGCTGAGGGAAAATTGTCAGATAAATATTTTATTTATTGTGACTCGTGTTGCACATCAATCTGAGTCTCACAAGCAGCAAGATGGCTTGTGTTCTTAAATATTTGAAGTCACTGCTTGAATGTGCCTGGGCTGGCTGAGCTGCCCTGTGTAAATTCATAGCAATGTCACAGCACTTGTATGGAATGGGAGTTACGTGGCTGTTGGAATCTGTGCCTCGTTCCCATGTACCAAACCAAGGGAAAAGAGGATCCAGGATCCAGCTTTGCTCTGTAATTCTTTGTGTTTCTTGGAGCTTCATGAAGTGGTTTCTTGCAGCCACATCATCAACAGTGTGCACGCTCTGGGTGTCGGGGTGGGACTGAGGGGTCCCAGAGGTGGCTTCATTTGGTGGCAGGTGACTCATTCCTCAGCATTCCTGAGCTCCATGTGCTTCAATATTTCACCTTCCAGGTCTAATCCCACTGACTCTATTTTTTAAACCCCTCTCCGAGTGCTTCTCCATAGATGTGGAATCCAGGGCTCTTTGCTGGGGTGGTGGGAGCTGGAGGTTGGGTCCGGGATTGCTGGGCAGCCTCATTACCCAGTAGCATTAATCAGGGCAGTACGTCCTTCCTTGCCAGCAGTTTTCCCAGGAAATGCTGTTATCCATTTGCTCTCCTCCAAAGCCAATGCTGGCCCTAATCCCAGCAGGGAGGCTCATTAGGTGGCTTTCCTGAGTGATGCAGAGCCATTTGCCATGGCTGCATCCTCCCAAATTCAATCAAGGAAATGCCCTCAGGGCCGAGGAGCTGTGATGGAGCATCTCCTCCCCTGCTGTGCCGCTGTTCCTGCTGTATCCCTGCACTTAATGCCCTCAGGATGCTGGAGCTGGAGCCTCCTCCTCTCCCATGGGGCTTCTCCTCTTATTTTGTTAAATTATCAATTTCCTGGTAAAATTGTGGATGCCACACTGTCCAAGCCAGGCACTTTTTCTGTTCATGCTTTCCTGTAAAGCATTTTAAGTATTTCCTTTACTTCAAAGCAGATTTTTACACAAAAGAAACCAGGAAGATCTCCCAAACTCCCCAGGAAAATAATCTCCACAAGGTATTTTCATACAGCCCTAGTAATAAAAGTCTTGGGCACAGCTGCTGCCCCTCTGGACAGCACAAAAGGTGGAGCTTTGTATTTTCCTCAGGGAAATGTGCAGTGCTGTGTTCAAGGCTGCTGGTTAATGGATGGTGGTGGGGAAAACGAAGGGGAATGAGCAAGGAGAAGATGTTTTTGGAGATAAGCTGCACAGACTTGCACAGTCTGGGGTGCAGTGCTGGGAAAGGCCTGTGTCTGCAGCTCTCAGGTGAGGTGAAGTAACTTGCCCAAAGGTCCCTTGGGAAGTGTGTGGCAGATCCAGCATCAGGTTCTCCTCCCAGGCCTCCTGACTGAAGCTTTTCATGACCAAGGCACCTTTTTTCTAGGACTTGGCTGAGATTCCTTTGCTTGGGTGCCTTTAACCCTTATGGAGTTGCTGCTCTTGCTCCAGGCTGGAGACAGGGATGAGCAGGCTGGACTCACATCTTGGTTTAGTTGGTCTTCCTCTTTTTTCTCTTGTTTTGGGGACAAGGACATGGGATGACCCTGTCTCCTGGACTGCCCATAGCAGGGTGTCAGCCCCCTGGTCCTCTCAAATCCTGTTGCTTTGGGGCTACATTGACTCTTCTGGGTGGGTTTACAACGTGTTGAGAGAAACATTAGATTGTGTTACTTACTCTGAGACTTTGGGCTCAGTGGAACCTCCCATTCTCTGCCTTGGAGCCTCCCATTCCCTGCCTTGGAGCTTCACATTCCCTCCCTTGGAGCCTCACATTCCCTGCCTTGGAGCCTCACATTCCTTCCCTTGCAGCCTCACATTCCTTCCCTTGCAGCCTCACATTCCTTCCCTTGGAGCCTCCCATTCCTTCCCTTGGAGCCTCCCATTCCTTCCCTTGGAGCCTCACATTCCTTCCCTTGGAGCCTCCCATTCCTTCCCTTGGAGCCTCACATTCCTTCCCTTGGAGCCTCACATTCCTTCCCTTGGAGCCTCACATTCCTTCCCTTGGAGCCTCACATTCCTTCCCTTGGAGCCTCACATTCCTTCCCTTGCAGCCTCACATTCCTTCCCTTGGAGCCTCACATTCCCTGCCTTGGAGTCTCACATTCCTTCCCTTGGAGTCTCACATTCCTTCCCTTGGAGTCTCACATTCCTTCCCTTGGAGCTTCACATTCCTTGCCTTGGAGCCTCCCATTCCCTGCCTTGGAGCCTCCCATTCCCTGCCTTGGAGCCTCCCATTCCCTGCCTTGGAGCCTCCCATTCCCTGCCTTGGAGCCTCCCATTCCCTGCCTTGGAGCTTCACATTCCTTCCCTTGGAGCCTCACATTCCCTGCCTTGGAGCCTCACATTCCCTGCCTTGGAGCCTCACATTCCCTGCCTTGGAGCCTCACATTCCCTGCCTTGGAGCCTCACATTCCCTCCCTTGGAGCCTCACATTCCCTCCCTTGGAGCCTCACATTCCTTCCCTTGGAGCCTCACATTCCTTCCCTTGGAGCCTCCCATTCCTTCCCTTGGAGCCTCACATTCCTTCCCTTGGAGCCTCACATTCCTTCCCTTGGAGCCTCCCATTCCCTGCCTTGGAGCCTCACATTCCCTCCCTTGGAGCCTCACATTCCTTCCCTTGGAGCCTCACATTCCTTCCCTTGGAGCCTCACATTCCCTGCCTTGGAGCTTCACATTCCCTGCCTTGGAGCTTCACATTCCCTGCCTTGGAGCCTCCCATTCCCTGCCTTGGAGCCTCCCATTCCCTGCCTTGGAGCCTCCCATTCCCTGCCTTGGAGCCTCCCATTCCCTGCCTTGGAGCCTCCCATTCCCTGCCTTGGAGCCTCCCATTCCTTCCCTTGGAGCCTCCCATTCCCTGCCTTGGAGCCTCCCATTCCCTGCCTTGGAGCCTCCCATTCCCTGCCTTGGAGCCTCCCATTCCCTGCCTTGGAGCATCCTTGGCAATGTTAAGAATCAGACATGGGCACTGGATAGTTCAGCCTGTATTGGGTGCAGCAGGGAGGAGTTCTGGGCTGGCCTTCAGCAGAGGAAGAGGAGTGTGGCACAGGTGGAAGTGCTCATAACTAAGTGATTAAATCCATGCAGCCATAATCTAGTTCCAATCACTCAAATGCATTCATGGTTTTATGTTTTTGTAACTTTTGGCCCATTTAAAGTTTTTGTTTTACACTCTGAAGTGAGTTCTGAGCTGAGTTAGGACAAAGAATTTGGAACTGCTTGTTTTCCAGAGTGTTTCAGTAGTGCAGGAGCATTCAGGTGCTGCTGCTTTGTGCTGGCAGAGATCCAGCCCGTGGAATTACTGCAGAAGATGGTTATGGAACTGCTTGGTTCCCCTGGAACACTGGGAGAATGCCAAGCAGCAACTGCTGAAGTTCTGACCTCCCTTTTTAAAATTCAAGTGTTTGGCTAAGTTGCATCCTGGAGTTTGGAAAGAGCTGGCTGAGGAACAGTTTGTCTTCAGTGTTGTTTTATAATAACTGGTGAACCAGGGAAAGTTCCAGGAGGTGGGAGGAGAGCAGAGGGCATAACCTGGGCGTGTGGGGCTTACTCACCTCCCTGTGACCCTCAAGGAAAACAGTTGGAGGCCTCAGGAAGAGCTTGAGTAAGAAGTGTAGTGTAGTAATGCCAATCAATATGTAGTTGTGGATCCTGTCCTACTGACTTGCTGCCTGGTTTTTATAGGACTCCAGATTCTATAAATAGAAAGTACTTGTTTGGATACAATACTCCTCAGAAGTCATTGGACTTAACACCTCGTGGTATTTTGGTTCAGGGAGGTTAAATAATACTTAATGCAGTGCTTGGAAGGGGAGAGGTGCTTCTGGTGGGGTTATTTCATCTGTGTGTCTGCCCTGACAAAGGATTCATATCGTGGGGGTTCTCCAGCTCATCAGCAGTGACTTGGATGTAGTTGCTGCCCAAAGAGATCATGTAAGAAATGAAGTGTCCAAGGCCAGGTTGGATGGGGCTTGGAGCAACCTGGAAGGTTTCAGGGGTCGGAGCAAGGTGGCATTTAGGTGGTAAGAGAAATAGAAGCTTTACTCCCAATGTCCTGGAATGCCCAAGCAAGGAACATGACAGTCTTAGAGAAATCCTCAAGAATTAGCCAAGGGATGTAACTCAAACACACAGAATGTAAACTAAAGCTCTGTGTACCCAAACAAGAAAAAGAACAAATGTTACAGTTTTTGGTGGTGAAACATTCCAGCACTGTGCCTGCTCAAGAACTGAGATCAGGATGATGAAGACGACCCAGAAGGACCAAAAAAGGACTTCCAATAAGGTTGTGACTATGTAAAGCAAACTAATGAATATGTATCAGGTAAGCTGGGAATATCTAATGGATCTGTGAACAGTGTGTGTCATACAAGGCCCTGTCTGTCTGTCGTTTGTCACCTTCCATTAGAGGAGCTGAGCTCCAAACCTCCAGCCTGCTGAGTAAAGAATGTCCTTTTTAACACCTGCAGATTAGTGTAAAGTATTTTGTTTCTGCTGCTCTTCAGTATCACAGGGTCCTTCCAACCCAGAGTGTTCTGTGTTTCCATGAAACAAGTCCCTGTGGAGCTGGACAGGCTCACTGTGGTGCCCAGGACACGATGGGCTGCAGGGTGTAACCTCTACTCACGAGGTAGCAGCTGGAGGCCACGGGCAGCTTCTGCATCCCTGACAAGAACCACAACTTTCTGAAGTCATATTTCTGTCCAGATGTATAAATAAGAAGGAATTTGTTCTGCCATCCTAAATAGGAACTTTTTTCAGGTTCCTCTTCATTCTGCTGGGACCAAAGGGCAAAGCCAAGTCCTACCACGAGATCGGCCGAGCCATCGCCACGCTGATGTCGGATGAGGTGGGTGTCTGGGCATCTCCCGTGGGAAATGGGTTCTCCCAGGTAATGATGGCCTCTCCTCAGGCCTGGTTGACCTGACTGAAGCTGGAATATCCAACTGTCACCTCCTCATTCCATCTCTTGCCACAGTTATTGCCTCTGGCCCCGTGTTTTTGTCAGAGCGTGGCGAGAGGAGGTGTTTGTGCACTGGGTGTGTTTTCCTGCTGGCAGTCACTCCTGCAAATCAACTGTGCATTAACTGCTGGATTAGTTCTGTCCCATTCCACCATCCCAGCGGTCCCTCAGCCACTCTCCAGGCAGTCACCACAGGGCTGGTTCCCCCAGGACACACAGTGCTTGTGCATTACTGAGTTGCTGCTACCCACCTCGCTGGGGTGGCTGGGCTTTCAGGATTCCTGCAGGGCTCCTTTCCCTCTGTGTCCCTGGGGCTGGTTCACATGAGCTGTGTTTCTTGGCATTGTTCTGCTCTGGTACAGTTCCCTTAATTACAGCTCTCAGCTCTCCTGGTTTCTGTCACTCAGTGGTGTGGTTTCCACAGCCCCAAAGTCCCTTCCCACCTCCACTTGTCTGTCACATGCACTGATTCACCTCCTCTCCACAGAGTCTGAAAGAATTCATTCAATTCAGCACTGACACCCTTTCCCCTCTTCTCTCATTTGTTCTTCATCAGAAATACCAAGTCTTTCACTAACACTAGTTCATGGTGTTAGTTTTGAGTAAATATTGTCACTATTTCTGTGTCACAGAGTTGAAAATGAAGCAGGGTTTGATGGACTGAAGTAGGCAGCTGTGTAAAAGTGTCTTCTCATATTGAAACTCCTTATGTAGAGGAAAGCTCTTTTTTCAGATAACAGGTATAGATAATTGCTTCAGCAATATTTTCTGAAGGTTAGAAATGTCTGTTTTGCTTAAAATTAGAAATACACCTGCAAGAAAAGAATCCCTGTCATTATCCAGCTGAAGGAAGGGGCTTTTCTGAGGGCCAAGTGTCCTGATACTTCTTCAAAGGCTTTTGAGAAGGAATTAAGTTAGCTTTGTAGAATAAAACGTAGGCAGCTGCCTCTGGAGTCTGGGCTACAGAAATAGCCAACCTTTTGCACATGGAATCTCTCTTTCTTTGCAGGTGTTCCACGACATTGCCTATAAAGCCAAGGACCGGCAGGACCTGATCGCGGGCATCGATGAGTTTCTGGATGAAGTCATTGTGCTCCCCCCTGGGGAATGGGATCCAGCCATTAGGATAGAGCCCCCCAAGTCTCTCCCTTCTTCAGATAAGAGGTAACAGCAGGAGGCAGTGGCTGTGGTGGAGGACAGTGGGCATCAGGTCTGGAAAGGGGAGGGGAAGAGCCGGTGCCTTCATTGCACCAGAGGTACAGAGTGACCTGCAGCTGCCTGGCCATATCCAGAAAGTCCTGGGGCTATTTCCTCGTGGAGGGAGGGTGTTCCTGCAATTCTGTACCTTCCAAGGTGAAGCAGACACATAGCAACATACCTGTGTTGTGTTTGGTGCTGACACCCTGTGTTCCTGCCCAGGAAAAACATGTACTCGGGTGGGGAGAGCCTGCAGATGAACGGGGACACCCCCCACGACGGGGGCCACGGCGGCGGCGGCCACGGCGACTGCGAGGAGCTGCAGCGCACGGGCAGGTGGGTGCCATGCCTGGGCAGGGGGAGCTGGCACCCCAGAATGACAGATGACACCAAGTTGGGAGGGAGTGCTGACCTGCTGGAAGGCAGGAGGGCTCTGCAGAGGGATCTGGACAGACTGGAGAGATGGGCTGATTCCAGTGGGATGAAGTTCAACAAGGCCAGGTGCAGGTCCTGCCCTTTGGCCACCCCAACCCCTGCAGCGCTCCAGGCTGGGCACAGAGTGGCTGGAGAGCAGCCAGGCAGAGGGACCTGGGGGGACTGAGGGACAGGAAGCTCAACAGGAGCCACCAGTGTGCCCAGGTGGCCAAGAAGGCCAATGGGATCCTGGCCTGGATCCAAACTAGTGTGGCCAGCAGGCCCAGGGCAGTGACCCTTCCCCTGGACTCTGCCTTGGGGAGGCCACACCTTGAGTGTCGTGTTCAGTTCTGGGCCCCTCAGTTGAGGAAAGAGATTGAGGGGCTGGAGCGGGGCCAGAGAAGAGCAACGAGGCTGGAGAAGGGGCTGGATGTGTCACTGAGTCTCCTCTTAAACACCTCCAGGGCCAGAGAATCCAACATCTCTTGATCCAACCCCTCTGTGATCACCAGCCCATGGCACTGAGTGCCATGGGCTGGTGATCACAGAGGGGTTGGATCAAGGGTTGGACTTGACGATCTCAGAGGTCTCTTCCAACCCAACTGAGAAGAGAAGAGCAACAAGGCTGGAGAAGGGACTGGAGCACAAGTGCTGTGGGGAGAGGCTGAGGGAGCTGGGGGTGTTCAGCCTGGAGAAGAGGAGGCTGAGGGGAGACCTTATCACTCTCTACAACTACCTGAAAGGGTGTCGTAGCCAGGTGGGGGTTGGTCTCTTCTCTCGGGCACTCAGCAATAGGACAAGGGGGCACGGGCTCAAGCTCTGCCAGGGGAGGTTTAGGTTGGATATCAGGAAGAAGTTCTTTGCAGAGAGAGTGCTCAGGGATTGGAATGGGCTGCCCAGAGAGGGGGTGGATTCTCTGACCCTGGAGGTTTTTAAGGTGAGACTGGACGTGGCACTGAGTGCCATGATCTGGTAATCAAAGTGAGGTTGGACCAAGGGTTGGACTTGATGATCTCAGAGGTCTCTTCCAACCCAACTGATTCTATGATTCTATGAAAATGTGTCCTGGCAGTGTTTAGTGCCTGGCTTGAGGCTGTCCTGGAGGGTTCTGAACATCCAGTCTCAGCAAATTGCAGCGTGTCTTAAACGAGGTGCTTATTAAATGATGAAAAAGTCATTAAAAAGGTCAGCAAGTGATGTGTGCCTGTTTGCCACAGCGTTAGAGCAGTGCTGGTGGTGGGGGGACCTGTGAGCAGGGGGATCAACAGAAACAGTTTTCAGGCTGGCAATGTCAGAGCCACGTGGAGTTCATAAGAGTTAATTACTCCCTTGTCTGGGATTGTACAAAAAAGGCATGTCTGCAAGTCAGTTCTCTTGTTCTCCAAGGTTGTTTCCCTTGTGTTTTTACGTCCAGTTCTTTTGCTGGTTAACAGTTTGAAGCATTTTTCCATGTAGCAGATTGTTTGGCTCTCCCAGCCATGGTGTCTGCCACGTGGAGAAATTTAGGCAGGGATATGTAGAGCAGAGTTATTCTATTTTATTGCATCAACTAATATAGTTGGGGGGAAAAAAACCCAACAGACAAGCTTCCTGAACTGGAAACTGTAGTGGTCTGTTTTAGCAGAAGCAGGACTTGTATTCCTGAGATTTGTCTCTTTCCAGCTGCATCACATGTTCAAGATATTATCCTTCTTTACAGCATTTTCTCTGCTATCCCTGGACCACCACAGCTGCAGTAAGGCTGTGTGTAATGTGGTGATCTCACTCCTTTGAGATCATGCCTCGCTGCTGGCAGTGTCTCTGATGGCTCATCATGGTGACTTGCCCTGTGAAGCATTTTTCACATTTTTCTTGCCTGTCCTTGCAGGTTCTGTGGGGGTTTGATCAAAGACATCAAGAGGAAAGCACCGTTCTTCGCCAGCGACTTCTACGACGCTTTAAACATCCAGGCCCTCTCAGCCATCCTCTTCATCTACCTGGCCACTGTCACCAATGCCATCACCTTTGGGGGATTGCTTGGGGATGCCACGGACAACATGCAGGTGAGCAAGAGCTTTCAGAACCACCAAACAGCCTTTCATCCCTGCTGGCCACTCAGAGCAGCGTTTGGGCACCGACAGAGCTGGAGTTCTGGGTACAGTGATGGAGTTGTGCTGTGTTTTCACTGCCTTCTCTGCTGGTGTTGGCAGGAGTTACCTTAAAGGGTGATTAAAAGCAGGCCAGGAGATGGAGAAGTCTTTGCTTCTTCTATAGAGAGGTTCCTCTCATCTGCTCTCAGCTGAACCATTTCAGTCCAGTTAAGTTTGCTGAGTGTGATTGAGACTTTCCATGTCTCAGTCCTCTGCCTGACTCCTACAGTCCCTGGGCTTCTGCCTCTCTGGTGAAAGGAACAGCCTAAAATTCATAGGAAAGTGAGTAAATCAGGAGATGGGACAAGGAGGGAACTGTCAGATCTTTAGAAAGATGAGTTTTGCAGTACTGGGAGGTCCTGAGAACCAGCTGAGATCCATGGACAGGCTGGATCAGGGGCAAGGCAAGAGTTGGGGGTTCAAAGGATAGTTCAGGCTAAAGGAAAGGAATTCTGTATTAACAGTGCTGTGGGTGCTTCCTGCTCATGGAGTAATGGGAAAAACAGGAGGTTGTGTTTAGATGGATTCAGAGCAGCCCCATCAAACCTCCTAACAATAATTAAGATCGCAGTGATGGGGACTAGATTACTAATTTATGCAGGTTTAATTAAACAGAAAAGGAGGGCATGTGTCTGGAGCTCTGCACTTCCCTGTGATGAATTGCAGGCTGGAGTAAGGTCCAGCAGCCTGTGGAGTGCCAAACTTTCTTCTCCCCTGTGCTAACAGTTGGCCTTTTTTTGAGATTCATGGAAATTGGGAATGGAGGGGCCTCCAGGAGCCATCAGGGAGCAGCACTGGCTGGCAGAGCAAAGCCTGTCTGCCCTACATCTGAATGAGGTCCAGGCTTTGAACTGGGAGGAGAAAGGGGAAATGTTACCCAATTCCAGATTTAGGGCAAATTTAGAGTCACTTCATTTTGGCAAGAAGCCTCTTCCTTTACCTTGGGCCCACATGAGCATTTATTATCAAGTAGCAGAAGAAGAAAACCAGTATTTTTGGGGCTCCCACATCACAGTTACGTGTCTGTAAACAGTGATGTGGCTGCTGCTGGGGCAGGCCCTGAGCGTGGCCATCCCCTCTGCCTGTCCTGGGAGCTGCCCTGGCCCCAGCCCTGCCTTAGCAGCTCTCTCCAGAGTCCTGTGTTTCTGAGAAAAGACAACTATTCTTAGCTGCACACACGTGGAGGAATGCAGGGAAAAGAGATTCCAGATGTGCTGGCCACGAGGAATGCCGGGGCAGCGCAGGGGATCAGCTGTGTGGAGGCTGTTCCTCACCCCTGGAGCCACCAGCTCATCCTCACAGGGCCCCCAAAGGCAGCCAGCAAACACCACTTGCCACAGTGTAACCCTAACTCGTGTCTTTGCAAGGAAGAGACACACAAAACTGGACTTAAATTCTTCCCAAGACCACTGAGAAGTCAGGAAAACTGCAGCCCCCATCCCTGCAGCGTGTCATGGGGGAAGGAAGGATCTGCATGTGCTGTTAATTAACACTTGTGGCATTAATGAGCCTGCTGCTTCACACAGCTCCAGCCATGCACATAAGCCTGGCTTAAATCCACATCTGGTTGTTGGGAACGTGTTCCTGGAGAGGGTAATTCTGATGGCTGCACGTCCTATTCAGTAGAAGACGATGCTTTTATTACTCCTTTAAAACTGAGTCACGTGTAAATAGATTCAGAGCAAATGAGGTGAGGTCAGCACATTCTGCACACTCAGCCAGTAATCACATTTTATTGCCATTTATATTTCATCCACATTTTGCATTTTTGAAATAGATACTGTCCAGCTACAGTTGGACATGAAAATCCAAGAGTGCCCCAGGCGTGCTCTGTTACTTTCTCCAGCCAAGCTGCTTTGCCACATGTGCCAAAGGTGGTTGTAAAGATCATTAGGTAGGGAATTTATGACTTGATGGTGACATCTGATGAAGTTGGGTCTCAACATGTGGCTGCTGGATGAAACAGCCTTGTTTGGTTTGAGTCTTACCAAACCAGTGACTTGAAAGAGCGGCAGGTTGTTTGTCTAGAAAATGTCTGCTCAGTTGGAGAGAGAAAATATCCCATCCTCCGTTGTCCTGGAGGATGTTGGTGCTGTCCTGTAGCCAAGCTCTGCCACAGCTGTTGGAGGAGTCCTGCAGATGGGCCTCTTTAATGTCAAAGACTTGGGAGGTCATAGAATGAGACAATGATTTGGGTTGGAAGGAACCACAAAGATATCTGGTTCTGACCCATCTGCCATGGGCAGGGATACCTTTCACTGGACCAGGTTGCTCCAAGCCCCATCCAGCCTGGCCTTGGATGTTCTGGGAGTTCTGAAATCCTTTAAGTGGTCTTGGAAAACCCTCTCCTCCCCTTGTCAAGTATAAAATACAATACATATGGCATTGTGAAACTGCAGAACTCAGATATCCAAGGGGGGGTTGATGGTTATCCTGAGTAACTGTGGATTGTGTGGGACCAACACGTGTCGGTGTGAGCTGCAGGATGGGCAGAGGATGCCCTTCCCTTGGCCATGGGCACAGGCACATGCAGCACATGGGCAGAACCGCTCGCTCCAGAGGGTTTTCCAGCAGCAGTGACTGTGCTGTGTCTCCACAGGGCGTGTTGGAGAGTTTCCTGGGCACGGCCGTCACCGGCGCCATATTCTGCCTCCTGGCTGGGCAGCCCCTCACCATCCTCAGCAGCACAGGGCCCGTGCTGGTCTTTGAGCGGCTCCTCTTCAACTTCAGCAAGTGAGTATGCTGGGCAGGGGGTGCAGGGCAGCAATGCCCCGTGCCAGGGAACTCCCAGCCAGGGAATGAGCTCCCTGGAGCTGGGGGAGGAAATGAAACATGTCCTTGTTCCCTCCTGACATCCAGAGTAATCACATCAGGGATTTTCCCGGCACGCGTGTCCCGGGGCAATGCCCGCTGTGTGCCCACTGCCTGTCTGGAAAGAAAGCCTTGGCTGGTTCAGTCCTCCAGGAGGAATGTGCTCTAGTTACAGTGTGCTGCTCCTCCAGCCACTGCTTCCCTGGCTGCTCTGGATTTCCCATAGGAGCAAAGAAACAAATTGTGTTCAGTTCTGGGCCCCTCAGCTCAGGAAAGAGATTGAGGGGCTGGAGCGGGGCCAGAGAAGAGCAACGAGGCTGGAGAAGGGACTGGATGTGGCACTGAGTGTCCTCTTAAACATCTCCAGGGACAGAAAATCCATAATCTCTTGATCCAACCCCACTGTGATCACCAGCCCAGGGCACTCCGTGCCCTGGGCTGGTGATCACAGTGGGGTTGGATCAAGGGTTGGATTTGATGATCTCAGAGGTCTCTTTCAACCCAACTGAGAAGAGCACCGAGGCTGGAGAAGGGACTGGAGCACAAGTGCTGTGGGGAGAGGCTGAGGGAGCTGGGGGTGTTCAGCCTGGAGAAGAGGAGGCTGAGGGGTGACCTCAGCACTGTCTGGAACTGCCTGAAGGGAAGTTCTGGCCAGGTGGGGGTTGGTCTCTTCTCCCAGGCACTCAGCAATAGGACAAGGGGGGCACGATGGGCTCAAGCTCTGCCAGGGGAAATTGAAGTTGGAGATCAGGAAAAAATTCTTTGCAGAGAGAGTGCTCAGGGATTGGAATGGGCTGCCCAGAGAGGGGGTGGATTCCCCATCCCTGGAGGTTTTTCAGCTGAGCTTGGCCGTGGCACTGAGTGCCATGATCTGGTAAAGGGACTGGAGTTGGACCAAGGGTTGGACTTGATCTCTGAGGGCTTTTCCAACCCAATCAATTCTATGATTCTATGAAATCCAGCTCTTCACTAACAGAATCCTGTGCATCTCAAGGTTACCATAAATTTGACCTTACATCTCTACTCTGTTTTTGAAAGCAGAAATTCCCCTGATAGAAACAGCCCCCAAAATTCCACAGTGGAGCTTTACTGCAGTGAAGACTCTTAGGTTTTTAACATTTAACTGGTATGAAAAGGTTCTGCCCCCTTCATGTTGTTGATGGCTGACCCCCAGAGCCCAAGGGAGCCCATTTTGTTAGGTGTGCTCATTTACCATCCCCACATCTGCAATACCAGGAAAATACACTGGAATCCCTAAGGGAATCAGTGGTGTCATGGGTGATTTGTGCACAGGGCTGATAGACTATCTGTGATATAATCCCAGACTATTCTGGGTTGGAAGGACCCACAGGGACCATCGAGTCCAACTCTTCAGTCAGTGGCCCACACAGGGGATTGAACCCATGACCTTGGCATTGTTACAACCAAGTTTGAACCAACTGAGCTCATCTCAGGGTGCTGATCCTTTGGACTGTGTTGCAAGGAGATCATTTTAGGTTGCACAGAATACACCCCAAATCTCTCACAGCCCATGCTCATGGCATTCCAGGTTGTACAGGACTTGTGTTCCTACACATAGGGAGGGAGAGGAGCTAGGAAAAATGAGTGGAAAATTAGATTATCCCAGAGAGGGAAACTGAGCTGCCCAAGGGTGTGAGCTCTGCAAGTGGGAGGCACCTTTCTTTTCTTCCTTTGCCTGGAACAAATGAATAGAGTCAGGAATGGACATGCTGCACCTGTTGGCAGGTGACAGGCATGGCAGAGCCCAGGTGCAGCACACAGCAGGAAAAAAGCAAGATGGAAAAGCACTTTGTACTGCTCTGGGAGGGAGAAGGTGGTTATTTTTAACCCGAGCAGGAGGTGGTGGTTATAAAAGCCATTGTCCTGACAACCTGCTGGAGCAGAAAGGCAGGAGTTTTCAAAGGCAGCCTTTCTCACAAGGAAATTGGAACCCAGGGCTCTTGATTTTTCTGTAATGCATTTGTGGTTGTTCTTATTCACAACACGCTGTTCCCTCCTGGGAGCAAAATTAGGCAGACTTCCCATCCACTGACTCATTTAAAGTGTGACTCTGTGTGTGTGTGTGTGTGGAGAGATCCCTGAGAACACCTTGTGGCCCCAGCCCTGTGCCTGGCTTTGGGTGCTCTGCAGTGCCAGCACTGGGGGGTCAGTGCTCCAGGACACAGTGCTTTTCCACCTGCTCTGTCCGCCTCAGAAGTGCTGCAGGAATTTGAGGGGTAAAAGCCAAAATAACATAGTTCAAAACTCTTTGAAGTTCTTCAGTGGTGTGGAGTCAGGGTGTCCCTGGGCTCCTGCCAGCACCTTCTCCTGCACGGCGGCTCCTGCCCCCTCCGGCACCGACTCCGGATATTTCAGAGCTGTCACGGGGGGCTTTTGTTACTATTTGTTTTCCTTCTCTTTTTCTAAATCACTTTGTTTCTTACTTGCTCCTGACTCTCCTCCAGGCCAGGGCTCCTTGGCTTCCAGGGAATTCCATCTGGCTGGGACTGCCAGCCCCAGTGCCCATCACTCCCTTGCCCAGAACAGGCAGGTCCTTTTCTGCTCCAGTGTTCCCTTTTGGCACTTGTTCCCTCCTAAAACCCACCTTTGGACTCTGTGCCTACATGGCACTGCAGCCTCCAGCAGGAGGAAACAATGCCCTTGGCTCCATGGTTCCCCACAGCCTGCCATTCCTGGCATCAGGTTTGTCACAGGATCCTGAAACATCCCAGACTGGAATAAGGATCCCATAAGGATCAGCAAATCCACCTCCCTCCTCCTGGCAGGATTACCTAAAACTAAACCCTAGGACTAAGAGCATTGTGCAAATGCTCCTTGAACTCCATCGGGCTTGGTGCCATCACTGCTTCACTGGGGAGCCATTCCTGGTGCCTAACCACCCTCCAGAGGAAGAACCTTTTCCTTGTGTCCAATCCCAACTCCCCCTGATGCAATCTCATTCCACAGAACATCTGCTTTGTACTTGCTGATCTTCTCTAAGCTGGTGTTTTCCTTTCTTGCCACTCGTGGCAGGGACAATGACTTTGACTACCTGGAGTTCCGCCTCTGGATCGGGCTCTGGTCGGCCCTGCAGTGTCTCATCCTGGTGGCCACCGACGCCAGCTTCCTGGTCAAGTACTTCACCCGCTTCACTGAGGAAGGCTTCTCCTCCCTCATCAGCTTCATCTTCATCTACGATGCTTTCAAGAAGATGATCAAGCTGGCAGATCATTATCCCATCAACTCCCAGTTCAAGGTGGACTATATCACGCATTACTCTTGTGCCTGTAAACCAGTAGATCCAGGTAAGAGAGTGTTTCTTTACCTCCCCAGGCTGCAGGGGGGAGGTGGCATTTGCTCTCTTTCTCCTTTGTGCTGCAGCCCAGATAAGAGGTAGATTATTCCTTCTTTTTCAGTTGTCTTCAGATACCTTATCTTAGGGGTTTTTTTGGAAGGTGAGGGGTGAATTTCACTCTGTGTCCCAGCTGGAATGTCGGAATAGCTGACCCTCCTGGGACTGCTCCTGTGAGTAGCATGACCAGTCTCTGCACCCCTTGTCTCCTTCCATCCCTGTGGCTGTCAGTTCCTAATGGCATTCCTCTGAGAATTCCATGAAGGGGCAGAAGTGGTGGCTGAGTCACTGCCATGGAGCTCAGGTCAATGCTGGATTTATTCAAGGTGTTACACAAACATGGGAGGTTCCCACCTCCTGGTGGCACGGATGAGTGGGAAAGCACAAACAATTCCTTGCTAAGAGGAAGGGAAGTGTATCCACAGGGCAGCCTATCTCTGGAGCATGGGCTGTGTGGCAGATAGAGGCTGGGTACACAGAGGGAAACAAAACCCAAATCCAAACAGAGGGAACACTGCCTGGGCCATTAGGGAAGCAGGGACACTCCCTGGGCCCTACAAACAATGAGGAGGGAGTAAGAAACTTGGTCTGGGCTCAAAGCAAACTGCAGGTTATCTCAGCACCCCCATCCCAGAGGAGAAGCTGCTGGCAGGTGTGGGGAGCCAGTTCCCTGGGAGCTGGTGCTGCCTGGTTTATGGAACACAGGATCTGCCTGCACTGGAATGGCAGGATGCTTTCCCTCTTGGACCCAAGGTGGTGGGAATAGGCACTGCCAAACTGAAAGTCTCCACTTCCCTTGA
Source organism: Pithys albifrons albifrons (assembly GCF_047495875.1). Taxonomy (NCBI): domain Eukaryota; kingdom Metazoa; phylum Chordata; class Aves; order Passeriformes; family Thamnophilidae; genus Pithys; species Pithys albifrons. The sequence continues at coordinate 1,201,328 of NC_092462.1, read as the reverse complement.
CAACACCTTTGGCTTTCCAGACAGCAGAGTAAAAAGGTTTATGTGTCCAAAACCTCAGTAAACCATGAGGATGGAGCCTCTTTGCAGGAAGGATTGCATTTCTAAAGGAAATTTCAAATCCATGATTGCTGATTCTGTGAAAACCAGAGGAAAAGGAGTCTCTGCCCTTCTTTCAAAGGAATTATCCCCATCCTGTGGATTTCAATTACTTGCCATCTTTTTGTTTCTTTTAATTCAAAAAATGTGTTTGTGCTGGACACTAAAATGCACTTTGCTTTTGTGGATATCTTGGTGCCTGCATTTGAAATTAATCACTAGGAGCCTTCTGTGGATATTTAGTTTAATCCAGAAATCATTAGAAAAATATTGGAAAACCATAAAATATTACTTTGTCTGTCTGATTTTCTGTAATTTTTTTTTTACCATGAACTCCAAAAAAACCACCAGTTAGGTTTGGATAATGTTTCACTTAACCTTTTCTTTCCATTTTATGAGTGACTGATGATTGAGGCTTTTGAGTCTCTCTGAAACAACACTTGTGACTCTCTTTATTGGACTAAAGAGGTGGCAACATGTTGATGGAGTCAAGAATTCCTTAATAAATGGAATTTTCTGTCCTTCCTGCTCACCACGTACCCTTTTCTCTCCTCTCTTGCAGTTAATAGCTCGTTATTTAACAGGACAGTGGTGCTGTCAGGAGATGAGCTGCCCTATTCCTCCTCTGACTCGGTGAGTGCTCCCAGGGATCCTGTGGAGTCTCCTGGTGGCAAGTTTGGGATGATGAGAAGGAAGTGGAGCTTGAGGGGTCACACCCATTTGTGGGGGGACATGGGGGAAGGAAGTTGAGCCACAGAGCAACAACCCATTTTAGTCAGACAGCAGCAGGAAAGTGCTCTCACCCCGATCAGTCTGGGATTTTTAGCACTCCTTGATTGTCCCAATGCTCTGTCCATCCCTGTCCCAGCTTGAGCACAGCCTCATGGAAGCATCCCCTCTTTTTCCCTGCAGGACAACACCACCATTGACTGGGCTGCTCTGACAGCCAAGGAGTGCTTGAAATACGGGGGAGAACTTGTGGGCAACAACTGTGACTATGTCCCTGACATCACCCTCATGTCTTTCATCCTCTTCTTCGGCACTTACACCTGCTCCATGGCCCTCAAGAAATTCAAGACCAGCCGCTATTTTCCCACCACTGTAAGTCCCTCCTTTCCCAGAGCAGCTTTTCTGAGGGCAGAGCTCAGCTGTCACACACACAGGGAGGGATGCTGGTTGGACTAGCTGGCATGAAAACATGGAACTGGTTAACCAAGGTATGCCTGGAATTGCTCCCAGTGGTTCTGGAGGGCACAGGGAAGGCATGGAAATGTAGCAGGGATTTTAAAGGTGCTCAAGACAACACTTCCAAACTTACAGGCACCTCTGAGGTGCCTCGGCTTGTTCTGTCCCCTCAGGTGAGGCTCCCACACCAGGTGTGCCAGGCTGAGCTTTCCCTGTGTGCCCAATGCATGTTTCTCTCTGGGCCTTGCCCCATTTTTGGCATTGTGACACACAGGGATTATCCTGCATGGATGTTGACTGTTCTGCTGTGTAACAATTCAACCTCTCTTAATAAAAAGGAACCAAATTCCATCTGGGCTGGAATGCAGCTCAATCTCTCTGTAACCATGTGAACCCAGGAAGCTGGGAAGGAGCAGCAGCTCTGGAAAGCTCCCCCACTTCCAGGCAAGCACCGTGGCTGCTGCACAGTGAAGTTTTGGGGTCTGACCAGTGGCAGCTTTCAGTTGTCATATTGCAGTGGCTTCAGGGCAGCTGCAGTCTGGGGCTTTACTGAGAAGCCTGGTTTGTTTTCCTGTCAGCTTAGGCTGATTTATTACTGGAACAGCAAATAACACAATCTCTGCCAGCCCTACAGAGTATCTGCTTCCTGCAAGTTTGGGTCTTCCCATCTCTTAAAGGGAATTTTGTGACTTTCCAGTGTGTTGTTTTCATGCTCCTATTTAGGCTTTCAGACACCACAGTAAAATACCAAGGCACATGTAGGCAAATGGCACCAGACACTACAGTGGGTGTCTGTGTGGAAGAAGAAATGCTAAGTCTGCCTTGCCACAAGGCTCCTGTAGACACTGAAGTGTGGGTGATGTGGTGTTGCCTGGTGCCCACCCCTGTTGTTATGATCCCCCCTTCTCTTTCAGGCCCGGAAGCTCATCAGTGACTTTGCCATTATCCTGTCCATTTTGATCTTCTGTGGAATAGATGCCCTGGTTGGTGTGGACACACCAAAACTAATTGTGCCAAGTGAATTCAAGGTATGTCTTTGTCAGGCCTGTGCAAGAGGTTCCCTTCCTGGAATGACTTGCCCTCAAGATGGGAATGTAGCCAGTGGTCTGGAAAGGACTGATTTACTCAGAGGATATCCCTTTTGATAGCATCATTCTGATTGGCTGATTATCTCCTCAATCCTGCCTCCACACTTGGAACCTTTCATTGGTGGCAAGGATGAAATTGTCACCAGCCTCAAGTGCCTCCCCATGGCTGGAAGTCCCCCTGGTTTGGGGCTGTCATCACTCCTGTCCTGCACCTCTAACAAGAGCTTTCTTTTCCCTGTCCTTCCAAGCCAACCAGTCCCGAGAGGGGTTGGTTTATCCCCCCTTTTGGAGGGAACCCGTGGTGGGTGTACCTGGCAGCAGCCATCCCTGCCCTGCTGGTGACCATCCTCATCTTCATGGACCAGCAGATCACCGCCGTCATCGTCAACAGGAAGGAGCACAAGCTCAAGGTGGGTGTGCTTTGTGCCCTGGGCACGTGCAGGGGCTTCTCCTGCCACTGCTGCTGGTTTGGAGGAGGCAAAGTTGCCTTGTGGTCGTGCTCAAACTGCACAGCCCTGTCCCAGAGGAGCAGTGAGCTGGAGGGATCTGGGACATGCCAAGGGCAGAGCCCCAGTGGGATGTTATTTAAAGAGGAGCTGACACGTAACAGCCTCGGATGGAGTGGTGTTTTTAAAATAAACTTTCCAGACGGTGCTGTGCAGTTCTTTGTGCCTGTAGGGTTCCTCCTTTCCCTGCACACTCAGTTCTGTTGAAAAATATGAAATTCCTGTAAAAGGAGAGTCTCCCTTCCCAATAATAGAACATGTGGTGTGACCTGTGGGGGCACAGACCTGCTCAGAACACAGGTAATAGTGGGTCATTATTCAGACACCTCCATCTCCACCCTTCCTCAGTTACAGGGAGAGCTCTTGGATATGGGAAGGGAGCTTTTGCTTTGAAAAGAGGAGGATGTTTCAATCTGTGTGGTCACTGTGAACATTAGACAAGTAACATGTGATTTAAGACCATCCTGAGCCTGACCTGGAGGAGAGAGTTGGGAGTCCCAGGGAGTGGGAAAGGCTGGTTGTGCACAGTGATGATGGGGCACAGATACTGGCTCATGGCTTAAAAAAACCCCCTCAGAGCATCCCTGTTTGCCACCTGCATCTGGGCAGATACCCTCAACCCTGGGCCCTCATCTTGTCAGGGCAGGCTGGTTGTTGCCATGGCCTCAGTTTTAGCTCTGTCTCCTGCACCTGCCTAAGCAGACCCAGCATTTTGTTACCCACTACAAGAGTATATTGGCTGTTCTTCCCCCGTGAAGAAGAGGCCACTCTTCTCTGCAGCTTATAAAGCTTATGAAGCACAGAACGTGGTTTTGCTGTCAGCACTGGGTGTACTTTTTTAGTAACAAAGTTATAAACACTCCAGCAAAGTACTGTTAATACCAAAAAATGTATTCCCTTCTTCCTTTTTGTGGTGTGAGCACGGTATTGGTGGGACTGGGGGTTCTCAACTCCCATCCTGTGTCTCTGCACTGAAAAACACCTCCACAACATTTACTGTAGGAAAAAAAAAGGCTTTTCTTAATGCTCACCCCTTGCTAAAGTCATGGCAGGGTGTCCCAGGGTGGCTGTCCCAGTGCCACCAGCCAGCCAAGGCAAGCACATGTGTGAGGGAAACAGAGAGGACTATTCAAGAGCAGCTGGGCTGTTTTCCCTCCTGGGTCATCCTAGGTCTGGGTCAGGTTTTCTTTTCTAATAAAATCAAATTAAACAGGATTAAAAAAAAAGCTAATCTCTTTTAAAACAGCAAACCTTAAAGGTTTCTCTGGTGTTTTTCTGAAGATCCCTTTCTTTGGTGGCTCTTTTGTTTCTTCACTTCTTCTCTTGGCACTTGTGACTTCTGGATTTCCTGTGTTAGTTCATTAAAAGATTTAAAAAATAGAGGATTGGGGGCTTTGAAAAGGAGTCAGGAATGAGGGCAGCTTTCTGCTTTGGACAGGGAAGGAGCTTTCAGCTGTTCTTGTTGCATCCCATCTGAAGCCTGGGGTTGGGTGTTGAGGGAATTGCTTCCAGCACCAGGCACCATCTGCAGGGCCCAGACCAGCTGGGAAGTCCAGACTGGATCTTGCAGTTGCTTCCTCCCCTAAACACAGGAGAACAAACCTCACTGTGAGGCAGCCAGCAGCACGTGTTACCTTTAGGCAGGCTCCATATGGCTGTAAGGTGGCTTTCTTCCTTAAGTCATCACACTGAAAGTTGTTGTTCAGCAGCTGCTGAAACTAAAATTAGGCTTTGGGCTGTTTTTCTAAAGGGTGGTTTGAGTGTTTAAAGCTCCGTGTGCATCCAAGCATAACTTGCACAGATGTGAGATCACTTGGGGCACAACCTCCCTCTCTCTCTATATATATTTATGTATATATGTTTATTTTGAAAGCTTGCTTCTGCTGTTTACAAGCTCCAGTGTATATTTGGTATTTGGCTCTGTTTGCCAGAAGGTGTTGTAGAAGGAAATGCCACCTGTCCAGCGTGCCTGTGCCCTGCTCTGCAGGCATTTGGAAGAGTTCAGCTGAAGGCTGTTTGTCTCCCTCCACAGAAAGGTGCTGGCTACCATCTGGATTTGTTCTGGGTGGCCATTCTGATGATTGTGTGCTCCTTCATGGGGCTGCCCTGGTACGTGGCTGCCACCGTCATCTCCATCGCCCACATCGACAGCTTGAAGATGGAGACGGAGACTTCAGCCCCTGGAGAGCAGCCCAAGTTTTTGGGAGTGAGGTATGTCCAGCCAGGAAGGCCTTAGGCACCGTGTTTTACCTGCAAAATCCTTTTGTACAGAGACTTTTGTGCTGCTTTGTCCCCATTTCCAAAGCCAGCTGGGAGATTCAGCAGCACAGGTCTCTGGCATCTCCTCAGGTCTCTGGCAATTCCTCAGGCAAAGCCCAAGTGTGACTCCCCAGAAGTTTATTTGGCCAGCTCAGACACCGTTTTCCAGTGTTAAAGGAGAGACATTTCCTGCAGGTTTCCTTATCCATGGAAATTAGGCATTCTTTAGCAAGTGTAGTGGTCAGCCCTGCAAACCTGCCATGCCTGGAGCCATCAGCTCTGCTTAATGGGGCAACCTCTCCTGTGTTTGGTTGCCATAATTAAGTGGTCTGAAGTGATTCTGAGGGGAGCACTCCTGGAAATTGGGGTGCTTGTTCAGGCAACTAAATAGAAACTTAATGGCTTGACTTGCAGTGCTGTGAAATATTAGTGGCCAACATGTTTTTTGGGTGTGGAAACCCAATGAGGGCACATGGACAGCACCCCAGGAAGGGCTGAACCACTGACCCAGCTGCTGCAGTGCTCTGAGCTGGGACTGCTCTCAGGCTGGAGAGCTGAGGATTTATTCCCTCTCTGGGAATAAATGATTCCCTGTGGGGAATGTGGAGTGCTGGTTAGTGGTTTGTAGTGTTTAACATGCAAACACACCCCTCCTGCTCAGTAGCAGTGCTGAGTTGACCCCAAGCAGCCTAAAGAAACTGCTCTGGGCTTGGGGACAGAGGTGTGCAGGGCTTGGTCAGGATCCTGCCTGGTGCTGGAGGCTGAAAAAATGAGGTTTTGGGCTTTATGTGGAGTGCTGGATATCAAACCAAAGCTGTGATCCTCAGCCAGTGGTGTTGTTTCAGGGAGCAGAGAGTCACCGGAGTCATCGTTTTCATCCTGACTGGGGTGTCTGTCTTCATGGCTCCCATCCTGAAGGTAAGGATGTTTTACAGCTCTTTGGGAGCTTAAATCCAGACCTTTTGGAAGGAAAAACCACCATGGTTGTAGTGTGCTGGAGTAGTGACCAAGTGCAGGGCTGGGGGTCTTGAGAGCTGTGGGGTTTTTTATTTTAAGATTATTCTTCCATGTTTGCATCAAGGTAAGTTTCCTTTAGTTTCATGATTCCTTTAATACCTTTGCCATGCCTGTATTTTCTGGAAAACATGGATAAAGCTCGAGAGTTGGGAAAATGTGTTTCTGGAGGAAGTAGTGCAATGAAATGGCTTTTCTTCCTCTCTTGAATCTTTTTTTCCTGTGAGTTTAGCCAAGGCTCTGGACAGATGTGTTGCTAATGGACCATTGGATGTAGGTAGGTTGCTGTTTTCCAAGACCAGAAATATGTTGGCACGTAGCCATGGAGAAATGCATCCTTAGTGGATCATCAGATCGAGGAAGGGAACTGGAAAATCTGCTTATCCCTGTCCTGTGGAGGACACAGCCTGCTCTGGAATGGTGATGGAAGTGGTGCCAAGCACAGGCAGATGCTCCAGTGGGAGGTGTCAGCTGCAGGAGTCCTTCTCCATGGACCCCGAGGCCCTTGGGAGCAGCAGAGGATGTCAGAGCAGTGGCACCATGTGTTGTAACTGGGATGGAGCAGATGGGGGTGTGCAGGAGCTTTTCTGGAGGAGGCAGAGGAGTTTTGGAAGCCCCAGGGGCTGTGAGGCACAATGAGATGTGAACCTGAGGGGAGGAGGCAGGCAGGGAGCAGCGATGCTTCCTGTGGGGAGAGCAGAGACAGTGGCTTTCCAAAGCCAGTGTGTTCCTGCTCTTCATTTCTAAGGTTGTTTGTACTGCTCCAGTTCTGGTGTCTTGGTAACAGTTTCCGCCTCTGCACAAACAGGCACTTCCATGCCCTTAATTTAATGCCTGATTGTGATAATCCTGTTTGTTAATCCATGTGACCTTCCCCTGCAAGATCCCTCTTCCTCCCTTCCCCTGGGGTCTATTATTTCCCCTGTTAGGGCTTCAGTCCTCAGTTCTTTGCCTGTGCTTCCCCCAGGCCAGCGTGTGGGGAGGATCCTGGTGGGAGGACGCCTGAGGATAACTCGGCACGCTCCTGGCCCACGTGCCAGCGGGGAGGGCCTGGCACCAGTTCAGGACCTTTGGCAAATTCCAGTGGCAGGGTCCTGCTGGAGGGAGCTGCTCTGCTGAGTGCACTGCAGGACATCTCAGGCTGCTCCTGCCAGCGGCGAGTTGAAGGCCGACCATCCCCGATTCAATAAACCAGGCAATCCATGCAGTAATCCCAGCTTTGTTTGCTGGTGGGGAAACAAAACCCTGGGGGCTTTGGGGATTGTGCTGGCTTTGGATGTCACTGGTGTTTCTGCTCAGCCGTGGCAGATCTCCACAGAAACATCCTCGGCCCTGCTGGGACAGTGGCAGCCACTTCCCTGTGAATCCAGGTTTAATCCCATTGGCCCACAGCAGGTTTGCTCCGAGTGCCAAAGCCAACAACGCCATCCTTGGGGAATCCTTTGCCAAGGGAGACTCCCACGATGACAGCACAGCCTGCTGCCCTGCGGGATGATGGGCTGGGGTGTCACCTCGGGGTGGTCTGTCTTTGTGGACTGGAGCAATCTTATCTTTAAAAAAAACCCCACAGAGATAAATAGAAGGGGAGGAGAGGAGAGCAGTTAAAATGAGCTAGAGAGCTGAACTCTGATTGCTGGAGGTGTTATCCTGTCTCATCCCTCAGATCCAGGGAGAGCTTTGAATCCTGTGGCCGCCCCCAGCTTTGTGGACACACTCGGGGTGTCCCACCCCTCCCACAATGTAGAGAAAACATTTGCCTTCTAATGGGAGATAGCAACATGGCTCACCAGAGGAAAGAAAGAAATCCCGGAGGAGGATGAGTTAGCAATCCAGGGGCGTGCAGGGGGTGAGTGGGGAATGAGGCTCGCAAAGGAAGCGAAAGTGTAGGCAGGGAAGCTTTGAATGGGTGGCTTTGATGCTCATGTGCCCCCAGGGAAACGCGTGAAGGAAACGCAGAACGAGGTGGTGGGAAACACACTGAAGCACTGGAGAGCTGCGCTGTTGTTTGCCTTTGTAACAGCTCCACGCAGAGGTTGGGAGGGGAGTGCTCCCGGCGCAGGAGTTCTGGGACAGCAGGTGCCCTGGCTGTGCTGTGCCCTGGCTGTGCTGTGCCCTGGCTGTGCTGTGCCCTAGCTGGGCTGTGCCCTGGCTGTGCTGTGCCCTGGCTGTGCTGTGCCCTGGCTGTGCTGTGCCCTAGCTGGGCTGTGCCCTGGCTGTGCCGTGGCTGCCATTCCCTGGCTGTGCCCTGGCTGTGCCCTGGCTGTGTCCTGACTGTGCCCTGGCTGTGCCTGGCTGTGCTGTGGCTGCCATTCCCTGGCTGTGCCGTGGCTGTGCACTGGCTGTGCCATGGCTGCTGTGCCCTGGCTGTGCCGTGGCTGCTGTGCCATGGCTGTGCGTGGCTGTGCCGTGGCTGCCATTCCATGGCTGTGCTGTGGCTGTGCCCTGGCTGTGCCATGGCTGCTGTGCCCTGGCTGTGCCGTGGCTGCCATTCTGTGGCTGTGCCTGGCTGTGCTGTGGCTGCTGTTCTTTGGCTGTGCTCTGGTTGTGCTGTGGTTGCCATTCCCTGGCTGTGCCCTGGCTGTGCTGTTGTTGCCATTCCCTGGCTGTGCCCTGGCTGCACTGTGGCTGCCATTCCCTGGCTGTGCCCGGCTGTGCCATGGCTGTGCCCTGGCTGTGCCGTGGCTGCCATTCCCTGGCTGTGCCATGGCTGTGCCATGGCTGTGCCCTGGCTGTGCCGTGGCTGCCATTCCCTGGCTGTGCCATGGCTGTGCCTGGCTGTGCCCTGGCTGTGCCGTGGCTGCCATTCCCTGGCTGTGCCGTGGTTGCCGTTCTGTGGCTGTGCTGTGGCTGCTGTTCCATGGCAGCCACCCAGCACTTCACCAGGGCTGTCCCTTGGAGCTCCATCCATCCTCCCTGGGCTCCAGTACATCCCACAAAAGGCCATTCTTCAGCTCCTGCCTGTGCTTTTGTCCGAGCATCCCTGTTGCAGCCATGCCAGGCTGGCTGTGTGGTTCTGTTGTGGGGGACAGAGGCTCATGCCCAGGAGTGTGTGGTGTTCCTCATTCCCAAAGGAAGATGTACCTGAGGGAGGGAGGAATGGGCAGCAGAAAGGAGAGATCCTGGCAGTGAAGAAGGGAGCTCACAGTCCTGTATTTGGGATTAGCAAGGGGTTAATGTGTGTGAGAGATGGAGCAGGCAGAGGTTGGGTTGGCATGACTGGCTGAGGTGGGACTCAAGAGTCTGTCTCCATGGATTTGCAGGGCTTACTGTGCTGGATGTGGAATCACAGGATTGTTACCATTGGAAAAGCCCTCTAAGATCACCCAGTCCAGCCAGCACTGCCAAATCTGCCATTAAACCATGTCCCCAGGTGCCACATCTGCACAGCTTTTAAATTCCTCCAGGAATGGTCACTCCACCACTTCCCTGGGCACCCCATGCCAGGGCTTCCCAACCCTTTCCATGAAGAGGTTTTTCCTAATATCCAGTCTAACCACCACCACCACCCCTGCCCAGCACAATATTTCCTCTTGTTCTGTCACTTGTTGCCTTGGAAAAACAGGATATACCACAAACCACAGGATCATTCTGCCTTCTGCTTCCAGTCTGCCCACAAAGCCAGAGGGGAAGGGCAGTTTGCAGCTCTTGGTGAGACATCCAAGTCCTGCTCAAGTGGGATTGCACAAATGTCCTTGTGTCTCTCAGAACACAGCAGAAGGATCTGTTATTCTTTATTTGGCTTAATTATTTGTATGGCTTTATTCCTCCGCGTTGTCCACTCGTAGGTGCAGTTGGAGTTGATCACAGGCTGGGAGTGACATCCCACCATCTGTTGACAGTGCAGTGTGTGCAGGGAGGTTGTTCACCTGGTTTCTCCTGCTCTTCCTCCTGCAGTTCATTCCCATGCCTGTGCTCTACGGTGTCTTCCTCTACATGGGTGTCGCGTCCCTCAATGGTGTGCAGGTGAGTCTCTCCAACATCCCAGAGAGGGTGACAGTCATTAACCAGCACTGGGATTCTCCTAAAACCCTCCAACTTTTCCCTTCTCCTTCCCTGCCTCATCTTTCTTCCCAAGAAACCCAGAGAGAGTGGCAGCTGTTACAGACATTGCCACAACCTGGGTATCCTGAGACAGAGACCGAGGGAGAGCAGCCAAGTCCGGCCACTGTCAGTGCCAGAGGGTGCTTTGTGAAGACCTGGGTCCATTCTGGGACTTGGAGCAACCTGGTCTAGTGGAAGGTGTCCCTCCCCATGGCAGGGGCCTTGGAACAAGTTGGTCCTTAAGATCCCTTCCAACCCAAACCATTCCAGGATTCCACAGGCATCCGCCTCGGCTCAGACTCGCTCCCAGGGTGGTTCAGGTCCTGTGCCACAGGCTGAAGGCAAACAAGGAGGATGATTTATGGCAGGGGGGTTATTCTGCAATGCTAACAAGCAGGAACATTGTTCTCTGGGAAGGGGAAGCCAAGCCCCTCTCTTTGTCGTTGAGGAAATCTTACGTAAGGAGCAGTTCTCATGCCCAGTGCCTGTAGCTGGCCCAAGGAGGTTGGAAGTGGTTTTGTTGCTTTCTGGCACCCTGTTAAATATGGTCTTTCTTTTCTTCCTGGGTTGTGCCCTAAGGGGAAGGGACTGCCTGTTCTGTGAGCTGCAGGAGAATTCCCTCAGGGGTTCTGTAGCACAGCCCCGGGCCCCATTCACTAGGGCAGGATCCCTCTGGTGCTGGCAGTGGGCAGCGAGCCCCCCTCGGGCAGGGGACAGTGAGGGGATTGTCCTGTTGGCCCAGGGGCTGGCTCTCCCACAGGGGCTCCAGGTGGCTGGGGGACTGGGCAGGTTGTTTTTCCCCCAGTGAAGGGTGTTTTTCACTGCATGAGAAATGCCCGTTTTGGACTCCCAGTCCGTCCGGTCCAGCCCGGGGCAAAGGGGCACTGCTGGGAAAGCTCTTTGGCAGGTGCTGTTCTGTTCCCTGGCAGGGTGGTGTCTGCCCTGGCCTCTGCTGACCTCTGCTCCTGATTGCTCTGGGCACAAGAAAAGCACAGCTCCTGAATGCTGGAGGGGTTTCCTCAGCAGGAGCAGGGCAGGGGAGGGCAGCAGAAATGCCCCAGAGTGTGGTGCTGCCCCTGGTTTGGGCGTTCATAGAATCACAGAATCACAGAATCAATTGGGTTGGAAAAGACCTCCAAGATCATCAAGTCCAACCCTTGGTCCAACTCCAGTCCCTTTACCAGATCCTGGCACTCAGTGCCACGGCCAAGCTCAGCTGAAAAACCTCCAGGGATGGGGAATCCACCCCCTCTCTGGGCAGCCCATTCCAATCCCTGAGCACTCTCTCTGCAAAGAATTTTTTTCTGCTCTCCAACTTCAATTTCCCCTGGCAGAGCTTGAGCCCATCGTGCCCCCTTGTCCTATTGCTGAGTGCCTGGGAGAAGAGACCAACTCCCACCTGGCCAGAACTTCCCTTCAGGCAGTTCCAGACAGTGCTGAGGTCACCTCTGAGCCTCCTCTTCTCCAGGCTGAACACCCCCAGCTCCCTCAGCCTCTCCCCATAGGGCTTCTGCTTCATTGTTGTTTACTCTCTCTTTTGTGCATCCTGAGTTTCATTTCAACATCCCTTTCTTTTCCCTTCCAGTTCATGGACCGTCTAAAGCTGCTCTTGATGCCTCTAAAACACCAGCCTGACTTCATCTACCTGCGCCACGTCCCTCTGCGCAGGGTGCACCTCTTCACCTTCCTGCAGGTGGTGTGCCTGGCCCTGCTCTGGATCCTCAAGTCCACTGTGGCTGCTATCATATTCCCTGTCATGGTAAGTGATCTTGCCATCCCTCCCTCCCTGCCTTTCCCAGCCCACACCTTCCACAGTCATGCCCTGCCAGGAATGGGTGAATCCACCCTCTCCCTGCCCAGTCCCTGGCTCAGGGCTCTGCTCATGGCACTGCATGGAGTCAGAGTGGCTGTGCCTGCCTTCCACAAATCCTCTGGAGGAGCCTGGAAGGTTATTTTTTCCCAGGAAGGTGCAGTTAGTGTTGACTGTTCCTGGCTGCCAAGGTTGGGTTTGCTGTGGTTTCTCCTTGAGCTGCATGAACCAAGGAGAGGAGCACTTTTCCTGGTTTAGTCCACACTAATTACCAGACACAAAATGTCTCCCAGGCTTTTAAATAGCACAGATTGACAACACCAAGAAGGAGGTTCAGTGCTCAGAGCGGGGCCAGAGGGAGGGAAAGGATTAAAGCAAAAAAAAAGGAATGTCTCTTTGTCTTGAACTTGAGGAAAAAGACCCTAATGTTGTTTCATGTCAGACAGTGATTATTCAGATTATTACTGGAGCTACAGGCACTGTTAGGCACTCTCTGGCTTGGAGATAGGTCAGACTCAGCAAAGGCAGAGTTTTATGAAACTCCTGAATAAATGTGGGCCCCAGGTTGCCTCATTGCAGGTTTATGGCTAAGCACAATCTGAGTTGTGGGGGCAGGTCCTTGCAGTGCTTTTTTAAGGGACAGGAGGAGGGAGAGCAGCACCCAGATCAAGGACAAGCTGGTGAAATGAGAAAAGAGGATGCAAGTGAAAAAACCCTCCAAATGTTCCTTCTGGGACACATGCTCCTGTACAAGGTGTTAAAAATCAACAGTTCCCCCTTTGCCAGTTCCATGTCTGTGTTGGAAGCTGAATCTAAAATCTCTCTGCCTATAATAGAATCACAGAATCACAGAATCAGTTGGGTTGGAAAAGACCTCCAAGATCATCAAGTCCAACCCTTGGTCCAACTCCAGTCCCTTTACCAGATCCTGGCACTCAGTGCCACGGCCAAGCTCAGCTGAAAAACCTCCAGGGATGGGGAATCCACCCCCTCTCTGGGCAGCCCATTCCAATCCCTGAGCACTCTCTCTGCAAAGAAGTTTTTCTGCTCTCCAACTTCAATTTCCCCTGGCAGAGCTTGAGCCCATCATGCCCCCCTTGTCCTATTGCTGAGTGCCTGGGAGAAGAGACCAACCCCCACCTGGCCAGAACTTCCCTTCAGGGAGTTCCAGACAGTGCTGAGGTCACCTCTGAGCCTCCTCTTCTCCAGGCTGAACACCCCCAGCTCCCTCAGCCTCTCCCCACAGCACTTGTGCTCCAGTCCCTTCTCCAGCCTCGTTGCTCTTCTCAGTTGGGTTGGAAGAGACCTCTGAGATCATCAAATCCAACCCTTGATCCAACCCCACTGTGATCACCAGCCCAGGGCACTCCATGCCCTGGGCTGGTGATCACAGTGAGGTTGGATCAAGACATGTGGGATTCTCTGTCCCTGGAGGTGTTTAAGAGGACACTCAGTGCCACATCCAGTCCCTTCTCCAGCCTCGTTGCTCTTCTCTGGCCCCACTCCAGCCCCTCAATCTCTTTCCTCAACTGAGGAGCCCAGAACTGAACACAGAACACAGAATCTGAGTGAACCCCAACTTTGTTGTACCGGTGCAGGCTCAGGGAAGGCAGAGCCACAGCTTGGGTGGAGCTGCATCCCATGGCAAAGCCTCACTTACCTGCCCTCCTGATCCACATTGTTACAAAGTCCCAGTTTGGCAGGATGCAGCCAGCAGCCAGCTCCTTGTTTGTTTGGATGGAGGACATTGGCACACAGCAGGAATTCCTGGTGGGATGACCACGGGTGTCTGTGCACCCCCTGAGTGATTCCCCAGGGCTGGAATCACATCTGCAGTTCTGCAAGTTACCACTTGAGATCTCCTGGGGTTTGTTTGTGCCGTTGGTCACCATTGCTGGGAACAAACTTTTCCTGTTGGGAATGGGTTACAGCTTCCAGCCTGTCCATGTTCCCCTTGGCAAAGCCTGTGTGGGATCTGATGGGGTGTCAGACCCCGTGTCCCTTCCTTTTTTCCTGGTGCCTTCACTGCAGTCTTGCACAGAACAACCTTCTCCTCCAGTTCCCTGCAGCAATAATCCAAGGAAACTGTTCTGCAAACTTTGAGGGCACAGATTGGCCCTTGTCTGATTTCTGAGCAGCTCTTGCATCTGGGGAAGCAATGAGAAATAAGGCAAGGTGTTATTACTCAGGTTGCCTCACGAACCTACATCCCAAAGTACATGGAAATGCTCATTTTTTGTCTCTTTGTTATTTATAATGCAGGGGTATTGAGTGATTCCAGTGCTGCTTTGTGTTTGTTGTGATGTGAAGCAGTCACAGCTCGGCCTTGGAAGCTGGCAGGGATGTCCCAGGTGTTCCCCACCTCCTCTGTGTGTTCTTTCCCAGCCAGGATTCGAGTGGGTGGGCAGAGGAAGGCAGAGTGTCCCCAGTGCAGGGTAAAATGTGGCTGGAACTCCCTGTGTGCCCTTGCAGATCCTGGCCCTGGTGGCAGTCAGAAAGGCCATGGACTACCTCTTCTCCCAGCACGACCTGAGCTTCCTTGACGACGTCATTCCAGAAAAGGACAAGAAGAAGAAAGAGGACGAGAAGAAGAAGAAGAAGAAGAAAGGCAGTATGGACAGTGACAATGATGATGTAAGGAGCTTTCTGCCCTTGTCACACTCCTCCTCCCTGACCACTAACCCCAGGCCCAGTCCCTGCCCACTGCCCTTTGGGAGCTGACAGCTCAGTCTCTTGCTCTGCAGCAAGTGGGCCCCCAAGGAGAGTCCTTTGCTGCACTGCCTTCCCTTCTGCAGCCTGTGCTGGGTGGGTTGGCATTGCCAGGAGGGAGCTCACGCTTGCCAGGAGCACTGGGTGCCCACTGGGCTGTCCTGCCCCTTGCCAGGATGCCTCTCCCCACCCTGCCTCCTCCTGCTTCCCTCCTCCACCTTTATCCCTGTCGTTGCCTCTTACATTTTAGGAGAAAAATGCTTTTCACCACCACCTCTGGTCCTTCTGGTTTGCTTTTTTTTTATATATTTTTAATGGATCTTTTAAAAGCACAAAAAAGGTGTGACTTGTTATATTGCAGGAAAAAACTGCTTTCTGTTGGTAATACTCATCACCTAAATATTTCCTGAGCATCTGTGCCCTCTGCTGTACACTCTGGTCCTACCTCAGGTTGCAGCATATCCTAAAATAGCAAAAAGGTACCTGAGTGGACCAGACCCATGTGCCTTTGACTCTTCTGTTTCTTACTGTGTATATAAGAAGAAGAAATACAGTCCTGGTGCCTTCAAATGTTCTCCTGCTCAGGTCTAACTCAAATCCTTTAAACTTACATTGAAGAGCTAAACACACCCCACTGGCAATCCAAAGCACAACATCCCTTCTTCTGCTCCTGTATCCACCCAGGGTCTGTGGAGAAAGGCTTTTCTTGGGATGCAGGGAGAGGTCAGGTCCCCTACAGCTGGAAAAAATTCCATTTTCACATGGCAGGATGGGAGGATTGGCTGTACCTTCAGGCAGCAAGCTCTCCTGTCCCATCATTCCTCCAGTTCCCAGGGCAAGCACCCGAATTTGTGCAAAGCAAAATGAGATCAAAAGAGGCCCTGCTGAGTAATCAGCAAAGGTTTGACTCCATCCCCTCCTGCTGACTGGTTTGCCTCCAGCAGTGTCGTGTCCTGAGCCACAGTCCCCCTCTCTGTGGCGTGTTTTAAGCTCTCTCCTCTGTTCCCAGGCTTTTCCTGCATTCCAGGTACAGTAATTGATCCAGTGGGTAAGAGATCTCATGCAGAGTGTTGGTTCTTAACTCTTGTTGGGTTTTTTTTCAGCATTTGCCTTTCCCAGCTTCCTGAACACACAGCTCTGGGGCACTGCTGCTTGGATGATTCTCCCTCTTTCCCTTCCAGAAATATCCCCCCCAGGGTTGATCCTGTGGGATTTGGGGGGTCTGAGTGCAGCCAAGGGAACTGCTGGGCATTGCTGATGCTTTCTTTGAGTTCTGCTTGTCCCTCAGCCTCATGCAAGTAGTCCCCAGCAAACATCTTGCTGTTGGAGTGTGAAATAAGGCACTGGATGTCAGTTATGTTAAAAAATAAGTTAAAAATAAGAATAATAATCCAAGGAGAGCAATTCTCTGGCCTCCACAGTGTTTTGCTGCCCTGACTGGAAGGTCTCCTCCCTCCACCCCGGCGCTGTGGGGCTGGTTCTCTCCAGGAACAAAGATGTCCCAGTGTTTCTGGCAAATCCCACCTTCCTGCCTTTGCCAGGCTGGGCAATATCAGCCTTTCCTTGGCTATGAGACGTTCCCTTTGTTTGTGAAAGAGCAGAATAATTCCCAGTACCATGTGTAAGCATTAGCCAGGTGGGTGAAACAGGCAGGGGGGTGTCAGTCCTGCTGGTCCCCCCTGGGCCTCCTCCTGGCCCAGCTGCTGTTTCTCCTGCCAGGCCAGGGATGCTGAATCCTTCCCAGGGTCCTGCAGCTGATGACCCAGAGGTGTCCTTGAGTCTGGGTTTGACTCAAATTAAAGAGCTTGCTGGGCCAGTCCAACCCAAGGAACCTCTGCCATGTTGTGTCTGGCCCTCACTGAGCAATTGGGAACAACCAAGGGGTCTGACACAGAAATGCCAGCAGGATAAAAGGTGTGGATGAGCTTTCCCAGCAGGCAGTGCCCTGCTGTGTCTGCCCACAAGGCCCTTTTCCATCTCCATTTCCTGCAGCTGACTCCAAGCAGAATGGGATGGTGTCTTAAAGGCTGGTGGGGTGGGAAAGGGGAAGGTTTGTGTGAATCTGCAGTTCCACAAGATGATCCTTTCAGTCTGTTTTCCTTCTGGAGTGTGAAGGAGCAGGGGGAGTGGGGAGCAGTGGGAACCAGTGCAGTCCACCAGGCAATAAGCTGGGCCATGCTCTTCTCTTCCTCCTCCTTTTCTTTTCCCATTCCTGCAGAAACTGTGTGAAGGAGAACTGTAATGTGTGGGAGACACAGAGAGAGAGCAGTGGGAATGTTCTAAGACCTTGTACACGTTTCTTTCACAGTCTGACTGCCCCTACTCAGAAAAAGTCCCAAGTATTAAAATCCCAATGGACATCATGGAGCAGGAACCTTTCCTAAGTGATAGCAAACCTGCTGACAGTGAGTAGAACTAACCTCTTGCATGCCTGCTTGCCTCTGACTTGCACTACAGAAATAGATCTATTTAGAATTATGGGGGTTTGTTGGGTTTTAATCTTTCCTTCTACTTGAGAAGTGCTTGTTCTATTTTTTTCCTCCCTCTTTTTTAATTTCCAGGCCTCTGCTTTATGACAGATTTTGCTTTGTGAGGGGTTTTTTTTTTATTTCTTTGCTGGTTACAAAATCAGTGTTGTTCCTTCTGGTGCCTCCAGCTTAAGTGCTTTTCTCCAGCTCCTGACAGGTCTCCTGGCCACCCACTCTCTCCTCTCCTCTCCCCTCCCCCTTTCCCCCTTGGTGTTAACCTGCTGATGGTGGGATTTATTTTTTCCTCTGCTCCTGCTGTTCTGGATTTGCAGCACTGTCCTGTCACTGTTTGTTCCCTTAGGTGCCAAGCAGTTGCAAAAATACCAGCACTTAACAGAGAAATTAATTATTTGTGTCATTAAGCTGCCCAGGCAGGGATCAGTTGGTCATTAACTTACTTCCCTTCTTAGGTGGTTTGCTTTTCTGCTCTTCTCTTTGTCTTTAATTTCTCACATTAATATCTGTAATTGCTCATTGTAATCTTTATTTTCAGTCATTGCCACTTTACATTTTCCTCTTTTAAGTGAGGAATCACAGCTGACCTTGGCATGTTTGCCTTTGGGCTGACTCTTTATTGTACTGGAGGGTGTCATATGCTGGTTTGTTGTGAGATGGGAGGGGAGAAGTGCAAATTGGAGGAATAAATGAGTGCTGCTGCCAGGCTGGTAATTCCTGAGAGTGGGATCTAAACCCCCAGCTGATAAATCCATAAATTATCCTTGGGGTTTAAGAGCTGGGCCCCAAGTCCCTTTCCCTTTGGTGGCCTCAGGCAACACTGAGCATTGCTCTGTGGGGTTTAGATACAGAAACACTTGGAGATTGTAAAACCAAACCAATGGAAAAGACACATTTTCCTGGTTATTTAGACACCCTCAGTGTTTTGCTGATGTCAAACCATCCAAACCCAGCCTTGGACAGCCACACATCCTCCTCATTCTGTGAGAACACCCCGATATGCTGAAAGCAAATTGCATCCCAAGTGTTGTTCCAGGGGAGTTCAGGATCAGGTGCCCTGTTTGCAACATGTTTATGGCTAAAATACTTCAGGAAAAGTTAACTCTGCCATGTTGGAATGCCCTTGGAGATGGCACAGGGCAAATCACCCACAGGCCAAGCTGTAGTTGGTTTGGGTATTGGTACATTTTTAGAATCCAGTGTTTGATTAGCTGGGTTTTAATTAGAAACAATGCCCAAAGAAATGACAACATCTCAGGACACTGGAATAGGCAAACCAGCCAGAATCCAGCACCACTGTGGTGTTGCCCTTGGATATAACTGTGCCCTGTGAGCCAAAGTACATCCCCAGTAACACCACCCCCATCAGCTTTTCTCCAGCAAGAGCAGGAACTGGGCTGTTATTCCCAGAGAACACACAGGGTCAGGAGAGAGAAGCCAGTCCAGGCAAGGAGCCACCCTGTTTCTCCCAAGGAATGTGGGTGTGACAGTGGGAGTCCAGGGGGGAGATCCAAGGTAAGTGTCCAGCCCTACAAGTGGGAACTCCTGGGAAACCTGGGCCTGTTGGCACCTCAGGGGCTTTTATCCTGGAGGAGAGAGAGAGGAGTGGAGTGTTTCCCTCTGAGAGGCAGCAGGAAAAGGGCTTTGCCAGTGGCTGAGGGTTGGGGAAGCTGAACAGGGCTGGAGGAGCCCTCAGTGCTGCAGCAATGACAGCCCAGCCTTTCTTCCCTTCTCCCCAGGAGAAAAATCACCAACATTCCTTGAACGCCACACGTCGTGCTGATACAATTCCTTTCCTTCAATCACACGCCATGCCAAGGTAAGAACCTGCAAAATGGGCTTTGGAATCAGCCCAGAGAAGTAGCTCTGCTCCCCCTCAGCACCTGAAGGGAACTGTAGGGAATTCTTAAGGAGCACTTGGAGAACAGAACATTCCCTGCCTTGGATTGCAGCATCCCGAGGTGATCATGAACAGGTTGATTCCGTAGTTATTCCAGCCCTTGCCATGCTTGGCATGGGAAGTGGAGAACCTGTGGGAGATGGGAAGGCTCCACTGGCCTTGGGTGGACCCTGCCTGGAGCACTGGGCACAGGTTTGGGAGCCAGACCAGGAGAAAGGTGCAGAGGAGCTGAGAGGGGTATTGCCAAGGGGAAAGAATTCATTTCCCCACATCTGTGGTGGAAAACACTCCAAGAATAACTTGGAGTGGCAGCAAGGAGGACTTAGGCAGCAGTTCCTCAGAGTTCAGTCCCTTGGGGCCACAGGGGACTTCCCAGCACCAGGAATTGGATCTGGACCAAGACAAGGATAATCCTCTGAAATGTCAAAGGTGTGTCTGTGCTTCCAGGTGTTAGGGAGGGTCTGAAATTCATCCCAGTGGCGACACCTGCACCCTTTCAATGGCAGTTTTGGGGTGTTGTCACAGCCTGGGGTGAAGCACCAGGATTCCCCATCCCTGGAAGTGTCCAAGGCCAGGTTGGACAGGACTTGGAGCAACCTGGTCCAGTGGAAGGTGTCCCTGCCCATGGCAGGCACTTGGAACTGGATGATCTTTAAGGTCTCTTCCAACTCAGACTGTTCTGGGATTCTGTGAGGCACAAAGTGCTGGGCACTTGGAGCTCTTCAGTCAGTGAAATGGGTGGGTTTGCCTCCTGCCAGGGGCATGGTCAGGCCCACTCATTCAAATGCCTTCTGTGATCTGTGGGGCTTCTCTTCAATCCAGCTGAGTATTCCCAGAGCCCAGAGTTTGACCTTGTCTTCCTTCTTCTCCACAGCCCTCCACGAACTCCAGTAAAAGTTGTGCCTCAAATTAGAATAGAACTTGAGCCTGAAGACAATGGTTACTTCTGGAGGAGCAAGGGAACAGAAACTACTTTGTAATTTGTCTGTCTGTCCAATCTCTCCTGGAATTTATTTTGTCACTGGCCAAATACGAACCCCCACTGGCAAAGGTAACTGAGCCCCCCCTGCCCAGGCCCCCACGCCGGCCCCAGGACTCGGGTTGCCTTTTCCCAGCCGTGTCCCTGCCAGGAGGGCACCGAGGCTGTCCCTGGGCCCCGTGGGCAGTGCCCGAGGCGCCGCGGGGTGGCAGAGCCGAGCCGAGCTCCGTGTGTGCCCCCCCTGCCCGGAGCTGCCCGAACACAACGTGCTGCTAAACCCTCCCACATCTCCTGCAGCCCAGAGGAGCAGGTACTGCACTCCCAGCACAGACAGACACTTGCCATGGCTGTAGCATGTTTGCAAATGTCCCTTTCCTATGCAAGATTTTTTTAAAGGAACACTTTAATGGACTTAATCCGTCAGGTACATGGAAGAGTGTTATTTTCCTAGATTATTTTGTTTAAATTATGGGGGCCTAACCTACAACTTCTTCTTTTTTTTTTTTTTTTGTCAATTTTTTTAACCTTTTTTTAATTACTGTAAAGAAAAATGAATTTTTTTCCTGCAGCAGGAAACGTATAGTTCTGAGTAGTTCTACCTCTTATTTCTAGATGCCAGGCTTTCTGTAAAAAATGTCTTGTACCATATATAATGTGATTTTTACAAAAAACAAACCCACCACACTGCAATCTCCAGGACGTGGCCTAGGGCTGGGTCGGTTCCATCCCCACCTTCTTTTGGGGTTGATTTTTTATGGGCAGTCTTTGCTGTGAAGGAGACAGGATGTCATCTGCATCCTCCTGCATCCCAAACCTGTGGAATCATCTGTGGAGTTGACCCCAAACCTTGGCTGCTCGGCACTGCAGCAGGACCAGGCAGGCCAGGCATGGGCATCCCAGGAGTTTGGGGTGGGAACCAAGGGGACATCACCCTGGGAGAGAGGATGTTCTCTCTGTGGAGTGTTCATAGTGGTGTGTGCATCTGAACATGCCTCTGGCAAACTGGGCTGCACCAGGACACGAGGGAACACACCAAAAGCTTCATCCAAAATTGAAATGAGAAGGAAGAACACCCGAGCTCTCTGGTGAATTCCCCAGTGGAGACCACCCTGCTGCAGAGGAAGGGCAGTGCTTGGTCCTTGTGAAACCAAAGTCCCCACTGGTGGAGTCAGGAGGATTTTCTGATGGTGCTGAGACCTTAAATGCCAAATTTGAGCATCTGCTCCCACGTCGGAGCCGTCACCTCTGTACATCCCCCACTCACTCTCGAGGGGTCTCCGCTTCCATTTCCATGAAATCTGTGTTGTGTATCCCAGAACCCAACTGGAACCTGCTCCAGAAAGGCTGGGGAGACATGGGCAAAGAGGAGCAGCTCTGGGATGCCTCCTGCTGCTGGAGGACAGGCAACCTGGGAAGCTTCACCCAATGCTCTCCAAGCCTTGGGGAACACCAGTCCTGGCTCCCAGTGAAGGGGACCTGGACTCGAGGGCCACCAGTGGAGTACACAGGAGCTGCTGGGTCCTGCCAGACCTTGGATTTGTGGGAATCCCAGAGGAAAGGTGAAACCAGCTGGATCACAGGGGCTCTTCCCAGTCGGCTCGGCGGGCACAGCTTCCATCTGCTGGTGCCTGGTGAGGTGTCTCCACAAAAAATGAGGTCTTCCAAACAGCATTGAGTGCACTTGTAGGTGTCCTGGCTGCTGCTCTAGCTCTGTCTCTCTGCTTGTGTTGTGTTGCTTGTGTGATCCGAGGGCGGTGCTGCCAACGGGACAGAGGGATCCGCAGCTTTCCATGGAGCACCCGCGGCTCTGGGGACAGGGAGAGCCCCTGGAGCGGCTCCAGGCGCCTGCAGGAGTCACTGAAAGTGCATTTTCAGTCCAAAGGAGGCGTTTGGTAGGAAGAGCCTGGGTGGGCACTTCAGGGAGGAGGTGTGGAGCCTGACCCAAGGCCCCTGAGATCAGAGGCACCATCAGAAACGACCTTGCCCTGCAAATCCAAGGTCCCAGCTCCTGGTGGGACCTGGGACTGCCACCAGCCACAGCCAGCTCTGCCCCAGCCCCGGGGCCAGGGTGGCCACCAGCCTCTGGCCTGCTGAGACACCTTGGGATTTGTATTTTTATTTTGAATCGACAGCACTTTCAGCTACTTGTATTGTTGTTTTTAATTCTCCTAAGTCTCTGTTTGCTTTGGAGGAGAGAATGAAAACGTGGGATGAAAGGAAGTGGATCAGGATGGTGGAACAAAAAGGAAAAAAGCAGAAAACATTTCAAATATAATAAAGTGATTTTTTTTTCCAATAATATAAAACATGAAATTCCTTATAACATTATAGTATTTTACAGTTTTATGAAGCTTTCTATTGTGACTTTTATGGAATCAAAAGATGAAGATGATGAGATATTTTAGCATTTATATTTTTCAAAATTAAATGTATACTGAAAATAAAGTAACTTTATGCATTTATGGGAGAGCTCAAGTCTGCTTTCACTCATTATGTGTGGAGTCCTGTCTGACTGAACTGAGATCCAGGATCCCTGGGGGGATGTGGGAATGGCTGGCCTTTTCCAGGATGGGAGCAGCTCTGTGGGTCCCACAGGGACCTGGAGTGGGAAAAGGAGTGGCCACCTGAGTTTTTGTTATGGGTGCTGCTCAGATTGCAGTTTGGCATCTCTGGGGGTGGTAGCCCTGAGGGAACTGAGGATGCTCCCCATAATAACCAAACTGTATAACCAGGGGAAGAAGGGAAGGTCAGGCACTGGGTGGACTCAATGATCTTAGGGGTCTTCTCTGACCTAAATGATTCTATTCCGTGATTGTAACTGACCAAAATAGGTACCACTCCTTGGTGACCTGGAGGGCCCAGTCCTGGCCACACAGCTCCTTGTTGGTTGGCTCCAGCACCTTTGGCAGTTTGGGAACAGGCGCTGTTGGCTTGCCTGGATCCCCAGGGAGCAGGATGGAGACCTGTCCATGTTCGAGGAGTGTCACCTCCTTCAGGAAGCACCAGGACACGAAGGTGGGTGCAGGGGAGTTGCAGCAGGTGGAGACCATGGACGGGAAGGTTCTGGTGGAGCCAAGGAGCACAGGGGAGGAGTGAAGGTTCAGACCAAGCTAAAGCACATCCTCACAGTATCATAATAGCAACAATAACAAGTAGTTCTCTGTGGATTACCTGTGCCAGTTCACTTTTCCAAAGCTGTAAATGAGGTTTTTCTAATGCAAAAGAGCTCAGTGGCTCCTCTGTGGGCTCGGTAGGAAGATTCCACTGGAACTTCCCACCAATTGCTGCAGGTGGATGGATGTGCAGAGATCTGCACCAGAGCTGCACACGTGGGGTGAAAGGGGAAATAACCAAATGTGCCTCAGGGACACGGAGTTTGCCTTGGGACGGTGAAGACTCTGACATTCCTGACAGCAAAAATAATTTTTAAAAAATAAGTTTTTAGTCACTCAAACTGCATTCTGATTTTACTCCCTAAACAGCTGCAGTTCCTGGATTTACTCGCCAGACGGCGCTGTTTCTATGCATTCAAGCTGCAGTTCCTGGATTTACTCGCCAGACGGCGCTGTTTTTATGCATTCAAGCTGCAGTTCCTGGATTTACTCGCCAGACGGCGCTGGTTTGGGGTGCTGTGTCTTCATTTCCCTGTTTCTGTCATCAGAGGGAGGTGTTCGGGGCACTGTGCCTGTAATTCCAGGTTTAATTTGCCCTTGAGAATGTCTGGGGGCGCTGTGCCTGCAGTTCCTGTGGGATTTGGCAGGGATTTGCCCTCGGCACTCTCAGCCTGCAGTGCTGTGTGGCATCTTGGAGGGCGAGCCATTGGTCCTTGCACATCCTGCAGCACCACAGGGGCACCCTGAGTCCATCTGCTGCCGAATTCCATGCAGTCCTCCAGCCTGCAGGTGTCTGGAGAACTGATTTCCTTGGATCTCAGCCCCATTTGTACACTGCCCAGGAACTCAGCTGTGTCCCAGTGTCTGGCAGGTGGCACCAGGCCAGAGCTCTGCAGCACTCAAAGTGGCATCTTAAGCCTCAGTGGTGGTGTGGGCTGGAAAATTCCTACTCCACACTTTCTTTAGTGCAAGGAATTATGAACGTTTAATATTCCAGCATTGCTACTTGGGTGCACACTCTGCTGCTTCAAGAACTTTATCTGCAGTTCTAAGGCAGCTAATATTTAATCCCTACATCTTCACTGCTGAATTCATTTTACTTCTCCCCTCTGTGCTCCCTTGCCCCTAATCATTTCCCTAGGCAGGATTACCAACTGTACCCCCTTGCCCCAGCCCAAGAAATTACAATTAGCACAGTGACTTCATTTTTTGAATTCACATCCCAGTAACATGACCTCAGGCAGTGCAAAATTTTACAATTTGATTTATTCCACATGATTTGCAGACAACACGTTTCCTCCCTCGCAGTGTGTGTTACCTGCTCAAGGCAAAGGCAGCTGAGGGAAGCCACAGAGAGCAGGTAAAACATCTGGCTAATGCAGCAGGAACATCAACAGTGCACAGTTTATTTCCTTTGCATCTCTGTAATTTGAGCTTCAATATCTAACACAGCTCAACCTGACACTGGCTGTGCCCTGCCTGGGGCCAGGCTGGACCCAAACTGCACCCAGGGGGGGTCAGGAGCCCACCCTCCATGCTGGGATGTTCAGCCTCTCACTGAGCACTTCTCCATTCCCTTTCAAATAAAAAACACTGGAAGGACCATGGAATCATTTATTTCAGCAGCAAAAAGCACTGAGATGCCTTCCAGGACCCAACAGTGTTTTGGGACAGTTCTTCCTTTGCATTCACAGGGTATTTCAGGGCTAAACTCCCTCTCCTGGTTAACAGCTGAGCAGCTTGTACATGGGAGGCTTCCAGTGATGTATTTCTAACAGGAGCTCAAAGTTTCAGCAGGTTCAGCATCCACCAGCCTGAAGCCAGTGGGACTTCAGGAGCCTTGCAGGGGTATTTTATAAGTTAAGTTAAAATCCTACCTGCATTCTTAAATACATAAATACCTTCTGCCACTTGGCTCTACTGCAAAGCTTTCTGCTAGTACAGTCCAGAACTTCTCTGCCAGAGGGGTAACCATATACTCAATGTGCACATGTTCTATTAACACGTCGGTTACTGCGCCATTTTCCTATGCCAGCCTCGTGGTAACAGCTGGCACAGCAGCAGGGTTCTCTCCTATGCCAGCCTCGTGGCAACAGCTGGCACAGCAGCAGGGTTCTCTCCTATGCCAGCCTCGTGGTAACAGCTGGCACAGCAGCAGGGTTCAAAGCCTATGCCAGCCTCGTGGTAACAGCTGGCACAGCAGCAGGGTTCAAAGCCTATGCCAGCCTCGTGGTAACAGCTGGCACAGCAGCAGGGTTCAAAGCCTGGGGCTCTTCAGGGGATCCTTTCCCCCAGGTTCCCATCCAGGGGCAGCAGCTGCTGTTTGGGGCTGTAGTGCCTGTTCCTGGGGACTCCCAGCCTGCATCCAGCGCTGCAGTGGGGCCCGTCTCAGCTGCTCACTGACCAGGAGACACCCCTCCCTGTGCACCCCCTGGGCTGGCAGTGCCCCCCAGCCCAGCCCAGGAACAGCCAGCACAGGGACTGCCCTTCCCCACACTCAGGGTGTTCCCAGGGCAGCTGCCATCAAACTGTTGTCTCTGTTTTCCTCACAGTCCGACTGCGAAGGTGTTGCCGTATCAGGGTCTTCTCCTTCAGGTACCTGGGGTGGAGAGGGACAAGGCATTTCAGTAACAGGATCCTGCAAAGATCCAGCACAAGTTCTGATGAGCTGGTCAAATGGCAATGAAGTTTCCCACTAGAAAATGGCAGGTTCTATTTATTCTACATTTCCTGGACACTTTGATTCAACATGATTATCAGCCCATCATCCAGTAACAATCTGTGGCTGCTGTGGCCTCTCAGTGCTGTTGGCCTCAGGACTCACTTGCTCACAAACACAGGAGACTCTTGGCTTGTCCCTACTGGGCATTTTGACCCACTGCCACGAGAATTTCTGCCATTTACCACAAGTTTTAAAGCGACATTTTCAGTGATGTGGCTCAAATGCTACAGGACCTAAATGTACCCCAGTGTGTATTGCATTTATTGTTTCCAGTGCAATACTCAGCAGCAAGAACAAGCTGAGGCTTGTACAGCCAAAGGCTCAGGAAACAAAATAAACACAAAGACCTCTGAGGGTCCAGGCTTTCTGCAAGACCCCACTGTGTGAACAGTCAGTATTTCTTCTGGAACCTTTACCAGAACAGCTGGGCATCCAGGATGGGGAAAGGATTATAAATCCTATCCCTCTCTCCAGCAGTCCCAGCAGTGTTGGACCTGCACACTGCCACATCCACGTGTTCCCCTCACAAGCCAGCCCGTAATTGTGGATTCCTCTGGACTCAGTGATCCCCCTCATTTTACTCCTGTTTACCTTGCAACTGTCTGTTGAATCTCCTGCTCCTCCTCTTCATTTATTCTATGCAGAATTGATTCCAAAAAGGGAATATGAAATGGGATGTACTGAGCAACCTAACAGGGAGAAGACGAGAAATGCACTGCTGCTCATGGTAACAGAGAAAACCCCACGAGCTGCCAGAAGTGATGATATACTCACATCACTGCTGATCTCTTCCACATCCCCATCCATGAGGAAGAACTTGGCAACCTTCTCTGAGGGTCCCTGCAGCAGCCTGTGCAGCAAGGGAACGTCTCCACTCCTCAGCTGCTTCTTTTCTGGGGTTTGGAAGGCATGGCATGACACACAGAGCACACCACAGCACCCCTACCTTACCCCCTGCATTTCTCCTTGACACAGATCCCTCATCTGACTGCTGTGCAATCACCAGACACCTACCAGGGCCCTCCCCTTTTGCCTTTTAGGGTACATTCCTCCTCAGTTCTCTTGCACTCTGTCAGGCATTCCCTCTAATAAAGACAAATCTCCTTTTTCCTGAAGCACTTAGAGTAAACTGCTGTGGGAGGAAGCATTTCCCACTGAAAAATGACTCCTTTGGACTCAGTACCTGCGACCCAAACCCATCAGCTGCAAGGGCCACAACACAACTATCCTGCTGTTCCTCTCCAGAGCAGACACACCTCTGAGGGCCCTCTGGAGGAGCCACAATGCCAGGGCACACCCACACTGTCCCAGCGAGGACAGAGCTCTGGGATGAGCCCTGTCACTGCAAGGCACACATTACACACACACACACACACACAGGGGATGATCAGAGATGCAGTGATCAGGCAGCAGTGCCTGGCTTACCTCCAGATGCATGGATAATGTAAAGTGCAAATTCATGGGGGCTGTTTTCTATCTGTGAAACAAAAGAAATTCCATTCAGACTCACAGACCTTACAAGCATTTCCCTCTCAGCTTGGATTGGGATCCCAGAGAGACAGGGATCCTGTCTGTGGAAGAGTTCAAAGGTGCTGGATTTAGGTAAGACAGAAAGCTATACTGCCCTGGGCATTACCCCTGTGCCAACCCTAATCCTGACCTTTCCATATTGCCCAAATCAGTAACACACTCAGATCCCCAGATCATTCCTTCCCAATTTCCTTGGAGCATCCTGAACTGCTTCATACAACCTTCTTTTCATGTTACATGTAGATTTGCCACTTGTATCTTCTCTAGGGAAAAACCCTGGGATCCCTTCCTACCCAACGTGCCTGACAGGCACCGTGAGGAAACAGC
The DNA here is from genome assembly GCF_047495875.1 of Pithys albifrons albifrons. Taxonomy (NCBI): domain Eukaryota; kingdom Metazoa; phylum Chordata; class Aves; order Passeriformes; family Thamnophilidae; genus Pithys; species Pithys albifrons. The sequence goes on along the minus strand of NC_092462.1, from coordinate 1,173,566 downwards.
AGAGCTTTTGAAGGCTACTTTGCAGCTCCTCCAAAACTTCACATCCCAGGCTCTAAGTCCATTCCTTACAATTCCTAGCAGTCAGGTTTTCCTGACAGTATTACACCCCCAAGTCCCACTAACTGCATGAAGTAATCCTGCAATAGCAAGTCTCTAGGCAGCTTAAATGGGAAGTTTAAGACAAACAAAGTCAAAACTGTGCAGTAAGCAGCCATGCAGAATAAAGGTATTGGAGAAACATGCAGCACTAGTGGGACAGGTATTTCTGCCTGGGTATAATCATATTGGTGAAGATGATCCCAAGGGAACTCCAGGGGAAAAAAAACAAAGTAGTTTCGGACAGTATGGCACTGACCTTGAGCAGTACTTTCAACTCTGACTTTCCGGACCTTTCCACGTGCGTGGGTCTAACAGGTCCGATCCCACGGACACGGGATGGAACTCCCTACGGAGCACCCTGCAATGCCCGGACTGTCCGGGGGAGGGCAGCCTTTCGCTGCCGCGGGATTGCTGGGACACAGCGCCTGCCTCGCTGTGCAGGACTGCGGGAAGGGGCTCCGCAGTTCCCCCTTCGCTGCACTCCGCACACCCGGGGTAACTTTGCAGCCTCAAAGTGCCAGGAAGCTCGTATAAAATACACTCACCCCATGCATCTAAAATGGCCCACGTGGGGTTTGTGACATTGCATTTCATGCAGAGCCCCCTCCCGGCGATTCCCTGCCCTTCCTGCAGCACTGCAGTGCACACACTGGGATGAACGTGCCCAGAACACACCACACTTGCTCCTGCCTGCCAGACTTACCTTAAACTTGCGAAGCAGCTGCTCTATCACATGCCTGGTTCTCATGTGGCTGTTGGTTCTTATTTTGGTTTCTGATCCAAAAGCCGGAGTGAAAACTGACGTCTGGGAACAAAAGCAGCCACGTGAGGCAAGGCTCCAAGGACAGGGGGCCTTTTCCCAGGGCACCCCATGGGTGCCAAAGCATTCCCACCTCGTGGTTGTAGAAGTGGCCATTGATGGAGGCCCTGTGCGTGCCCCCTGCCGCGTGCAGCCGGCTCCTCCTGCGCAGGGCGGCGGCATCGCTGCTGGTGCGGGGCAGCGTGGCACAGTCCTGGTCCTGCTCGGCCCTGCTCTGCTGACCTGGGCACAACAACAGCACATCAGCACCTGGGCACTGCTCCCCTCGCCCTCCCAGCACCCCAGGGCAGGGAAGCTCTTGATTGGGCTGTTTATTTTCGTAGTACTTTTTGGGGAGGAGGAGAGGAGCAAGGCTGAGGCACGTGATGAAGAGCACTAGGCTGGCTGCAGTGGTCAGTTTGCTGTTTTGTTCCCTTGGGAATGATCTCGTGGGTGAAAGCACAGCCCCTTAGCACTGGCTGCTCACTCAGTCACCCACACAATGCTGACCCCAACCAAAGCTGGGTCAGTGTTTCCCCAGCTGGCAACACAAGTCACACGGAGCATAAAGATTCCCCCTCAGTGCCAGGGAAGGCCTGATGGGCGAGATTCCCTTTGCACAGCCAGAGGACACAGCAATTTCTGTGAACATAAGAGCACTGACACTAACCTGGCTCGAGGTCTGGCTGCTCCTCAGCAGAATTCAGCGTCTCCCCACTGATGTGATGGAGGTCATCGAACTCTCCCCAGCGGGTCATTCCCCTGAAACACCAAACACTTATTACTCCTCATTAACACAGTGATTTCAGCTTATCCTGTGGCCAGGCCTCAAGTAGTGCTTTCCTGCCCCTGCTCAGAAATTCACAGAACACAACTGCAGACTTCAGCATGGTAACATAAGTAAAAATAAGACCAGTTATTACAACATGGTATGACAAGGGGTCCCACCTGCATCACAGGCCTATCTAGAGCTTGCTGAATAGAGAAATCATGTCCCTTAAATAATTTGCAGTAATTATTTATCTATTTCAAAGCAATATTCTGGATGAATCATAAAAAAGTACCAGGCAGGCACACAGAAAACAAGTATTGTGGTTTTAATAGTCACAGGACACATGTCTCCTGTACAGATGGGGACATGGAAGATCAAATTACATGTCAGCCCCTTGTGCTACCCAGTTCTGTATAAGAACAAGGAAGTCAATGCAGCCTGGTGGAAAATCTACCTTTCTTTATGCCAGTATTTCCATAATTCATTGCCAAAACTCTTGAGCAGAAAGCCTTCAGCCAGCTACTGCTCTGACTGAGAATACACCAATTTCTAAGACAACATAAAAAAATTCACTTCCCTTACATATATTCCAAAGACTGTTCAGCCAAGTCCCATGAACACACCAAACAACGACCTGAGTTGTGTTCCACACATTTTACAAGTTCATTTAAGATCAGACAGTCAAGCTGCTCTGCATACCTCAGAGCATGTCAGGGCAGCCCCCGTTACTGGCATCATGAGTTAATGTTTACTGTAAGAGTCAGAGCTCCACCAGCCACAAGTTTCTTAGGCACTAAAAGGCAAAGCATGACCTCAATGGCCAGACTGGCCCCTGCCCTGCAGGACACACACAGCCCACACCAGCACACCTGGCCCAGGTACACACAGCACCTGCCAGGTCTCGTCCTTCCATTTCTAGCCCTGTCCCTGCCTTGAGTGGAGCTCCCCAGCTGCAGGAATGGCAGGATGAAATCCACAGTCCCAACATGTGCCTCATGCAATCTAAGACAATGGGTAATTAGGGAAAGAAGCTCTGCAACACACCATTTATCAGGGAGTCATTCAGGGTGAGCTTTGCCTCCTTACTGCACATGACTCAGCTGCAGCTCAAATGCACCAACCAGGGCTGGGGGAACAGTATTCAAAACAAAGGAAAAGTAGATACATGTGGAGTTTGTTTGGGGTTTCTTTATACATGTATTTTATATATATGGATTTCCCAGTCCTTGCATGGGAACAGTCACTTCCTGAGAACAAGCAGCCTCCCCCAGCTCCTCAACCTGAGAGCCAGGCAAAGATGCTGCAAAAACACCCCTTGCTGCCCAGCAGAGGCTGTTGAAAGGCCACCTCAGTGACAGAGCTCTGCCTTTGGGGAAGGTGGGACACAGCCAGCCACAGCCACTGAAGCCACCAGAGAGCTGTCCTGCCATGCTGCCTGTCCCCTCCTCAGGGAGGTCCACACTGACCTTTTACCAGGGAACAACCCCACGCTCTCTGCTGACTTCAGGGTTACAAAAGAGGGGATCAGCTTCTCATCCTGAATTTTGAATCGGATAGGATGCCTCACTCCCCAAAATATTGACAGGATCCCTTCAATGAATGGTGTGTTTCCTTCCTGCTGGAGAAAAAAAATAAAAGAGTAAGGAGTGCTGCTTAATGATTGAGGAAAAATAATCAAGTCATACTCAATTTCTCCTCAAAGTAACAGGAACACAATGAAGCTGCTGAGGCTGACACAGCTCTGGAACAGGTTACTTAGAGAGGCCACGAACCTCAATGTTGAGGTGTTTCCAAGACATCCAAAACTGCAGCTGACCTGGTCAGTCTAGGAAACCTGTTGTGGTTTATTGCATTAGATGGAACATGTCAGGTAATAAAAACTCCACAGCAAGTGCTGCAGTCCAGTGCTATGAGGAAAAGAGAGCAGAGACAGGCATCTCCAGGTGAATGGGAGTTTCTCTCACCTACATCCTTACCTGGTTATATGTCAGTTGTAGATTCTCTTGATCCGAATAGTAAGAGTTGTAATTCTTCAGAAGAGAACTGAGCTGCTCTCTGGAAAAGAGGTCACAGAGAAAGTAATTTTTCAGGTGTCTGCCACTGTAAAATGCAGGTGCTGTGTGACAGGGTGACACCCACACCTGTGCTACCCACTGGTTTGCTAATGAGCAATAACCATTTTCTGAGACTAAAATTTTGTCAGGTGACTGGATTGATCATAAATTGCTTCTTTGAACACCTGATACCCAGAAGAAGTTAATTAGTCACAGTCTGGTGTGATCTTAATAACACAGTCCCAGAATAGCTTGTACTTTGGACCTCTGTTAATAGTCAAGAGAAGGAAGCAAACAGGAACAACGCTCCCATCCATCAGTGTTGCAGGTTATTTTAATTGGGCTATGGTTTGCTTTCCCTGCATGATGGTTTACACTGGGATTTTACAGCTTTGCAGATATTCTTTATTTCCCAATATCTGCAGTATGTCTGGAATCTGTACTTCCTTCTGCTTGAAGCATAACAGCCTTGCACCAAGTCTTGGCTGAGAGAAAGATGGATGGAGATGCAGAGTCTCTGCCAAAAAGCCAGGAGCCCTGGTGACCAAAAGCTGCAGCTCAGGCTGAGGGGGCTGAGAAACAACAGAGTGAAGTGAAATGTATTTCAGGGCCTTCAAGGATGAAACACTCTTCCCTACACTCTTAAAGGTCACTCAGACTGTAACTCAGGCAAGCAATTCCCACCAGCACAGGTAAATAGCCATGGGGAACAACTGCTTGGAAGTGTGCAGATTGTTCCTCGTGGATCTCTTGGAGCACACTGTGCCTGACAATCACAATGGTTTCACGTCCTGCCTCGCAGTGGTGAGTGAAAACACACAGTTTCCAAACAGGGCCTGTTACTTTCATGTTTCTGAGCAGTGTGAGCTGTTGCAAGAGCAGGACCATAGTTCCAGCAGACAGTGCTGGGCAACTCTCTGTGCCACGAGATCCCTGCAGACCTGCTGGAGCTGGTCAGGACCCATCAGAAGCACCACTACAGCTCCTGCACCAGTTCTAAGCCAAGAGGTGCCCCAGGGGGACAGGGCCCACCATGGCCTTGCCCTGGGCTCAGCTCCCACACACTGGAGAGGAGAGCAGGGACAGCCAGAAGGGCAGTGGATGTGCCTGGGACAGAGGGGCACCTGGAGTGTGCACGTGGAGAGCTTTCCCTGGCACTCCTGTCCCTCCCTGCTCCACCTGAACACACCAGTGCTGCTGAGTGAGCCTCCTGCCATGGTGAGAGGGGAAAGGGTCAGCTGGGCTCTTACCTAGCAGGGAACATGAGGACAAAGCTGCACCACTAAATTCCACCAGGTTCACTGCATCCCCTGCTAGCACTCTGGATGTAAAGAATTTGCTTTGCATTACTGCATTTCCACACAAAGAAATATTTTTAAAGTAACTTTCTCCACAAAGCGCTGGGTTCCAACCCAGCGACTCCAGAATTTACTTCAACTCACTTTGGTCTCAAATCCTGGGAATACAGGTGGCAAACCCCATCTCTCCATCATGTTGGAATAGCTCCTTACAGGTTCTTTGTGTCCTGTGAGCTATGAGGGATTGTGTTCAGGTCACCCCACCCAAAGGGCCATTTCAGTAAGCTGGATATGCATCAGATACAAGCCCAGCTCTAACCATGCAAGACCCAGCATGTCCTGCCCCACAGACAGGCAAACTCCAGCTGCAGCTCCACATGAACACCCAGCACATCCTGCCCCACAGACAGGCAAACTCCAGCTGCAGCTCCACATGAACACCCAGCACATCCTGCCCCACAGACAGGCAAACTCCAGCTGCAGCTCCACAGGAACACCCAGCACATCCTGCCCCACAGACAGGCAAACTCCAGCTGCAGCTCCACATGAACACCCAGCACATCCTGCCCCACAGACAGGCAAACTCCAGCTGCAGCTCCACAGGAACACCCAGCAGGAGAGTTTGGCCTGACACAAGTTGTGACAGACCTGCTGCTCCTGCTCCAGAGGGGCTTCAGACTCAAGTCTGATATTTCCCATGGTAATACCTCTGGCAATCATCTTATTGACAGCTGTCATTCACAAGCTTTTTCAGGCAGGAGGCTGGAGAGGTGAGTTCCCTCAAAACAGACTGGGAATACATAAGGACTTGGGTGCCACTGAGGCCTGCCTGTTACTCTCAGTCCATGTTGGCTGCAAAGGCCAATAAAATCAAAGCCTAACAGCAGTTAAGTGGTGTGTAAGATTATGTTCTCAGAGCAAGCTCTCCAGATTTGCAGTTTCTTGCCTTGCCTAGAAAAATCTGCCATTACCTTCCACAGAGGTTCATGTAAGAGCATCTTTCAGGTTTCAGTCTTGCATTAGTGCAACCAACAGTGACAACCCACACAACTCTTTAGAAAAGCCCCGAGGGAGAGATTTGACAGCAGCTCACACTGACTTGTTTCTCCTCATGCAGTGCAGACATTGGAGAAGCAAACATTTTCCTTTCTTTAGCCCCAGAAAGGAATAAGAAGTGGACCAGCTCAGTTCCAGGACGAGTCTTACTGCAACACGTGTTCCCACTGCCCTAACCTAGAGCCAATGCCATCCCTGCAGTGTTTGGCTGCCACAAGATCAGCAGCTGTTGTGTTGCAAGTCTGTTCTTCACAGCAGCTTCCTGACAACAGCCAAAGTCAGCCCTTAATGGAAAGCAAAGCCAAGGAACTGGCAGAGCAACTCCTATAACATCTACTGCAGATTCACCTCTTTCTCCAGCAGCAAAAGCAGGATAAAAGGCAGCTGCAAGGTCAGGTGCCCTGGGGGCAAACCACACCAGAGCCCACACTGCTGCCTTGAAACACTAACCCAGGAGAACTCACCCGTGCCCTCCTCCTCCCAGAGCCCCACATTCACCAGGAATATTTATGGAGTTCTGCTGGAGACACAGCAGTTCAGCCAGCCAAGCAATCCCACGTGCTGTGGTCAGCCCCTGGATCCAGCCACTGTGCAATTCCCAAGCTTGCCCCATCAGCAGGATTGGCAGGATACAGCTGGGTGAGCAGTACTGTAACAGCAGACTCGGGGCACAGATGAGGGATGATAGCCCAGAAATTGCACTGGAAGCAGCCTGAGTGCATATGAGCCTTGAAACACTCAGGACTCTTGAAACACTTACTGCTTTTTATGCAAGGCAAAGACACTTTAAACCATGAACTATCCTGCAGAAAGTCTCCACCAGGCTCCACATTTCACCCCCCTGAACATGCATTATTTGGCAGAATAAAGCCCCAGAGACATTGGTTCACCTGGTACCTTTCCAAATGCTTTTGGATGGCAGCTGTACAGGAGCTCACACAGAGCTCTGACACAAACACACTGTGTCCCAAACTAGCACATTATAGAAGGAATAACTCCTGAAGACAAAGGGAGGGATGTCTGTACTGTCTGTGTGCTCCAGTCAAGGCCCTGACACCCTTCCTTGAACAGGGACAAATCAACAGCACTGCTCAGGCCACACAGAAAAAGATCAGGATGAGAAACCCCCCTGGGGGAACTGAGGGGTAGTTTACAGGTGCCTTCTTCCCATGGGAACACCAAGAGGGGTGGAAATGAAGTGAGAAGAGAGGCCCCACTTCCAGCTCCTCTGCTTTGACCACAAGGGAAAATTAATCCTTGAAAAAGGGGATGGAGCTGAACACCTGGTGGCTCATCTGGGGCAGCATTAGGAAAAATTCTTACCAGCCAGACTGAACTGCAGAAAAGCCTCCCACAAACCACAGTTTGAGTGCAATTCCAAGCTTTTTGCAAGTGGGTGGAACAGCCACTTTCACTGAGCACAGCACAGAGCAGGCAGCCCACATGGTCCTGCCCAGAAACCCTGCCAGCTGGGGCTGAGGCCAAACCCCAAGCCAGGGGCATCAGAGACCAGCTCATGTCCAATTCCAACTGATTTCCAAGACAGGAGAGTCTTCTTCTCTAACTGAAATCCTCTAGAAGGGCTGTTCTCCTTAATGAACCAAACCCACAGCCCCAAAGGTTTAATGCTCTGTTCTGTGAGTTCCACATAAAGGCCAACTCTGTTCTGTAGACTGGTTAAATTACAAAGTTGTAGAAATGTCTGCTGCTACAGGACAGGATTCCTTGTTAAGGAACAGATGTGGACTAACCTGAAAGCAAGCAGCAAGGTCATTAAATGTTTGGGGGTTTTAAATACTTTACCTGGTTAGGAACTTCTCCTCATTGATGAAAACAGAAGGAAGATGCTGTGCTTTCATAGTCACTTTCTTCATTTACTCAGTAGAGATGAATCTAAACAAAAGGTTAGAAAAATAAATATATCCATTAGTGCCTCTAGGAAAGACTAAACAGTGAGCAGGAACACAGCCTTAGCTGGCCAAGTGAAACAGGCTGGATACTCAAGCTAAGGGCTCACTGCACCATATTTTGATACTTTGCCTTAATCCCCACCCATTTCCCACTCCAGTAAGAAAGCCAGAAGGCATCCCCACCCAGCAGAGACCAGTAACTTCAATGCCAAGTACTCCATACCCCAGGACTTCCCCCAGCAGTTTCAGGAGCACTGCAGCCCCCCTGGCTGTCCCCCTGCCAGCAGTGTGGGCAGCAGCCTGTGTGCTGGGGAGGATGCCCTGAGCATGCCCTATGGACAGAGCCGTGCCCAGGGCTCTGCAACACACCCAGCTCAGCACAGCACCCACCCAGGGTCCTCAAACTGGGCCAGAGGGGCAGTGCTGGTCACTGGCAGAGTCCTGCAGCTGGGGTAGGGCAGACAGAACAAGGCTGTAACTACAGGCATGTGGCAATACAAGGCACAGATTTCCACGCTGTGATCCCAGCACGTTGTGCAGGCAACAAGCCAGACCCAGGAGGCTCCAGCACTGCATTCCTCAATAAGCTTAATTACCAGTCTTGGCTCACTCCTTCCCCCTCAGGTACTGGAAGGCAGGCTGAGGAGTGGAACTCAACAGCCTGAGACTGACAACTGAGAGCACGCTGAAGAAAACCTCTGTCTCAGCCCCAGAACTGGCACCACACACATGCTAGGAGGGAAAACCCACAAGGAATCCCAGGACAAGCAGTAAAATCTCCCAAGACTGCACTGGAAGTTATCATTCTGCTTTCCTTTCTCTTATTTAGGAGGGATGACAGAGGAATTTGCCTGCCAGCACTCAGTGTCCATTCTCCCTTCTGCCACTCACTGCAGCCTGCCTTGGACAGAGCCTGGGCAAAGGCAGTTGGGAAGGGGTTAACTGCCCTCAGTCCCAATGACCAGCAGCCTTCCAAAACTACTCTAGGAAGGACTCAGGCTTGAACAGACCATGGCTGGGCAAAGAGTAAAGGCCTCACTTCTGTGGCCTGCACTACTGAGCTGCTCTTTGGAAGCCACCACATTTCCATGATCACAGGTAAGCAGCTTCTAAAGAACATATGTGGACAAATGAGGTGTTTTGCATATAAAAACCTTGCTCTTCACCCTACAAAACACACAGGAAGTTATTTCACAACCTCTAAAACCAGAGGGCACTACCAAAATGAGCTTTATCCAAGCAGCTGGGGTTTCTAGCAGTGCCCCATCAGTAGTTCATGGCAAGAACAGCACTGCCTTTGTCCTTTGGGTGACATCTATCAAGACAAAGACACACCTGAAAGCCAAACAAGCCCAGGGACTTCTGTACAGACATCAGTTTGGTTGTGAGGAATACACTGTTGTACACCACTGCTGGGCTTGTGGCTCTGAAATGAGTTCAGTGATCACTGGCCACACCTCGAAATCTGATTTCATGTGGTTTACCAAGACCTTTAAGTGAAGCAGCTGCCTGTGCAGTGTCATTGCAAGCCAGGGCTACAGGATGCAGAGGAGTTTGTACACTGGCACCTGAATAACTGGAGACACACTTAGGCTTCCTCCCTTCCATCAGGAACCATGTTTGCAGTGGGGAGAGCCAAGTCACCTCCATTACCCATGGAGCAGGAGGCTGCCAAGCTCCAGCACTGCCCACTGCTTGTGGCTGCATTCTTTTCTGTGTCATTTGTCCTTAAAATGATTCACCTGAGACAAAAATCTGACCTCTGCAAATGGAGAGAAATGATCTTTACAAACACAGAAAGCAAAGGAGAAGAACACTGAACTACCTGTTCTGTTACACAGTGGGTGGCTCCTAGTAAATTATTTGCCTCAAACATATTAAGCAGATCTTAAATCAGCCTGATGCCATGAAAATGCTGAAAATAAAGCTAACTGGAAGAGTAGCTGGTGATGGGAATAGTTCTTAGCTGACATCTCCCCCTTGTCTCTCCCTCAGTGCCCCAATATCCAGAAAAAAGAACTCTCCTACAGCTGTGACAGCAGCACAGAAACTCACATTGCATTTTCCTGTGCCGTGAGCAGCTCTTATCAGCCTTGTACCAAACACTCCCACACCACCAGCTCCCCCTGGAGATAACCCCCTTCTCCCTGTGCCCTTCCCATGGGCACAGCTGGGCTGCAATAATGTGCAATAACCTGTCCCATGGCCCTTATTTTCAGCCAAGCCTGAGCCCTGCAGGCTGAGGCCACGCAGTGCCTTCCCCAGCACCATCCCTGACTCCACAGGTGGCAGGATATTTGCACTGGCACTCCCTGCACCCACAGAGCTGCTGGAGTTTCTATCACCTCCCAGTATTTGACTGTTGTCTGTGTCACTTCCCTGGAGCACTTCTGAGGAAGCAAATAGAAGTGAAATGTTTCCCACTGCTCCCTTGGATTTGAACTACCCAAACCACACTGCCAACATATGGCTGGGCCATCTATTGAGAGCCACCTCCTCGTTTGGTTGGTGTCACACAGGTGTCTTTGCCATTCTGTTAAACTGGACTACAAGCACAGAATTCCCTCAGGTAAGACCTGGAAAGTGGGATCTTGGCTGAACAAACCTCCTGCCCCAAGACTCAACCAGAACAAATCTAATGCCTGGAGGAAAACTGACTGAAGCCTAAAATACTCCAGCAAGAAAAGGGAAGGCAAAGTCAGGAGTAAATAAGAAGCAGGACAGATGCAAAATGAGCCTGCAGCCATTGCAGAAGTCGAGGAAAAGGCAAGAAAACTGAGCACTACACAACCCCAAAGCTGCGAGACCATCAACACTCCCAGCAGGGCACAAGACAAATTTCAGAGCAAAGTGACTACCTCTGTGGAGTTTTATATCTTCCCTGAAATGCTTTCTTTTCAAGTCCAAGCCTCAGTGGGAAGGAGGATGAGAGGACTTGTTCCATTTCACTCAGTACAGTGATCTTTAAGTCATTTGCTTCAGGGGACAGTGCAGGGAACAGGACAGCAGAGGAATGACACAGCACAGTGAAGTGTGAACGGCTACACAGATTGTTCCAGGAAGATACAGAGGCAGCTGAAAGGAGAGGGACCCCTGAGAGCCAGTGCTGAGCCAAGCAGGAGCAGCAGAGCAGCCCCTCAGCCTGTGAGCAGCCTGGATGTGCCTTTTGGTGCATCCATATACTGAGGCAGGAACTGCGGAGTGCGCAGTGTGCCATGCTGAGCTCCTGCAGTGGAGACACCAAACCCCAAACCTCCACAAGGACCTCCAGGTATTTTGATCCAGTGCTTCCCAAAGTGCTTCCAAACCCACAGGAAGCCTTTTCCATTTCTAGTATGGAAACCACAAGGCTCGGCTATCTGTTAACTCAGCTCTCAACTCCATACACACGGAATACTTTGCACAGCATCAAGCCGTGCACCACGGGCACAGCAGCACATCTGAGTCACTTTCTAAACTCACAGGTGTGTGGTATTTAGTAAAATTTTGGACCATTATTGGTTTCTACACAGATGAGTTTAGGGTTTATTCACATGGATAAACTCAGCACCAGCAGCATAATTTTACTGGTCATGTACTCTGGTTATGAGCCTTTATATTGCCTTTTGTTTAAGTTCGATGTCCTTGCCAACAAAAAGCTAATTAAAGCAAAGCACTTCCTCTGAGCAATGTGTTTTCCCCAGTGAAAGCAAGGGAGTTGCTTTTTCCTTAGTCTTTTAGACTTGTTCACACTTCATTTTCAAGCTGAGCCGCTCAGCAGGAAGCAGTGAGAGCAGTGCTGGGGCACAAGCCCAGCACGAGCCCCGTGCTCAGCAGGCTCACACAGAGCAGGGCTCGCACACCTTTCAAACACCGAGTACCCATTAGCACACAGACAAGTTACTCTCTGTTCGGGGCCGCCCGGCACAGCCCGTTCCACCCGCCAAGGAGAGCGCACAAGGTCACGGATCGACCCTCCAACCCACACCGGGCACCGAGCGCAGGCAGGGCACGCCTGTGCCCTCCACCCATTACGTGCCTGTTCTAATCCCAGCTGACGCACGACCCCCCCACAGGGGGTTCCTCGCCGGGAATCTCCGAGCAGCCTTTTTCCTTCCCCCGAGCCACCCGCCCGGAGCTGTGGGTGCTGCGAGCCCCTCGCTTTGCCCGGCCCCGCAGCTCACGCGGCAAGAACAGCTCCGGCTCTGCACTGCACTCACCTGGGCGAGCGGCGCAGGGAGGGGTTCCACAGACCTTTGCCTGAGCCCTGGAAGAGGCATGACAGCGCGGCCCCGGCTGGCAGCTACCCGTGCCGCATGGCACCCACCTGGCTGAGCTGGGAGCGCTGGCAGCGCAGGACACTCCCCGCTCCCCTGGGCATGTCGGGAGTGTTCACCTTGGCTTCCTCCCGGCGCTGACAGGAGCGCCCCTCAGTCACGGCTGCACCTCCGGGAGCCTCCGCTTAACGCTTTAATCGCTGCCTGTGCGGGGAGAGGCGACCTTGGGCCTGCCGGGCATCCCCTGCCCAAAGGGCACACCCGGGACAGCCGGTGCCCGAACGCTGCGGTGCCCTGACCCCTGCTCTGTTTTCTAATCCAGTGGATAGTCAGCTTTCCTGCAGATACCTGCCCATCTCCAGTGTGTGGGGAGTGATGGCACAAACCATCAGATCATGCCCCAGTGCAGATACTCAGATTTATGACATTGTGACAGAACTTGTGTCAGCATGGCTTGATTCCTTCCCCACACACTGCTGCAGAATCCACTTTCTGCTGAACTGTGACACAGCCTTATGACTGTTACTCACTGGGCAAGAGTTGTGTCTGCAAGAGGGAAAGCATTGCTGCTTACCTTAATTGCTCAGCTGCTTACCTTAATTGTATAAGCTGATGTTTAAGCTGTAAAAAAAATATTTGAACCAAGACACACCTTCCCACTTCCTACCGTTTGCCACCCATTTACAGCAGCAATCTATTCACCAGCTGGCCTACATGTCAGCAGAAGTTACTGGGTCACAGAGAAGAGCATGAAGAATGCCAGGCCTCAGTTTGCCTTCCCACCCATCTTACAGCACTGCAGTTTATATCAAGTTGCTTCTGCTTTATAGAGTTTGATGTTAGGGAGAGGCAGAACAGGCTCAAATATTTGATTCCTGACCACATCTTATCCTCTGGTGTATTCCTCTGCAGAGCCAGACACGCTGCCAGACACACCACAGCACACCTGGTATCTGGGATTACACTTTGTGTACAGATGATCTGGAGTTTCCAGCTCTGCACCTCAAAAATATTGGCATAAGGATTCGATTGGAATCCACAACATGAAGAATCTCTCAAAACACCAGGGGGAAGCAACGTGCAAAACCTTTTACTCAACTCCCAACAGCACAGAATCTCCATGCTGAGGTGGGATTGCAGCCTCACCCCAAGCCCAGCCTTGGGAGCCGCTCCATCTCATCCGTAATGGTGGAACACAAACTCACACAGCTTCCCAAGTGGTGTCAAACCAGAGGTTTGCTCTGTCCTGTCCTTGCTCCAGACACCTGAGCACACTGCCTGGTGCTTTGGGAGCAGAGGTCCTCTGCAGCCTGGCCCCCTCAGGGCTCCAACCCAAAGTAGTGCCAAGTATCTGCTTTGGACAACTCAGCCACCCCCTGGACACTCACACCGTGAAGCTGCAGGGCACAGGAGCTTCCCAGGTGTTCTTAGAACTAAAGACCACATTATGAACTTCCAGCAGGGCAGTGTGATGGTAACCTCCCAGGGTAAATCAAGCTTCATCCTGACCCCAGACTTTCAAACTTAAGAAGCAAGCTAAACACTGTTTCAAGGGATAGCTTTTTTTTTTGCCTTTTTTTTTTTAAGTTTACAAGCAAGCTTTGAAACCCAGTGCTTAAATTACACAGGTTCATGTAACAGGATGTCTCAGTAAGCAATTAATATAATAAAGCAACAATGTCCCTAATGGTAATAAAAAGCTACAGTTACCACTCCCAGTAAAAGCAGATGTGTTGATTCTTACCTTGCTTGGACAGTGTGGCTCCAGTTTGTTTCCAGTTTTCTTTCTCACACTTGAACTGCTCCTACCAATGTCCGAGTTGTGATCTCAGATATCTGAGTCACACACAGTCACCTGGTGAGTGCTGTGCAGGGATGGGTCAGTGCAGACTGGAACAGGTATCTCATGGGGAGGGGAAACAGCTCTCCAGGGCCACAGAGCAGGAACTGGCTCCCTGCAAGCTCCGAGAAATGGAATGCTTTGATTCCTTTCACAGAAATTAAACAATCAATGCCCAAAGACGATTATTTTTTCATCTCTCGTAATGAAGAGAGTTGACGTGCCCTGGAAATCTATGAACAAGTCCCAACTTGGTTATGCTCTTTCACTTCTTAAGCAGAAAGTTAACAATAAATTCCTTCAGAGCAGGCAGGGAATCTTTAAAGGCCCTGGAGTCTTTATAGGCTCTGCTACACTTCTGCTCCTTGAATAATTAATAACCAAATAATTTGAAGTTAATAAGTAATTGGAAGTTGGAGTTGAGCTGTTTCATAACTTGGCCTCAAATCATTAACAAAGTGACTGCTAAAGAAGCAGAGAACCTGCAATGAGAGTCCTGTTCTATTTCTGTAGTAGACAACCCCAACCAGCAGCTGCCACAGCACCACTCACACGTGCTGCACTTCAGGGGAACAGCTCTGATAAGCACTAAACATTCTTCTGCTCTGCTGCAAGAAGGAAAATCCCCAACCCTGTTCAAACAGCTGTTTCTACACAACTCATTAACTCCAAACACAGCAAATTCTCCTTGGGCTTTCTCAGCCAGGTGCTCTGATGCAAAGGGAGACCCTCAACTAAGAAGATGTGAAGTTACCATAAAACAAGTGATCAGTACCTCCCCTCATACTACAAATGCTACCAGGGGGTGGCACTGGTCACAGCAACAAAGCAGGAAATTTAAAATGCCATTTACCCTGCAAAGGGCCTCCCACTCTTTAGCAAGATTCTTTTCTGTCATCACACCCAAGTGCCAACAGCACCACTTGTGTGCCAGGCCATGTTGTGGAGCCACAACTGATAAGCACAGAACCCAGAAACAGGGTGGCAGATGATGAGCTCAGACAATTCCATATACAATGCACACATCCACTACAGAGGCCTGGACACTGTCATGGACTGGAATCCCTCACACACATCCTCTGGGGGATTCTGGGGGCCATGATTTTTGAAGGAATAGAAAAGCAGCAGAGCTGATGCTTTGCAGCAGCACCTGGGCTAAAGGCTGTGGGTTTAGACAGCACAGCAAGAACAGGAATTTGCCAGGCAGTGACCTTTGCCTGCATGGAAAGCAGCTTGCAGGTCTCACTGCCATTATCCTTGTGAGCCACTGCTGGAAGGGCAGGTCCCACCTAAGTGTCTGAAACACCTTTAGTCATGCCCCGTGGCTGGCACTGATTACCCACACCCATGGAGTCATCCAGGGAGTATCACAGGACTCCATAAAGACACACAGGATTTGCACTGCCTGCAGCTACAAAATACTGCAGAGGGCAGAACCAGAGGGAACTGCCCTGTCCCCAAGAGCTGCAGTCACACAGCTTGTCACACATTACAGCTCAGCCAGGAGTAACATCAGCACCTCATCACACCCAGCCAAATTGCACAGCACTTACAAGCTGTAGCTCCTCCATGCTGAAGGTTTCCAGACACAGATTTTTCTGAGGTACATAAACCATAAATTCCTCATGTTTTTTCTGTAAGTCACTCTATATCTGGATTATTCTGCCTTCAGGATAGAAAACCCCTGGTCTCCCTTACTTGTAACAGCCACCACCAGAACCTCTTCCCATCCCCACACACCAGGAAACAGCTGTCTGTGCCTCACAGGCCTCTTTCATGCTCTAAGTGTTCCTCAGTCGTGGCCAGTTGAGACCAGGTGACTGTAGCCCTTGAGTCTCTTTTCCCATATGCAGTTTTTCTTTAATTATTTCTTTCTTAAGGCAGGTGAGTCATCCTGTGGACTATGTCCTCTTTTCTAATCCTTCAAAAAATGTCAGTCCACAACTCACCACAATCAAAGTTCTACTTCCAGGTGTCTGGGGGAAGATTCAGGCCTCAATCCCGACCTGAAGGTGTTACCATCATCCCTGGGAAGGCAGACTCACCTCCTGCAGCTGGAACTGCCCTTGCAAATTAGCCTGTCATGTTTTCTGTTACTTCTGTTTAGGCTGTGTACAAATGGGAGGATTCAAATTGCCAAGTGTTCTGCACCAGAGCTTCTCCTGCACAGCCAAGGGGACAGTTTGTCCCTGCAGCAAAACACCCAGAGATATATTGGAGTGCAACACCAGTGTGAGGAACAGCTCTGGGTTGGCTTTGCTCTGTGGTTATGGAGCAGGGCCCCAAAGGCTGGTGGGCACAGGGAATGTGTGTGAGCAGCCCAGGCTCCTGAGCTGGCAGCCCCTGCCCAGTGCAGACATTCCTCACAGCTCTGCACTGGGTGCTGAGCACAAAACATGCCAGGGATGCTGTAAAACCAGCAACATCTGAGACCTGAAAGGTGTTTCTATAATGAATATTGAAAGTAACAGCCCTGAAGTGCATCAGAAAAACTGCTCAGAAAAAAACCCAACAAAAACTGGGTAGTTTTTGTACTGCACTAGACATCTAACCAGACAGCAGAGCAGATGATCTGGAAGCATCCCTGACACTTATGAATTTCCTCTTGAAAGCCTCACAGCAGCACGGAGAGCAGCATGAAGGAGAAAGTGCAAAGCAGAACAGGCTGGGGCTGACTCACCCAGGCTCTGCCCTGGGCTGGGTGGGTTGGGCAGACCCCCGTGACTCCTCTCTGAGAAAGTTCACCCTCTGACACAGACATTCCTCAGCTCTGCTCACTGAAAATCCCCCCTCAGACCCTGCAGCTGCTTGCTCTGCATCACTCCTGGCCTTCCACAGTGCTGCTTTTCCTTTACAATATCAAACAACCCCTTGGGGCATTCAGCTGTTGAGCACGTTTTGTCAGGAGTAAATACATTTATATACTCACTGTGTCACATTCCTGGTCTTCTCCTGAGTGTCTGATTGCATGGATCACATTTTCCTTCTCACTCAGATATCCAAGGCCCCAGTTCTCCTGAGCACAGTGCTAGAGCACAGGGTGGCACTTGAGTGTCCCCTCGAGGGCAGAGGCGGTGGCATTTCAGCGGCACTGGAGGAAACAATCGTGTCTCTGACTTGGAGGTGCCAACCCCTCGCAGTGCTTGGCTCACACACTGACAGCCTACAGTAGGTTTTGTGGGAATTAACAGGGCTCAAATCTGATCTGATTGGTGAGGGCATCTCAATGTCCTTCTGGCCTAGAAGGGCTTTGGAAAAACAGATCCAGATGAGAACAGAAGCACGTGGAACACGGTGGGATATGAAGCCCCCACCTGGTTTGGACTGTGAGCTCTGCCTGTGTTGGGATTTCATATGCTCTTAGATCTAAAGTGTGAGTTGTGTATTGAACTTGTTTCTGTACTTAGCGTGTTATAGCTTCAAGGACTAGTTAATGAGGTCAGCAGCTCCTGCCACCCTCTCAACAGATGTGTGTAATCGGCCAATTAGAGCAGGCATTGTCATGCAAACAGCATTGTTAACCAATTATCAGTGCCAAGGTGGCTGAGCTGTGGAGGAATTCAGCTTTTGAAGTGTATAAGAGTTTTGTGAGCGGATGAATAAAGTTGCCTGTTGCAGTAACTTCTGTGAAGTCGTCTCAGCAGGTCACAAACCCGTCTCCCTCCGTTACATGCCTGTGCCAGGCAACATCAACGAGTCAGTAGGTGTTTAGGAGATGCTGAAATTCTGGAAATATTCCTGCCTGTGCAGCTGTTGGGAGGGTGTGTGTTCCCGTGTGGAATCTGATCCTCTGAGGCTGTCACTCTCACCCGGGGGCAATACCTGCCTCCTGCCTCCAGCTCCCAGCAGCACACACATCCTCACAGGGGGGGAGCTGAACAAGCTGCCCACTGGGAATGCAGACTCAGCCTCTGGCATGGGGTGGCCCCAGCTCTCCCAAGGAGTACAGGGCACCAGACTCCAGGTGAGACAGAGCCAGGCTCCAGCAGAGGACAGGCAATCAGATGAACAGCTGCCTGGCAATAAAAGTGTCTGTAGGACTCCGAGCTGGAAGCTGAGCTTGCCCTGGTCCGTGCAGAGAGCACAGGTTCCAACAGGGGCAGGAATGGAAGCAGTTTCAGGCATGAAATGTTATGCAAATTTATTGCAGAAAGAGGAACTGCATGTGGGGAGTAAGTGCCCAGCTGATTCCTGGAGGGATATGGCAGGGAGCTGGAGGCTCACCTGTGTGCTGCCTGTCAGCCCCAGGTGGTGCAGGAGTCAGCACTGCCATTTCCAGCCTTCATTTACAGCAATAAATTCCAGCATTTCAGACACTGATGTAACAAATTAAGGATTATCTTGTGAAATTTAAATGGAAGCCTCACAGATCAACAAACATTTTCACAAGACCAGTGTGAGTGTTTAAGCCTGGCATCACTCCTGACATCCAGCATCACAGATTCACACTACAATTACAGTGTTTTCCAAAGAGGGATAGTCCTTTGTCTCTGCTGGTCAGAGACAGCTGCCCTTGTCACCTGAAATGTCATCAGAGGCAGCATTCTTCTGGGCTTGGATCGTCCTGCTTCCTCTCCCCACCACCAAGGAAGGCCCAGCCAGGTGCAGGATATTCCTTTTCCAGCGTACTGGACTTTGTATGGGAATGACACCCACAGATCTCCATGCTAGAAAAGGAAAAACAAGGTTTCTGTGTCAGTGCTCTGAAGTCATTACTCACCTTAATGATCCTGGTTTGCCTCACCTGGGAATTAGAATTTTGTAACTTAAAAATTGTCTTGCAAAATGTATATTTTATACTTAATTTACCTATTGAAATAAAACCAAAATGTCTTTTGGATTTTGTCAGGAGGGAATGTAAACATTTCTGTTTCCCAGCTCTCATTTTGCCTGCCTATCTTCTTATGTTTTCCTTTAGCTCTATTTTCCAGCAAGTCACTTTCCAGAAAAACATGTTATTGCAAGTCTTCCTTGGTAAATAAACTGGATAAATACAATTGTATTCAAAAGTTTGGTATAGAAATGATGTCATAAAAGTTATGTCATGTGCCAACTCCTTATCTCACACTGAGCTCGTTCCTTAGTACTTGACCTTTTCATGACACAGATTTTAGACTACAAACACTTCTGATTACACATTTGTCAGTCTCTATCCAGAGAAACCCGCCATTGCAATACCAGCTCTAACAATGATATCTCACTGCACTCAGCAGTGCTGTGACAGACACGGACACGCAATTAACCTCGGGGTAATTAGGCTGCAGTGGCGCGCGAGCACCACAAGACGGCGCCACCCCGAGCCCGCGGCGCTTCCGTGTAGTCCCAGAGCGGTTTGGATTGGGAAGGACCTTGGAGCCCACCCAGTGCCACCCCCTGCCAGGGGCTGGGGCACCTCCCACTGTGGGAAGGACCTTGGAGCCCACCCAGTGCCAACCCCTGCCAAGGGCTGGGACACCTCCCACCAGCCCAGGTTGCTCCAAGTCCTGTCCAGCCTGGCCTGGGACACTCCCAGGGCTGGGGCAGCCACAGCTTCTCTGGGCACCCTGTGCCAGGGCCTGCCCATCCTCACAGGCAGGAATTTCTCCCCAGTATTAGACCTAACCCAGCCCTCTGGCAGTGGGAAGCCATTCCCTGTGTCCTGTCCCTCCATCCCTTGTCGCAAGTCCCTCTCCAGCTCTCCTGGAGCCCCTTTGGGCCCTGGCAGGTGCTCTCAGGTGTCCCTGGAGCCTTCTCTTCTCCAGGTGGGTCCCCCAACCTCTCCCAGCCTGGCTCCAGAATAGAGGGGTTCCAGCCCTGGAGCACCTCTGTGGTCCTCTCTGGACTCGCTCCAGCAGCTCCACATCCTTCTTGGTGATCGCATCTATCCATGCTAATATGTGATCACAGCGAGGGATAACAGCGGGGAACAACTTCAGCCGTACTCGGAGCAGCTGCCTGGTGACAGCATAACCTTCTCGTGGCGCAGTCTGTGCCCAGCTCGGGTGGAATGCCCTCGCTGTAGGTGAGCAGCGCGGGGCCACACGGGCAGAGGTTGGTGTGGCAGTGGCGGCTGTGCCAGAGGCGGACACCAGATGGTGCTGCTCGCCCACAAATGCCCCGCGGTGCCCGAGCGCTGCAGCGGGACCGCTCCGACAGCTCCACATCCCTCCTGTGGTGGCTGACAGAAGTGATTGTGACCCAAGTGATGGAGTTGAAATAAACGTACTCTCCCACTGGGGATATGACTGTGAGAGCTGTCAGCATTTGTGTATCGGTCACCACTTGTAACATGCTCTGTTGACTCCAGAGTGCAGAACAAAAATAACTGTTCTATTTATGTTGGAAAGATGTTCTAAGGGCTCATATAACTGAACAGCGCCTTGGGGTTGGTGTGGCAGTGCCTGCTGTGCCCGACGCGGCCACCAGATGATGTTGCTCGCCCACAAACCCGCCCGCGGTGCCCGAGCGCTTCGCGGTCCTCGCGCCAGCGGCTCCACATCCTCATGGTGGCTGACACAAGTAATTTTGACAAAAGCTTGCATTTAACATGATGGAGTTGAAATAATATACTCTCCCATGGGGATATGACTGTCAGAGCTATCAGCATTGTGTATCGGTCACCAGAGTGCAGAAAATAGAACTGTTCTGTTTATGCTAGAAAGATGTTTTAAGGGCTCATGTAATTAAACAGAGTTATAGAGGCTATTAGAGCTTTCAAGGTTTAAGGAATGTCCAAAGGAAAGCATGAGATGAACACTGGCTCCAGCATGTTACATGTGGAGATCAAACACAGCTGCTGCCAAAGCTCTCATTTACACCCGCCTTGGGACAATGCCTGCAAATTACTCGGTTCTAAGGCCTTCTGAAATCTGGAAAACTACAGACCAGTAAGTGGTGGCAAATAAGTAGAAATGAGAACAGAGGATGGAGACAGCGAAGACAGGACTACACCTGAAACGGTGGGGAAGGTTTATGCAGCTTTTCTTGGGTTCGGTGTGGCAGTGGCTGCTGTGCCCGACGCGGCCACCAGATGGTGGTGCCCGCCCACAAACCCTCCCGGGTGCCCGAGCGGTACCCGCGGGCGGACCCTGCGCTGAGTGCCCTGGGCAGGCCAGAAGGACGGACGCAGGTCCAGCTGCCTCTCACACACCGCCTGGCACACGCTGAACAGCCTTGCCCTGCCCGTGCTGCCTCTGAGGCTGCAGGAGCTCACGGGAAACAGAAAATCAGTCCGGGCTCAGTGGTAATTTCAGACCGTCCTGCTCAAGAAAAAAGAGCAGGAAAAGAGCAGGAAAGGTTCAGATTTGGTTATAAACACTACAATGGTTCAAGGACAGGAAAGATAACTGGTGCTGGATGAAGAAACTGAAGTGACAGAGTCCTTGCTTGAGGTTGATAGTGAATCATTTGCAAAGAGAAATCCCTACACTCCCAGCAAAGCCAAATATTAAAGCAAAAACTCTGGACCAAAAATGCCAAGTAATGGCAAAACAAGAAACGGACAGGGCCACTCTGGTCTGTTCTGTTCTAAGAACAAGAGGCTGCTTCTGCCCATGTTTGAACAGGAAAATACTCTGTTTTTCAGCTTGCAGATTTATGAGTTATTGGACTGAAAGGAAACAGAATGTCTTCTCCCATCCAACACTGAGATCACATAAGTAGTGCTGGATGTTATTGAGTGGATCTGTGAGTTGAGATGGTGGTATTGGGAGGCACCCCAGCACTGGGTCACCCCCAGGAAGGGGCGATACTGCCTTTTATCCTGGGCTGTTCCCCCTGTCTGTTGGACACTTGGCACTGAGGCTGCTGAATGGCACATCTCATGAACACCATGAGCTTCCAACCAGTTCTGACCCACAGGGCCAACCTGGGAATTTCTGGGGTCAGAGGGATGTGTCTGAAACAGACACAGCACAAACTTCCCAACAGACCAACAGCACAGCCCAGCCTTGTGTGTGAGGGAAAAGGCCCAGTTACCAGTCAGCAGCTTGCTATTTCCTGGGTGTCTGTGTGTGCGTGCAGGGACTCGCTCCTGCAGGTTGCCTTCAGTGCTTCCGGTCCCACTAACAGAAATTAATCTGTTTCCCATGAAATAAAACATGAGTATCTCTTCGTCACTAGTTCTGAAAATCACGTGGGCAGCACTTGGTTCTATTCCTGGTCAAAGCAGTCCCGAAGAACTCAATTTAAGTCCATGTGTGGACACTGTATTGTGGCAGATTCTTAAAATACACGGGATGGCCTTGAAACAGGCAGTTCCAAGTCTCCAGGAGTGGCGAGTGTTCTGTTGTAGGTTTTATTCTACATTTGCCATGTATTTCACTGACAATGCTCCTGGTTCTATCTGAGAGTGCATGGTATCTTTTCCAAAAATAAATACCAGACCAAAATGTGTCAGGGAAAACAATTTCATGGTGCCTGTTTTTCCCTTCATTCTTTTTTCTGCTACATCAGTAAAAGCAATTTCTCTATAAAACAATATGCAATGGCTGCAAGTAGTAACAAGCTGCCTCTGTGGAACAGCCCTGGCTTGGGAGGATGAATAAATTTAGTTTAAAACTTCATCCTTAGTGACCCAAGCCTGAGGAAAGGTGAGATCCATGGGCAGGGACTGTTCTGAATGAAGACATGATCTTGAGCCCCTGAGATTCAAATATACCTGGCTTACAGTCACAACAGGAGGTGCATTCTGAAATCAGGCACTCAGCAAACCCAGGGGCATTTGTAGCCAAGCAACAGGACCATGAGGCACAGTGGGAAATTCTGCCGCCACTGCCGAGGGGCAGATCAGGCCCAGAGCAAGCACATGAGATCTGAAATCCTTCAGTGCCTGGCACTGAGCAGGGAACCTCACACAGCAGAGGAATAAAGGCCTGCTTACACTGAACAGATGTTGGACACCATTCCCAAAAAGCAGGGATATGTCCCTAAGGCTCAGCTGTCATTTAAACATGCAAGGCCAAGACAGTCAGCAAGGGCTTTACTGCTGTGCCATAACTGGAAGGAAAACATCTGGATTTTTCCTTGGCTGCTCAGAAATACTGGGATTTTTTTTCTGTTTGGAAGATTCAGAAAGAAATCAGGAAGGTCACAGAAGGTATGACGAGCTGATTTCTTTAATAATCTTGTCAAACTGCTCCAGCAATTTGCCTTTGCAGCCCTGAGGAGCCTCACCTGGGACACCCTTGGACAGCCCTTCTTGCCCACGGGCCCAGAAACCCATTCAAGCTTGGCCTTTGCCATTGTTCTTGGGTTTGAGCTTTTGTCCTGTTTTGAACTCCCTGCTCAGGCTCTGTGAGGAGGAGCTGGGCAGTGCCCTGCCAGCTGGGTCAGGGGGTTGGGCTCCCCGTCCCTCAGGTCCTTGCTGGCCCCAACATC
This sequence comes from Pithys albifrons albifrons, assembly GCF_047495875.1. NCBI lineage: Eukaryota > Metazoa > Chordata > Aves > Passeriformes > Thamnophilidae > Pithys > Pithys albifrons. The sequence goes on along the minus strand of NC_092462.1, from coordinate 1,150,125 downwards.
CACCTGCTGCCACTCACCCACTTGCTGCAACACTGAGCACTGGCTCCTGACAGGATTTCCTGGGGGCTCTCTCACTCAGGATATAAAAAATGATGTTGATATTAATTGGAAATAACTTTAGAAATATTTAAATGGTTTTAAATTCAGGTAGTAGCAGGGGAGACAGTTTGCACCACAATCCATTTTCACAAAGATGCTTTCAGGAGGATTCTGTGGGTTTAGTTCTGAGCTAAGGAACAAGATTCTCCTCCTGTCACACTGTTTTCATTGGTGTCTTCTCATCTAATGCTTCTTCTGGCCTTTGGAAGTCAAATATTCCCATGGGCTCTCCGGTCACTGAATGCTCAGATGCTTCCACCATTCACCTGTCTGACACCTCCCAACCCAGCAGCACCAAAGCTGTGCAGCCAGAGCCTGGTGCAGGATGCACACAGGACAGGAATGCAGCACGGACCAGCAGCCAGTCTCGACAGTGTTTGCACTGCGGGGACCTTGTTAATGCCTGGGAAATGGGGTGAAAAATATCAGATCACCCAGGCGGGACAGGGAAAACCCCTCAGTGAGCTCGGTGAGGTGAATAAGAGCCTTGCAACAGGCCAAGTAATGCAGAAGAGAAATAAATAGGCCAGTCCTTCCCCGGGCCTGTGCCCTGTGTCAGCTCCAGGCAGGAAGAGAGAGGGGCTCCCAGGCAGAGCCACAACAGCACTGCTGCCAGAACACACCGGGCTGCATTGAGAACCACTGTGTCACCTGGGGCTGCATTTCCTGCCTCCAAGGGGTGCAGCAAAACCACAATCCACCCCAACCCCTGCTTTGCTGTGACAGTTCGTTTGTTTATGAAGTGCAGGGCGGGTGAAAGAACTTGCTTGAATCCTTTCCAAAGGATTATAAGGTAGATTTACTCCAGAAAGGAAGAAAGCAAGACACTATTTTTCCAAGTTACAGATTTACAGGATTCCCTTTTAAAGGGTTAAAGTGCCTGAAACATTAAAGATAAGTTTGTACCCATAATTTGCACCATTTCACACAAAATACACAGAATGAAGGTGATGTTTCTTTCAAAGATCTTCTAAATCCATACTTCAAGTACACTTGGCTCCTCCCAAATCCAACTTTTGAAAAAAAGATAAGCCAGTTGCAGTTACATTGTCCAAGTTCTGTACTACTTGTGTTTGAGAATTGTACCAATTCTTTATTTAACCACATACCCCATGCTGTGTATTTTACAGTGTATATATTCTTCAGTAAAAGAGGAATATTTACACCTCACATCTTCAATCACACAGTTCTCAAGGCCTTTAAACTCACCTTTCTTCATAGCCTATATTTGAGTATTTCTTTTGCTGAACTCCACAAATGGTTCAGAAAGCCTTGGTAGCTCCAACACATCTCCCAGGAGACAGGGAGCTTCAGTCTGTGGAGCTTTCATATTTCCTGTTACCACCACATGCCCTGCCAGGTTACACCAACCAGAAAACAGGCACATCACAAAGTGATGTCACATCCTTAGACAAAATTTGTGTTTAAACACCCACATGGGAATGGAAGTTTGGGGAATGGGAGCTTCAGATCCACACTGGGATCTCAGCTTTGTGATTCAGGCCACCTCTTTGCCTCCTGGCACAAAAGCATCCTTGCCTTTGGCTGCTGGTCGTGCAGGCTGGGGGTGTGCAAGGGCTCTGTCGCAGTGGCTCAGCACAGCAGGGCAGTGCCCAGGGCACCTCAGGGCTCAGGCACTCTGCTGTTACCTGGGGTGCTGAGGCAGAGTGCAAATGCCCAGCTGCAGGCCAGGAGCCTGTTACTGCAGACACCCTTCCCAAGCAGGGGCATGGGATGGTGCCGGCGCTGCAGTCATGGCCCACGGCGAGCCCTGCACTGCGGGCTCTGAGGTGCCACCCTGAGGGTGCACTCTCCTGGCTCTTCTAAGTGTGCTGCCTGCTGGGGTTACAGGGGAAAGGGCTTTTAATGCATCGACTTCCAGAGACAGGATTACTCCCAACCCACTGATGTGCCCCACCAGGAGCTGGGGCTGAGTGTGGTGAAATGCCACCCCCTCGGGGCACAGGGACCCTCACTGAGCGGAACATCCACATGCCCTGCTGTCCTGAGGGACAGACCCCCATGGCTCTCCCAAGCTGGCAGTGTCCTTGTTGTGTGCCACCAGAGCAGAGGTGGCCCTGCACACAGGGCTCCTGGGCTGACACTGCCACCCCAGGGCACTGCAACATGATGCAGGGAGGATTTCATTGTCCTGCTGCAACTCATTGCCAAGTCCCTGCCTCCAAGTACAAGAAGGACACAGAAGTGGCCGCTGGATGTCCCTGCAATGGTTCACTTTGAAAGGAGCTTCATGAGTTTGAGAATTCCACACAATTCCATTGTGTGGTATGACCTAACTTCACAGTGCCTTAGTTCCTTGAGGCTTTAGGGCACACATAAGGAATTCTGTGCCTTGGTTCATGCACTACCAATCCTGCAGAAATTCCCTGCCAGCTAACACGGCATGTCTGGTGCTTCCTGCAGGGGATCACTCTAAATCATTTCCTAATGATTTACACTAATTGACGGGCAGTTAAATGCCTCCCTGACATCCGATCCCGTCAGATGGAAGCTCAGCAGGGTCAGCCCCGGATTAGTACTTGGATGGGAGACCTCCTGGGAAATGCCGGGGGCTGTAGGTTCTAGTCCTGAGGACTTCACTGGCACTGTCCAAGCTCGCTCGGCCGTGGCAGATGAACCCCAGGACTGAAACGTGGGGCCAGTTCTGTGCACGCTGAGCCTCACCTAAAATCCACTGCACAGGCTGGAAGGGCACAGCCATGTGGGGACAGCCCTGCCCAAATCTTCGTTCACGAAGTTTGGCCATACATACATACACTAATTGACACACAGTTTTGGGGAAGCCACTAAGATGTTTCTATGACTTCCTCATTCCTGGCCTCTCCTTCTCACTTCTGCAGTGCAGCTCTAGCACCATCCCCTCAGTTCTTGCACTGCCATGGAGCCAGATTACAAAAGGAGACCCTCTCCAAAAAAAGAAGAATCACCCCAAAAGCAAAATGGCCAGCACTGCAATGAAAAGAATGTGTCTGTAATGACCAGCACCTCAGAAATCTCAGCCCATTCCAACTTACCAGACCTCAAAGGAGGTCCAAAAAGTCCTCCACTGAAACTAGGACTGGACTGCTTGTTAATGAGAACCACTATTCCTTTCTGAGTTAATTTGCCCAAATCACAGTAAAACAGCACAATAGCTGTTGATTGGGAAATGTCTTTGGTTCCAAGAAGAAATTAAAGACAGGCCAGTCAAGGAGGACTCCAAGGCACTCACCATGGTGCAACACAACTTGCCTTATGTTCTGTCTGAACAATAAAGTGTGATTTTTAGTATTTCCAGAAGAGAAGCAATTCACTTATTGTCTGAACTTGTGCCACCTTGTTTCCATTTCTTACTGTCAAAAAATCACAGAAGTACTCAAAAATTGTGTTTGGAAACCAAGCAAAGGCCTTTATGCCTTCTGCTACAGACACATGCTTTTCATCTGGAATTTCTTTTGGAAAATTATTACCATGAGGTTTGGCATTTCCTTTCAGACTGGGCTGTGAAAAGGATAGAACGTGCACTGGCTTATATGGAATTCCAAGCATTCCTTTCAGGGTACACTGGGATGAGTTTAGGACATGACACACAACTTCGTAAACAGGGACCACAAAATGCCAAATCAAGAAAGTACATGATGCAAAGCACTACTCTTTTTGTTTGGGCAGGTTTTGGAAAGTTTTGGACAGGATCTGCCTGCCTATCATGGCAGGATTGTTGACACCAGGGCAATAGAGAATACATCAGCTTCTTTATTCTCAGTGGATATCCACTTCAAAGCTTCTGGATAAATGAGCCCTGCCTTGAAACTGGGCATGAAAGACTGAAAAGTTCAACAAATACACTCCAGGACTCACTTCCTCCGTCCTGTCCAATTCTATACCTTAAAACAGAATCCTTAATACTTACAGTTTATAATAACAAAAGTCTACAGGCCTGTACCTACCCCCTTTCCCCCACCTCTGTAATGTACTTGAGGAAATTGTGTGAAGGGTGAACAGTGACGTTCAAGTCAACAAGTGCACATCCTGCTCATCTTGCAACATTAGCTGGAAGGAAACTGCTTTCAAACTCTGGATTAGTAACCATTCCCTGATAAAAGTGCTGTCATATGTCCCTCACTGGAGTGCAACCCAAACCTGAGCACCTGGTAATCACTCTTTGAGTCACTAAGGCCTGAGAACTGTTTGTGCCCCACTGCTAGGGTTTGCTGGGCCTGCTCTGCTCATGGGGGCTGGTGTCACTCATCACACTCCACGTGCAACCAGCACCGAAAGTGCAGGCACCAGAGGCAGCAGCAAAGCTCCTGTGCAGCAGGAGCAGGCATGGAAAAGGGCTGTGAGAGTGTTACTGCATTTGGCAGAACTCAGCCCAGCCCAGTGCCTCAAGAGGAACAGTAAAACAGAACACATGAGGAAAACCTTTCCAGGAGAGAACGCTTTAAACCTCATCAAAGTCAAGAAGGAGGTGAAACACCAAGTTTAGCCAAGATGAAAGGCCCCAGGTCTGTTGTATTTCACAAGTACTCTATGGCAGTCTATGAGGAACTCTTATGGAGGGCACCTTCCTACCCAAGGAGTTTTGTCCTCCACCACTGCCCGAGTCTGGGGGTTCTGCAGAAGAATCAGCAGTTTCCTGAGGAACTGTGATGCTTTCTGAGCAGTATGTGTGACTGACAGTCCTACATGCCACTTCAGAAATGAAGAGGATAAAGCACTGGCTGGAATCGAAGCTCCGAGTGACTCTTACCCATTCCCAAGCTCTCCAGAGGGCATTAAGCTTTAGAGGAATGGGGAAGGGATATCGCTTTCTATAGGTGATTAAACACTTGGCTCTGTGCCTGTGCTCATAGTGGATGGTTTCCTGGTTAACTGTACTGGGATTGACACCTCAGCTGGTTGGACCCAACAAACAGGTATTGTTAGACCTTCAGGGAAAAGGTGCTGGGGAAAATCAAACCCCTTGCTGCAGGTTTGTATCCTTGATCTACATTAAATATTCACATGTTTGGTATCGACCACTGCAGGTGTGTGTCACACAGCAGCACAGCTGGTTATGCCAAACCAAATGGGTCCAGTTCTCCCTGCTGTCCACACTGCTTCCTGAGAGAGGGAATCAGCTCCTGCAAGCAGGAGAAACAGGGAGGTACAAGAGTAATTCCCATGTCTTTCACTGGATCCCAGTGACAAGTACTTCTAGAATAAAGAGGAGAGGATGCCTTTTATCCAAAGAGCATCCAAGCCCAGAAAGGACAAAACACACAAGCCTAATACTGAAGATGGGATAGGGTAGGAACAGCAAAGGGACATCAGGGCTTTCACAAGTTCGGGGCACACCTTAGGAATTCCATTTCTAACAGAGACAAGCCAGTTCAAGCCAGCTCAGATCTTGGCTGATGGTGGTTGGGCAAACACCAGGCCCACAGACATCAATCAGTCACACAGAGATAGGATCTACCCCAGATGAAGATCCGTCTGTGTAGGCTGTGTTTAGGTGAGGTTACAAATCACTCCTTTCAACCGTCCAGACACTTTCTTTTGAAGAGTTAAAGATTAGCTTCATCCTTTTCCCCAAAGCACCAGGGTGAAATGCCAATGCACTGGGAACTCAGTGTGCAGAGGAGATATGGTTCAGTCTATAACTGAGATAGTTAGGCAGTTACAGTGCCAAATAATGGTGTTTTAAATTTCCAGTTTGCAATATCTGAGATACTTTATACACACATGGAACTGCTTTCTTAAGTGCTGTGGGTCTGCAATCTACAGAGGCTTAAACAATGTGAATTCCATCTTTGTGCCACTGGGCCTTTACAAATGCAGAGAGCTACTTGTGAGTGCTGTGGAAAGCAGCCTGTTCCCAAACTCCCCCTGTCACACAAGAATTCTGCCTTGCTGTCACATACCTGTGAGGAGTGGGAGAAGGCAAACAGGCCAGACCTGCAACGTTTGTTTGGACTTCCAATCAAGTGTTACAAAATCTACTGGAGTTAAAGGAAGTTCTCCATGGCAGGGGCTGACAAGTAGTCAAATAATGTAAATTATTCCCTGGGTTTTTTCATTTCATACAGGAACTAAACCATATGAAATGAAGGGAAGAGGAGGGAAACCCAGTGGCAAGAAAAAGGAGTCTGATTTCCCTGAAAACCATTACCTTCCAGCACAGTGCTACCAAGCAGGAAAAGCAGGCATTGGAGGTGCTGGCTTTGCTCTTCTTTCTTGAGGAGCAGGACTGGGTGGGAAGAGACAGGACCTGGGGTCTGTTCCCATCACAGCTGACCTTCCCAACCTCTGTCCAGCACCTGGAACAACTGCAGGAAGAAGTGGAATGCTCAGGTGCAACACAACCCCCTGTCTGTGCCTGTTACAGGGGAAACCGATCTCTGCCACAGCAAATGCTGAGAACCAACAGAGCAGAAATCAAAGCAAACACAGCCTGTCCATCTGCAGAAACCAAGGCTGTGCACTCAGCAGGGCAAACATTCAGCTTGTAAATAAAGCAGCACAACTGAATTCCCAGAAAGAGTTACTTGTGTGGAGTCAGGGCTGTCTCTGCAGTGTCAGACCAGCAGCAGATTCCCTGGGATGTGTTTGTTCCCTTTGGACACTCCTCTGGGAGCATTGCCCCCCAGCTCCAGTGCCAGAGCTTGTTGTTTAAGGAGCTGGAAAGTGTCCCCTGGTTCCATGTGATGCAGACACACACATGGTGTGCTCAGTGACAGTCCCATGAGGGGCCACCTTCCCACCCGCTGGAGACAGGCCCCCATGGATAACAGGCAGCTGCACTTCCCTTGCTCCCCAAGCCCTTCTGTGTTTACCTTTCTTTCCCTCAGGGGCAGGTAGCAATGAGCCCTCTGTCTCCAGTTCACACTGATCTCTCCTCGAGACAGCTGAAGCTTTGGAAATCAAACTGCCTTGCTGAGTCACACAGGGAGTCTGAGGCCAGTGCACTCCATTTGTCCCCCTGGGAGCTGCTGTGCCTTGCTCCATGTCCCTGCCTCTGGGTCCAGCACCTTGTTCTCTTCAGACTGCAGCCTGACTCCATGGGTTGTAATTTATTCTGGATTTACACCACTACGAGGATGATTAGAATTGCAACACCCATGCAATGTAGCTCAGGGTTGTGAGTTCTGCTTTGCTGACAGCTTTGCAAATACTACAGTTTTGGGGAAAATGTCCTTATTTTATCCTCCCTCCACAGGGTACAGGCTGCCCAGAACACAGGCTTCTAATCTGGGGGCAGATGATGGGATTTTGGCTGGCAAAGGGGAGGCCAGAGGGTCAGGGAAAGAGTATAAACAAGTGCTACTCCCAGATATCTTCTCCAGTCCTTTCCTGATTCTCAGCTACTGTTTCTGCTCAGACCGGGAAGTCTTCGCATTGTTACATTAAATAAAGTATTTTACTGAGTAATTCTTTTGTTCCTGTATTGTAATTGATTTTTGGTCACTTATGATGATTAATGAGAAAAGGTATTTATTTAATAGGAAGGACAATGGATGGTGATACCAGCTGCAACACTGGAAAGTCCCTGAGCAATCCTACTGCAATTGTTTTTTCTTAAAAATGCAACTAATGCAATTAAACCGCAGTGGTCACCTTTGTTCTTTGAAAAAGTTGCTGCATGTTGAGTAGCCTGGACATCCTGCTCACGCTTCAGGCAGCATCCTGTCCTGTTCTTTCTCTTTTTTCCTCTTTTTTTTTTCCCAATACTACTTCCCTTTCTGGAGATGATTTCATTTCCTATGTAGTTGCTACATGGCTGGGAAAAACCCAGGAATACACGAAGGCCAATATTTTCCATCAATCTTTATCAGCAAATGGCTTTAGATCGTGTTGTAAATCAGCCAAAGGGCAGAGGAAAAAAGGACTGCAATTTTGGATTCCTTCAGACCACTGAAGAACATGAACCAAGCTCTGAGTCAAGCAGAAACATTCCACTGGAAGCTCAGGGACTCTGCTGAAGCAAAGCTCAGCATCACCACCAGGGAATGTTGGAAGTCCACATGGATTCAGGGACCCCTCAAGAAAAAGGATTTTATCCCTTCCCCATAAAATCATATCGTCTTTACTAATTTTAATCAGACCTGTACTAACTTTGTATTTTAGATTAATTTTTGATTTTATCTTGTAGCCAGGTTTGTCAGTTCTCTTAACCACGCAGAGCTTTAGACAAAGAGGAATTCAACCCTGTAGCTGTAAGACGAACTTTAAGAAATAAAAACTTGTTTAAATTAGAGGCTAAGCCGTAAGAAATAAATCAGAAAACCTGTCTAGGCTGAGGCTTGGAGCTGTAACCTTGTTTAGTTAAAAGGGAATAAAGGGCTGCAGAGATAACAGCAGCCCATTAGATCTGTTAGAAGTCACCCAAAATATCCTGCTTAACTTTGGGGAGGGGTTATCAGTTGTAACTAAGTATTTACACCTGGAAACACAAAAGTCTCGTGGAACATCTTTGGTGGAATTATCCCCTGTGTTCCCAGTGCTGAATAAAAGGAAGGATTTTGTTCTGTTCTATGGGACTTGAATGCTGTTTTCCATGCAGGATGCAGGGCTGGAGTGTTCAGTGCACAGCAGTGGGATGCAGGGCAGGCAGAGGACGCACCCTGGGAGCCCAGGTGGCCGGCAGAGCTCAGGAGAGGGGCAGCACTGCTGGCTGGGGTGTGTTATGTAACTGTGCTCATGGAGCACCTCTGCTGCTGCAGGGACCTGCCAGTTCCTCTCGAGACACGAGTCGAAAGTGCCTCTCCTGCCTCTAAACCAGAGATTTCATCAGCAGCGTAGGTGGAAAAAAACATTCACCAGCGCAGATGTTGCAACTGAGCTCCCCTGCAGCAACACTCACGGGCCACACGGCAGAACCAGGAACAGGGATGATCCCCTGCGCGGGGAGGAAGCCGTGCTGCGGCACAGCAGCTCTGCTCTCATCCCTCTTCTCAGAACACCGGGCAATTTGGTGACTAATGAACACTTTGTAAAGCACTTACAGTGACCTTTGTAACACCTGCCGCGGGCCCTGCACTTCTGGATGAAGAGAGGCCATTCCATCCTTGTTAATGGTGGGGAATATCAAGGCCAGGGGCGTCCTGTCCTGGATCAGGAACAGTGTGGCCAGCAGGCCCAGGGCAGTGACCCTTCCCCTGGACTCTGCCTTGGGGAGGCCACACCTTGAGTGTTGTGTTCAGTTCTGGGCCCCTCAGGTCAGGAAAGAGATTGAGGGGCTGGAGCGGGGCCAGAGAAGAGCAACGAGGCTGGAGAAGGGACTGGAGGTGGCACTGAGTGTCCTCTGAAACACCTCCAGGGACAGAGAATCCACCATGTCTTGATCCAACCCTACTGTGATCACCAGCCCAGGGCACTCTGTGCCCTGGGCTGGTGATCACAGTGGGGTTGGATCAAGGGTTGGATTTGATGATCTCAGAGGTCTCTTCCAACCCAACTGAGAAGAGCAACAAGGCTGGAGAAGGAACTGGAGCACAAGTGCTGTGGGGAGAGGCTGAGGGAGCTGGGGGTGTTCAGCCTGGAGAAGAGGAGGCTCAGAGGTGACCTCAGCACTGTCTGGAACTCCCTGAAGGGAAGTTCTGGCCAGGTGGAGGTTGGTCTCTTCTCCCAGGCACTCAGCAATAGGACAAGGGGGCACGATGGGCTCAAGCTCTGCCAGGGGAAATTGAAGTTGGAGAGCAGAAAAAATTCTTTGCAGAGAGAGTGCTCAGGGATTGGAATGGGCTGCCCAGACAGGGGATGGATTCACCATCCCTGGAGGGTTTTAAGATGAAAAGATGTGTCACTGAGTGCCATGATGTGGTAATCAAAGTGGGGTTGGATCAAGGGTTGGACTCGATGATCTCAGAGGTCTCTTCCAACCCAGCTGATTCCATGATTCTGTGGTTCTATGATTCTATGACAAGCAGCTCTAGGAAGAGGGGAGGAGGCAGCCCCCAAATTTCAGTGACCTCCTCCTGAGAAGGAAGGTACAGCAAAACAAGCCAGGCCTGCAGAGCTGCACATTAACTAAACAGAAGAAAATGAATATTTTTGGAGAGGGCTGACCCAGACACTGCTGGAGCTCATCAGAAGATGGATACTAAATGTGGATCTCATGGCTGGATCTGTATTTACAGCCCTTTGCTCCATATCGTTTGTACAAAAGTCATTCAGAGTGACGTTGCCAAACTTAAAACCCTGGGGGGGGTGTTTCTATCTAATTGAGGAATAGTTAGGAGAAAAAGACATAGACTTATGGCATTGGTAACTACAAGCAAGTTCTCTGTTTGGGACTCTCAAGTCAGCCAAAGTACAGATGACACTGAGACCCAGACTGCCACAAAAAAAAAGCCAGAAAGAAGCTGAGGTATTTTCCTATTGCAGAGTAACAGTATGGATAGATTTTGCATGCAGGGTCACAGAAGTATAAGAAAATAATAAGAGGAATTTTCCTGCAGGAAATCTAAAGGTCAAGCAGGATGACCCTTTCCTGCTGAATCTATTACTTTTTCAAAAAAAACCCATCAGGTCACTGGGACTGACTCAGCTGCTCAGCAATTTCTAAATCATCTTTTACATGTTTGGATGTAAAATTCCAGGTATGAGTCAGGATTTCTAAAGATACCAGTGCACAGTTATTGAGGGAGATGATAGGACAGGGCATTGCAAAGGATTCCTCAGGGGAATGAAACTCCTCACTGCTCATGTGAGCATAAGGAAATGTAAATTTTGTGGGCACTCACAAGACAGGGAAGGTTGGGCAGGAGCACACAGAAAATGATCTGAGAAACTCCAGTGGTCTCACTCTGGTACCTCAGGCTCTCTCCTGCCCTTGGTGGTGCCTTAGCACAACTGATGTGGAAGCTTTGGTAAGTGGAAGTACTGAATTTTACGCCTGCCAGAGCACCTGCAGAGGGATTTGAACGGATCCAGCAGGTACCAGTTTGCCATGTGGTTTGGACAGGGAGTTTTGAGCCACACATCAGTGTCAAAAGCTGGACACAAGACAGTGCATTCCTGTGTGTCATACACTGCTGATAAGCTCCTCAGGACTCAGGAATCTTATTGCTTGGTGGCTTTGAAGGGACTCTTATGCCAGGACAATGGAAGTGCTCAGTGCTCTTTTATGACCCTTCTGACAAGAGAAGTGTTTATTCAGCTGGAGGCCCCCAGATATCGCTTGTGACACTCCTAGTTGAGGCTCAGGAACGACTCTCTTCAGTCAGACTGTGTGCACAGCAATCCAGCAGCTCTCATTCACCTGCCTCACGTCCCCCAAACTGGGTCCTTGTAGATTTATTACAACAGCAGCTCCTCTCTTTCACCCAGTCACACAGTTCACAATGAGACGTGATCTTTTCATTTGGAGTTCATCTTTCCTGACTTCTCTCTGTAACCCAAGAGGAATTCTGTCTTTGCTGACTGTGAGTTTTTTGCCAGCCACTCCTGAGCAGTGTGCTCACCACCTTCAGTTACCAGCCAAAGCCTCCAGAACAGTGCTCAGTTGTTCCCCCTGCTCCATATCAAGGGTTGTTACAGTCACCATTATGTTATCTATGATAAACTTGCTTTAGACTTGAGTGAAAATGCACAAGACCCACAAAGCTCTGATCTGTCAGCACCAAGAAAGCAGAAGTAAAGTTTCCTTAAAACTCAACAAGCAGAAGGTTTTGCACAAAGAAGGCAAAGGGTAAAAGGTGAATTGCACATGGAGTACAGAAACAAGAATTATATCTTTAAGATAATGAAAATCATTGGGGAAATTCAAGAGGAATAACAGTTTCTTGGGTTTATTTGGCAAAGAAATGCACTCTCCATAGGCCATGCAATTCATCCCTCCATCTTCTCCTTGTGTGCAGCCCAGAAGACATTTCCAGGATGCCCCAGTTTGCACTTCTATAAACAGCCTACTGTGCATGGAAAGAGAGTGTCAGGGGGAACAAAAAGTCCAGAGACAGGAATGAACAACCCAGTCCATGCTGCTCTCAGGCAACAGCACAACACTTTGTAAAGAGAGACGGACCAGGAGATGTGATAAAGGCCAACAGAACCATGAAGGAGCAGGAAATCAAGGATGAGGATCAATACCTGCTTCTTGTTTCCCCCTAAAAGAATCAGAAGGCAACAAATGAAACCAAGCTCAGAGTGCAAAACTACCAGGGATAATTCTCAAAGACACTTCATTTTTTCTTACCCATTGCTGGCTGTGCTGGTGGCTGTGGCTGAGGAGGACACTCAGCAGGCCCCTCTGGTGTGGCACACAGGGCTGTAACCAAGTGCCCTTCACTAACCCAGCTGTGCTCCCTGCAGGCTGGAGAGCGACAGGACCCACGTGCTGAATCCCACAGCTCAGCTCCTGCTGGGCTCTTGTTCAGGACACAGCCCTAGGACTATCTGTGGCCAGACACTGACACACATGGGCACAGTAAGTGCAGCTCAGTCTGGCCTGTGTGAATCTCTGAGTCCTTCACCATCAGTCAGAGAAAAATAACCTACATTCATTCCTATCTGGCCCTGTGCTTTGCTCCTTTGACTTCCCCAGTACCTGGCAGAGGAATAACAAGGCATTCCTTAATGTTTCACTCAAATAAAGCCCATTTGTGTTTTAGCATTTGTCTGCTAGTAAAAATGTTGCTTATTAGGCAAAGCAGTTCATCATATGTTAACAATATATTCTGTATGTTGTCAGTGGTGCAACAGTCAGTCTGGATTCTCTTGCTTATTCCAGTGATGCTAATTTGAATTTGTCAAAAAATACACTGTCAGTGGTTCTGCAGAAGTCACCTCAGCATATAATTATTTTTAAATGTAAATTAATACAAGGACAAGGGGAGCTAGGATCTATCATTTCTACAGTTATTAACTCCTACTTCTATCAGGTCTTAAAATGAAAAAACAGTCCAAGGCTGAAGACACACAGATGGAAGGTCACGGAGCTAACGCAGCATGAAGTGAGCACAGAAGGGAATTATCACCATAGAGAGGTACAAAACCCCTACAGACCCCACACAGCTCAGTACAGGGCAGTTCTGTCTGTCTTTACTGATCAAGTGCTCTGTGCTGGTGAGAGGTGATGTAGTGGGGAGGAAGGGAAAGCCCTGTGAGTCAGAGCAGAGCAGCATCCCGGAGTTTCCGTGGGCATGACCCACGTGTGGTGTGGGCCCCATATAAGCAAGGCAGCCCCACGGCACAGGCACTGCCAGCCCAGCAGCTGCCCCAGCTCACCCACCACAGAGCCAGGCCCAGAACACCCCAGGAAGGCACTCTCAGGCATCATGATGGCCAAGGCTGTGGCTGCTGCCCTGACCCTGCTCCTGATCTCAGCACTGGGAACACAAGGTAAGGACACCCCTCCTAAAGCTCTCACCGGACTGAGGGCCAGGCCAGGTGCTGGTGGGGAGATACTGTGCTGTTTGACCAGGGCAGCAAAGGTCCCTCCTAGTGCTGCCAGCCCAGGGAACATGCTGTGCTGCCTGTGGAAACACTCCACCTTCCTCTGTTTTGCAGGTAAGGCCCCGGCACGCTCAGCCATTGAACTGCGGTGCCAGTGCATAGACACCTACTCCAAGTTCATCTACCCCAAGCTCATCGAAAACGTGAACCTCAGCCCTGCTGGACCTCACTGCAAGAATGTTGAAGTCATGTAAGTGCTTTTGCAAATCCTCACAACAGTTACTTAACGTGAAGGAAGCAGATGTTGTGCTCAGGATGGTGTGAGTGTTCTCTGGGAGGTGTAACCAGCCACAGGCTCAGCTGCTCAGGGCACAGAGCAGCAACTTGGTAGTACTTTGGCCTAAACTTGCTGTCATCAGGCAGCAAATAACTCTGTAAAACTGAGTTCTGCCAGCAGGTGAAAAGATAAAGCACAGAGCCACTCTGAGCAAGTGATCAGAACATCAGTTTCAATAGCCAGGTCAAGAAAATGATCACACTTCTGCTCAAGTCAATGAAAATAGCAGCATTGGCATAATCTGGTCATAGTCTAGAACTTCTACTGTAACCAGTAACAGCACAATTTCTGAATCAAGATGAAAAGATTTAGCCCTTCAGTTAAAAAACCACACAAATGCAAAGCAAGCTGGGGAGGGACAAGCAGCAGCTTTGAAAAGAGCGAGAGTCCTGCAAGTGGTTAAATTCATCAAACAAGTAGATAGGAGAAGATACTAAAGCATTAAAAACCCCTTTGTGTTAGGCTACAGCCTCAAGTGGTACAGCTGAAAGGGGGAACATGTCATTGTACTCCTAGAATTGTACACCTAGATGAGAGCAAAGTGGCACTGCCCTGGAATTCACTAAATAGCCTTTTCCCTCCCTTTTGCCCTGTTGCAGAGCTACTCTGAAGGGTGGCAGAGAGGTGTGCCTGGAGCCCACTGCTCCCTGGGTGAAGCTGATCATCAAGGCAATCCTGGACAAGTGAGTCACTGCTCCTCACTGAGCACAGCTTATTGAAAACCGGTATTTAATTGGGCTCCCAAACACACGCGGGGTGAAGTGCTCCAGAATTCTGTCTCCTCAGGCAGTTACTACTGTTTGTGCTCACTAATTGTGACAAGCACTGTGATTGCTTTGAGCTTTAATTGTAGCATTAGCTGTTGAATCCTTGCTGTGCCACACACCCCAGGGGAGCGTTACCCTCATCTCTCCCAAGGCAGGAGCATTTTGAGAGCCTGCAGCACAACTGCTCGGGAAATCCAGGCATCAGCTGACTGGTTTTCTCTTGCTTGCAGTGGCACAGAGCAACAATCAGTTTGTCAGACCCCTGGCATTTGGATACATGAGAGGAAAATTAGGCTTCATTTGCCAAGTGAAGCATCAAACTATGCAAGTCCACTGTGAAAAGCTCATGACATACCAGCGTCTCTCAGGGTCACTTGCAGCTTTTCAGGGGCTTGGGCACAGAAGCACAAAGTGTGGATTTCAGCCAATGCCAGCAAGTCTTACCTGTTCCATAGGCAAGTGTTAATTGTTTCCTTTCCCATCTTCTTTCTTTCCAGGGCTAACTCCAAACCTGAGACAGTGTTCTAAGAAAAAGAAGAAAAACGCCCTAACTCTTCCAGCCAGACAAAAATAGGAGACTGACCCAGCACCTCACCCCCTCCTGTCTCCTACAGCCACCCTTTTAACAGCACCTACTGTATGGGCTCCCTGGTTTGCAGTTAGTTGACAACAGTACTTTTAGTCATTATGTGGGAGAGAAACCACTGACACCAGAACAGAGGCAAAAAAAAATGGCTTGTGAAAGGACACTGAGAGGATTCTGGAATAAATTTTGCTAAGCACAGCTGGGACAGTGCAGGCCATGCATGCTCAGCAGAGCTTCCACTGAATGACTCCTTTCCTATTTGTTTAGGGAACGACCAGCAGCTCCTTCTCTTTGGCAAAGCATGGGCAGGTGCATGTACCTGGGTCATTGCCACTCACAGTGGGCTAATGGCCAAAGAGGGGAGCCTGCAGAGTGGGGCTGTCAGAATTCTGGTCCATCAGGGTTAATGCCATCATTCTCAAGATATAATTTATAGTGAATTAGTGTTGTGAAGGTATAAACTTGTGCTTTAAAGCCATCTCTTGTCTAGAAAAAACCACCTTATTTATCTATTTATTTATCTATTTATTTATCTATTTATTTATTCATTCACTTATTTATTTATTTATAGTGTTATTTATTTATTTTTGCATATTTATTTCCTTTTGCATAAGAATGTAGTTAATTTTCAATATTTGTTTATTTATTTATCTATCTATTTATTTATTGAAATATTTATGATTCCGTACCTAATAAAAACTTGTTGAAATGTTTTCACTTCTACATTGTGTCTTATTCATTTCTTTATTAGATAGAGAACTGGAAAAAAGAGGAAGCATTTTCTTTCAGTTTCTATCACATAACAAGTTCCCAGAAGGGCAAGTGGTGTCTGAGCTGTGGTGTCTGTGCAGTTTGCAACAACAGCAAATTGTTGTCTCTGGGGATTGTTGATGGTTTACAAGGGGAGGAATTATAAAACTTGCCTACTTTCTTCCTCTTTTCTTGGCAAACTCAGTGTTTGCAGAGGTCTGGATGATAAAATTCCCAGAGTGCTGAAGAGACCGTGGTCAGTGCCAGGAACTGCAAGGCCAAGCAGTGTGGTGCTCTGACAGCACGGCAGCTGAGAGCCTGGCAATAAACAACGGGCTCATTATCTTAAATAAACAGGGAAATCTGATAAACGTTAAGGAAGTCACTGAGCATCCTCCCTAACTCCCATGGGGAGAATCGGGGGAAATCCTAAGAAACAGGGCTCCGATTGTGCAGCCTCACAGCTCCCTGTGACACAGCAATTTACATAGGAATGTTGGAATGCGAGCAGCGATCAGCTGAGAAATGCCAAAGTTGAGCAAATACTTTGATGTTTGTTTAGCTCTGCTCTTTTCCAGCAAGGAGCCACTCCATATTCCGCACAATCAGCTCGTGTTTGCTCATGGTGCAAGACATGAGGGGAGTTGTTAGCACTGCTTGAGCCAGCGCTTGTGCAGGAGGCCAACTCTTCTGGGCACGCTGTGCCCCCCGTGCCCATCTCTGCCCGTCCCCGGCGCGGCTCTGCACAGCCTGCCAGACTCACAGCAGGGAGGAGGCAGCTTCCCAGGGCACAGGGTTTGCTCAGACTTGTCCTACAGCTCCAAGCCTTCCTGTTGCCCGAGGGATTTTCACAAGCTGCCTTCTTTCAGAGATCTGATTTGGAGATAAGGCTGTCAGAACTACCAGACAAGAACGGGGAGAGGTGGGGTCTGCACGGCCAGAAAGGCACGGGGCATCCTAAAGGACTGGCACCAGCTCTAGTGCTGTACACCCAACCTCTACCACCACCAAAGTCCCAGTCAGGTTACTGGGAGCTGAACCACGGCCAAGGAAGGGCTCTCCTCATAAACTCTTGGCTCTTCTGTCCAAAATGGCAGCAGTGGCTGAGCTCCCAGCAGCCTGGGCAGGTCACCTGCACCCCTTCTTCCTCCTCAGGTTGGCAGTGAGACGTGATTTGAGGCTGGCTGGAGATGACAACACATCTCACCTTTCCTCAGGAGGGCAACCCCCACCCTCACGCTTCCCAAACCGTGTTTCAGTGTTCCTGGAGACTGCTCAGGGAAGCACCGCAGCTCTGCTGACTCCATCACTGCTTTCGTCAGGCACAGGCTGATCTGCCATGTTAACTGAAGGCACTTATGACAGGTGTTTATCTGCTGTTTTAAACACCTGTGATTATTCTAAACGCACGGGGTTAGAAAGAAAAACAAGCAAACTCCCAAGTGCTTATTCTAACCAGGTGTCATTACAGCCCTTTCTGCCACGTACTTTCTCTTTTCGAAATCAGAACAAAGTCTCAGAGGGGCTTAAGTGCCTTCGGTGACAGTGCCTCAGTCATTTGAAGTGCATCATTTCCTGCTCGGTGACTAGAGAAGCTTTTCAGCACAGATTTAAGCATTTAAATCCCTCTAGCCAAAGTGGAAATGACAATAGCCTTTCAGAGAACAATAGACATGAGATAAGTCTCGCCTTCATAAGGCCCTGGCTGAATAACGTCATTGGGTTCATATCAACATACAGTCTGTAAACTGGGATGAAAAGTTACTGCAATTATGTCAGGTAAACGTTTTTGCACAAGGCACTTAAATGTGACACAAGGAGCTGAACAGAAATTGTGTATTCAGAGAGGAGGGGAAAAGTCCCCTTATTTTGGCTCAGGGGAATGCTGTGTGATTTGCAAATGCAAGCTCAGCACTGCTGTTAAATCTAACACCCCACCAAGATGTGCCAACAGAAAGTGATGGGTACCAACCACAATTTAAAGAAATAAAATAAAAAGCAGCAAAAGTTAGGGAAGTTTGAAGTGCCACTGAATGGGCTGCACAAAGGTTTGGATTTCTTGTGCAAGACTCTCATGTGTTGGGAAACCTGTGTGTGCAGCCCCCACCTGGGCAGCACTCCCAGGATAAAATCTGATGGGAAAGCACCAGAGAGGGCCGTTTGCCACAAGGAGACTGCACAGCAATGGATGGCAAAGCTGCTGCTGTTGCTTTGGTTCTCTATCTGCTCTCAGTGGCGGGGTCAGAAGGTAAGAAAATTACTTCTTAAAACTCACATAACCAATTAATAAATAAGCATGTCCAAGTGGGCTTAGCTATGGCTGTGACAGCTTTTGGCATCTTCAATAAACACTGTTCAGTAGTCAGAGGGACTGTTGGGACCTGTTAGGATGCTGTGGATGTTTCCAGGAGTAACCATGCTTCTGTCAGGAAATCAGTTTGTTCCTATACCATAATATATGCTTGTCACCAGATTTTATGAAGCATTGACTTAAGAAAGGACTTTTTTCCTAAATATGTCCATATATCTCTTCTTTTCTAAATGACAACCTTCTCCTACTTGTCATTTTTTTCTTGGGAGGCAGGTCGATGATAGCACTTCCTCAGAGCAGGAATTATCCCATTTTCAGGAAAGAATAAAGAACATGAGCAGGTGACCATGAGAGAAACTAATCAACAGTGTGTGTGCACAGTCAGTGATGTTAACCCACTTTGCTCAAGTGATGCAATTCAGGCAGAACCTGGCCAGGCACAAGGACACTATGAAAACATCTAAGTATTTTTGCTTAGAAGTCCAGCTTTAAATTCAAATGCACCTGCACACCAACAGCTCCAAAAATGCAGCTGCTGCTGTGGAGAGGCAGTTAATTTTATCCAAGTGTGCAGCATTTCAGAGTGCTGAGGAACAAGAATAAATCTGGCAGAAGGGAGGACACTTTGCTTCACAGGGGCAAATAAAGAGAGCATTCATGTACCCAGACATAATGAGTTTTGTTCCACAGGTAAGGCCCTGGAGAAGAGCAAGGACAGAGGCTCCCAGTGCCAGTGCATAAGCACTCACTCCAAGTTCATCCCTCCCAAGATGGTTCAGGATGTGAGAATAACCCAAAGAGGACCTCACTGCAAAAATGTGGAAATCATGTGAGCACTTGGGCCAAACAGCATTTTGCTTCTGACAGGAGGAACCAACTCCACATTTCTCAGCCCTGTACTCTGGGTGGAAGGATATTTCCCTCACAAAGAGAACCCAAGTGTCAGGAATTAGGGGTTCTATCCAAAGGAAGGAGCTGATTCCCTGCCAATGTCACAAGCAGATTCCAGACAGCATTTTAAAACTCTCCCTGCTCGTATCTTAATTTTGACCAACATCAGAGGAGAGAATTAGAACCCCACAACACATTCAAGGCCCAGTTAGTAACTTAGAGAAGGGAGAATCAATCAAAGATACAATCTTGAAGCTCTTAACATGAATTCAAACAACTCCCACTGACTTAGTCTGGTTGTGGCAAAGCTTGCAAGGCCTTGAGTTACTCCCTGTGTCAGAACTCCCTGAGTGGGGAGTGCAGGACTTGGATGACATCCCATGTGGGTACAAAGCAACAGACACAGTGAGCTTCATTTAAAGCCACACTGGGTGCTGGTCACACAAACTGGAGCAATGCATTCAGTAAGCAGAAGGGCTCTTTCAGGTTATTATGGTTTCTTAAGAAAACAATGCTTGTACAACGACACTCTCTGTGCAGCACAGTGTGATATCCAGTTCCACCTCACTACAAATTGGTAATTTCAGCCAGGTTTGGTTAAAAAATGGAGTTCCTGAAAGATCTGCTAAACCATGACCAGAGAGAGAACTGAAACCAAATAAAGAATTCATTAGGCTCATTATAAGATTACAGCATAAACACCTGTATTGACATAATTAATAAAAAACACCCAGACAAATAAGACAATCCCAAAGAAACCTTCAGTTCCTTACTGGACAGATGGCTGAGAGCAATGGCCAAGCCTCAGGAGAGCAGGAAGCCTCCCCTGGCCCTGATTTCCCTGTTTGTGTCTGGCAGAGCCTGGCTGAGGGACGGCAGGGAGGTGTGTGTGGAACCCACCGCGCTCGGGGCCCGGCTCACCCTGAAGGCTCTGCTGGCCAGGTAAGCTCTTGGCTTTACCACAACACCTTCTGCTCGGTTTAGAGGGCACTTTTCATTCCTTGGCATGCTCAGTGTTCACCCTCTTCAGGCACTAGTAATTCTGTCCAACAGCCTCTCTGAACTGACACTTCCACATACCTGAGGAGTAGAAGTGTCCTATCTTTGGTACCTTTTCGGTGTGTTAAGCCACCCAAAAGGCCACAGTTGTGATGCCCCTAAACCTCTGCTGAGGGAGCACAGTTTGGGTGTGTTTGATGCTTTCAAGAATCCAGCTCTCAAGGACTTGCCCTTTCTGGGTACTATTCAGACAGCTGGCATTTCCACGAGCTTCCACTGCTGACAACAGGGACAGTCAGAGCCCTGCTTTGCACACAGGCACGTGGAATTCCTTTCTGTTGGAGCAGCTCTTGCAGGAACACAGATTTTTCTTGTCTTTACACATCTGCCAATTGGTTGATACAGTAAAAATAGGTCATTAGCAACTCGTGAGCACTTATTGCTCTCCCTGTAGCTTGTGTCAGTAGTAATTGATCCCTTAATGAATTTCTGAATTCACTTTATACTTCCTCTAATCACAGGGCCAGGGACAAGACTGAGCCACCAGTCGGAGAAAAGGCAAGGAAAAAGATACCCTGGATATGAAATGAGAGGAAACTCTTGCTGATGAGAATGCCAAGGAACAGCTCCCCCTCTCTGCTATGTTACCACAGCTGATTAATTTTCTTTCCCTGAATGGCTGCTGATTTCCTTTGCTATAAAATTCTGTCTGTGATGGATCAGGGAGTTTAAGCTTAATGTGTTTCAGTGCTGTAAGGATAAGAATAAATAAGATTCAATTGGTTACCCTTCAATGGCCTTACTTAAAGCAGAAACAGAATGGATACAATGAGCAAACACATAACAAGGAAGTGTCTGTGTACTTGGAAGGGAGTCATCTTTCATGCACTTGTTAGAGTTGTTTGAAGGTGTCAACGAGACTACAGATGTGGCAGGACTCACAGACAGAGTCAAAGAGTCTTCTGAAATCCCTTCACAGCCCTCACCAAACATTAGAAATGATGAGGCTAAGAAAGAGGACTTGGAAATGGCTACAGAACAGGTGAATACATAGTGCAGGATGAAAAGATCAGCTTTCATAGGTAAAGGAACACCACCTGTGGATTCCTACACCACGTAGTGTGGGGGCCCATTTGGCTTGGCAGTGCCACAGGTTGGCTGGAAGGGTCATTTGCCACGAAGTTCTCGATGCTGATGTAAAGACAAGGCTCAACTGCAAAGAACTGCAGACAGACCTCAGGAGACACTGAATAGGCAACAAACTGCCAGGTGAAATTCCCTGCAGGGAGCAGCCAAAGCGAGTGACATGGGAAAAATTCCCAAGCTGCTGTGAACTGGAGGCATTCTGGGCTGGCCAGTGGCACACGGGAGAGACTCGGGGGTGATGCTGAGGCGTACGGGGGGAATGTGAGAGCAGGGAATGAATGAGGAGAGTCCATAACTGACTCTGGGCACACAGCGATGGGCCGGCTGTACCTGCAGCACAGGTGCAAGCACGGGCTGGCACCCCACCCACCTGCTGTGAGGTGCTCGGCTGCCTCAGCAGCAGCTCCAAGTCACTGCCAGCCTCGGGGAATGACTGTGAGCTCTGGGCTTCCAGGAGGAGGCAGCTAAAATTAGAGATACTGCATCACCTGGGTTATTGCTAATTAGTGTGCTGTGGGTGCCACTTATAGACAGGAAGATGCAGGCAGAGAGGCACACACATACACAGACACCAACAGAAGAGTAGAAGTGTATTTCTGAAGAGAGGAACACATCATTTAATTTAATATAACAGAAATATTTGGGCATTTTTTTCTCTCTCATAGAATCATACAATTAAGTGGGTTGGAAGAGACCTCTGAGATCATCAAGTCCAACCCTTGATTCAACCCCACTGTGATCACCAGCCCAGGGCACAGAGTGCCACATCCAGTCTCATCTTCAACACCTCCAGGGATGGGGAATCCACCCCCTCTCCGGGCAGCCCATCCCAATGCCTGATCACCCTCTCTGGAAAGAATTGCTTCCTAATAGCCAACCCAAACCTCCCTGGCAGAGCTTGAGCCCGTGCCCTCTTGTTCTACTGCTGGTTGCCTCTCGTTCTTTCTACCTAAAACTATAACAGACCACACTTTTTTAAGAAAGCATTTTGCAGCTTTTATATTTATTTTATGTTATTGCTCAAGGGTCCAGGGGAATGTTTATATGACCAAACATTGGTTTCATGTGTCAATTCCCATTGACTTGTAGTTCATTTCTTTCTACAGTCAAAAAGGGTGTTAAAAATGTTTTGTTTGCTATGCACCAATAATGCTTGGCCTTATAAATCTAATTTTTGAGACAAATAGCACTGAAGTGCAGATTCTTCCAGCAGGAACCAGACCAGAGGTACATGGTGAGAGCAGGGGAGGACTCCAAAATACCTCAAGTTCCCTGTGGAGTTCCATCCTCTGAGCCCCAGGGTGGGAGGTGGGTTGGGGTCTGACCCCCACTGGCCCCCTAACCAAAGCAGCTCTGCATTCAGATCTGAATCCCTCAGCTCACCCAATACACCCTCTGCTCCTCCTACTGCTGTCCCTTCAAGTCCTGGTGAACAGTGAGATTTGACCCAAAGGATCAGCAGATCCAGCGGATCAGCAGCTTTACGTACTACCACTTTTAGGACAGAGAGATCTCACTCACACAAGTCAGACACGAAGGCATGACGTGTGTTATGGCACTGACAGCTTCTCATTTAATCAACAGGTTCTGGCACCAGCTTCGCAAAACTGACCATGTGTTTCCTCCTGCCACTTCCAGATCTTTTTTGCACAGTCAGAAAATGCTTCCGGCCAAACTCATGAAAGGCAAATGAAATTAAGCAATAAATGAGGCCTTTCTGGGGCAAGCAAACCCGGGTGCTGGTGCCCAACAATTCCCTAGGGGGACTGAGTATCCTTCCTGTTAATATCAGGTGAATAAAATTGATTTTTGACATGAATTTATTGGTATTTGCCAATATTTTATATTAACACTGCAATGAATACTAATGTATCATTTTTAATATTACTAAATACAACATATTAATATTTTCAATGACTTTCATATTGAATTGGATCAAATGAAACACTTCATTTAATCTACAAAAATTTTTAAGTGAAAGCTACATGACAGAACTATTTTCAAGCAGAGCTGAAATATATATAATAAACAAATATGCAATCATATAAATATATAATTACACCCCTGTACTCCTGTGTACTCCTGTACATAAATTAATAGTCAAATCAAGTGAAAATCCTGACTAAGGCTACATCACCATCTATATTTAGACACTGAGGTCTGAAAAACCCCAGAAGCTGAGCGAAGCCTTTCTCCTTTCCTTGCTATCACTTCCTCCTGTAGCAAGTCAGACCCCAGATGTCAGGCAGATCCTTTGCTTTTACGTATGTGCTCCCTAAGCTCTGCCTCACTGTAAATTTCCACAGCTGTTTGCACAACACGAGCAGCAGGAGCAATTCTTCCCTAGCTCCTGGATCTGCCCCTTCAGCTTTCTGCAGCCCAAGTGGAGTGGCAGGCAAATGCCAAGCTCTCTGCAGAGAAAAGGAGGTGGTTTCAGGAGACAGAGTGAGATTTTTACCCTGGGGATCAAGAGTAGCTGGTAAGGAGGACACACAGGAGACAGGAGCTGGCAAAGCTCACCTCGCACAGGCTGAACCCTCATTCCAGCGAAAGCTTTGCCTCCTGGACCTTTGGGTCTTGTGTGCACAACTTCTCAAGGAAGAGGCTGGAATTTGTCTAAAACAAGACATATTTTTCTTAGAGTAACTTTACCAGCCCAGAAATTGGAGCATTCCTCTGGAACTGGAGAGACTTAGGCCAATAAGGGACTGAGGGTCAGCTTTACTGCATCGCTAGTGATGGTCTTGGTCATTGAAGAAGACCTGAATCCCCCTCAGTGTGTCCCTTGTGTGAGGGTGTCCTTTGCTACAAAGGTCCCAATCAGATCCTAAAACATGCCTTTTGACTTTTGTGCTCAATAGACAAGGTGATGAGTCATGAGAACCCGCTGGTTTCCATCCTGCAGCAGGAGAACTCATCCTGTATCCTGCCTTAGAAGCCAGGCAAGGGAAGCCCTGACTTCCTCTGTGCAGTGTTTCAGCAATCAGGCTGTTGCACAAGTGCTGCTGTGCTCCCTGCCAGCGTGGGGAGCGGGGCCCAGCGTGGAAGGCTCTGCTGGCGGCGGTACCAGCTCACCCCGTGACGTGAGCCACCAAAGGGAGCAGCAATTCCATCAGCACCACTCATCCCTCAGGCTGGCAGGAACGCACACCTGCCAAAAGCAGGGCTGCATTGGCAGCTCCCAAGGCGGGAGCCTGGATGGGATCCCAGGGGAAGTGCTGAAGGGATCTGGGGAGAGCTTGGGAGAAGGATGGCACTCCCAGGAGTGCAGGTGAGGAGTGACTGCCCTTTGGGCTGATCTCATGCCACCGGTGTCTCTTACAGCCCTGCACATAATCCCAATGAAACCACAACATCAGCGAAAAAGGGGAGTGAGAGGAGACGCTCCAGCTCTCAGAAAACATAGTGGATTCTTGTTCCATTACAAACACCCTGCTCTTTTAGACAGATACTCTTAGCTTGGGGGCAGGGCTAACCATAGGTGGAGCAGGCTCTTGGCTTCTGAGTGGGGATTTCTGCAGCCATTGCTGCCACACGCAGGAAATAGCTGAGTCTGGGGTGAGGAGGGCAACAAGTCACTGGTTTCTCTCGGGGATTGGAAGGGGAATTCTCCTTTTTTTCCCTCAGATATTAATAACACTTCAGCACACACCAAAATGAGCTAATAAGGCTGCAAATAGTAACCAAGAAAAGTGGGACTCGTAATCAAATGTTAATTAACCTGTGTGTGTGAATGCATATGTGGAGACACAGAGAGACAGAAGCCAAAAGAAAGAGATCAGCAAAGCCTGGTTTCAGGTAAACTGGTTAAAGCTCCAACAT
This sequence comes from Pithys albifrons albifrons, assembly GCF_047495875.1. Lineage (NCBI taxonomy): Eukaryota > Metazoa > Chordata > Aves > Passeriformes > Thamnophilidae > Pithys > Pithys albifrons. The sequence continues at coordinate 1,125,043 of NC_092462.1, read as the reverse complement.
CTGCAATCTGATACTAGTGAAACCAACACAAACATCACAAGCACACAAACATCACAATACAACATAAGTACTAAAACAAATTTCAGTTCCTGGCAAAGCCTCTCCTGTTTCACACCTCAGAGAAGTAAATGCATTTTTAGTGAAGATCTCTAAGAGACACAGAGAAGGAACAGCACCCTCCGGGGTCAGGATCAGAATCTTTGGTCAATGTAATACCCAGTACGAGGTAGGAGAGACAAAAGCTGCTGGATCTTTTCCTGGGACAGCTGACACAGTGATGGGAAACAAATTTTAATCACATAGTTCCTTTTATCAAGTTAATGACAAGTCTACCACAGTAAACCATAATAAATTATGGGCACACTATTCAGTTCTTACTAGAAATAAATCACAACGCTCTACATGCTAAAGATGATTGAGTTTTCATGAACTCCTCAGAGCTGGACAGAAGTAGCTCTATGAACCCACAGACCCTGAAACCACAAAGCTTTGAGGATGGAGATGACAAGCAGCAAAAGTCACCACGACAAAAGGATGATGTTCCTACACCTGAAATAGAACAGCTTCTCCTAATCACACAGCTCCAGAAGGGTCACCCCCCCAGATCCTGATTTAAGCAACAGATCAGCGTTTGAGCCCCTCTTCCCTGGGAATTGTATTGCTCACAAGGCAATATCCTACCTGACACAGCAAAAATCCACTCAGCAACAACGTTCTCTAAGAGAAATGCCTGCACAGTGCCAGAACACTTACTGCTATCTCCCTGTGCTAACACCCAGGCTTACAGACGAACAAAAGCAGTTGTGTTCACCAGGTCGTGCTGTTACTTTGCATGTAAAGTGTCCTTTGTTCATCACTCATTCATTAGCATGTGTGACATGGAAGTACGGGAACGATTTTCAAATCCATTCAGAATTCAGTATCTGCTTCCCACAGGCAGCTTTGGATGCTGCAGCCTCAGTTCCTTACTGGACACAGAGTATTAGTGATGAATTTACTTTGTAAACGCCACCAGAGCAGAACAAAAAAGAACAAAACTTAATCTAATTTACATCAAAATAGTGCAGAGGTAAAATCCCAATTCCAGTGAAAAAGCTTTGAGTGATTTCAGTGCTGCCCATTTTCCACTCCAATGGCTTAAATCAGGGGAGTAGAAGCTGTCACAATAGGTGGGGATAAGAGAGTAAATATCTCATGTATAGACTTGGCATCCCTACAAAAACTGTTTGAGGAACTGAAGAAATAATTCAAATCCATAACATAAATAAACCAGAAACCATCCTAAAGTTATCTTACTAAACAAGGGTATAGCTTAGAATATGCACCAAATTCAAAAAAGTCTAAAAAAAGGGGGAAAAACGGAATGTGTGGTTATTATTTACATATTTTAATAAAGTAAATTATTATATCATTCTTAGCCGAATAATTCCTCGTCATTTAGGAAGGAGTTTCACAACAGTCATGTGACTCATTTTTACTGCATCTGGGAAATTCCTCTAACGCAACGCCCCTGCCAGCAGAGCTCACAGCCTGAGCTCTAAAGAGTATATAAGTGCCATGGCTCGCCCAGAGCCAGCACCAACAGCCCTGCAGGACTCGAGCCCACCGCTCCTTCCACTGAACCAGAGCTGCACAGCCCACAGGAACACCCCTGTCCAACCATGAACGGCAAACTCCTGGCTGTCCTGGCTCTTCTCCTGCTCTCAGCAGCCGTGTCTCAAGGTAAGCAAAGCCTCACGGGACCCCTTGGCTGCAATATTGTCCAGGCATCTGCTGAGATGCCTCTCCTTGCAGAAGTAGCTTGCTCTTTTTCTCCATAAATTAGTTTGGGATATTTTCAGCACCTCTATTCAGTCCGAAATGTACCACACAGCTCTTGGACTGAAGAGGCACTGATATCTTGTGGGAAAAATTTTAAGGATGCAACTTGCATTTGATCTGTTTCCATGTTTCAAGTGGTGTGGGTAGAGATAGGATCTTCTGAAGTGTTCCAGTGTCTCTCTCCCTTCCCACACAAAGATCAGTTTATCTCCTGTTGTTACTTGGTGACTCTGCTGCCTCCAGCAAGTAATGTGCAGTTAGGAATGGAGAGCAACCAACATAAACACAGAGGCATGGGCAAGTCTCCAAGTAATGAACAAATCTAGGGCTCTGTCTTCTGCAGAGTGGCCAAGTTTTTGATCCAGACATTAAAATGATGTAACAAACAGTACAGTGTAGTCGAGTACAAGGAACCACAAAATATGTGGGTTAATGTTAATTCAGTGTCCAGTGTGCTTGGGCATCAGCTCCTCTAAAATACACAAGCAGTTGATGTTTATGCCACGAGGATTTAGGCAGCTTGGACAATGCAGAAGTGTTAGGACAGAGCAGCCTTAGTGCTCTATGTCTGCCACAGGCACAGTAAGACCAGCTGTCAAACCCCAGTGTGCCCTCTCTGTTTGCAGGCAGGACCCTGGCGAGGATGGGCACCGAGCTCCGCTGCCAGTGCATTGCCACCCACTCCAAGTTCATCCCCCCCAAAGCCATCCAGGATGTGAAGCTGACCCAGAGCGGCCCCCACTGCCCGAACGTCGAAGTCATGTAAGTAGCTCTGCAAGGGGCTCCTTCCTCTGCCCCACACCTGTGCTGCCCCTGCTTTGGGGCTCCACAGGGGGACAGTGAGCAGCTGGCCTGACACAAGCAGGTGTGGGTATTATTTTGAGAGAGACACTTTCAAGTGATACTCCACATTTGTCACTGTCTCTACAAGCCTCTATATGCCTGAACAGATCATTGTTCATCCATCATGGGACACATTAAATATTTCTAGTAGTAGAATGTGGATTGCAAGGACTTGCCAGTTCCTTGCAATTACATGAAGTAATTACATGGTTTGAATCCTGAATTTATTAGGCTCAAGAAGGAAAATTAAGTTCCCACAAGTAGATTTAGGGAAACAATGAATCTAACCTGGTCTAAGTAGCACAGAGGAGGGACTAAAATGTTGAAATCCTTACACTGCTGAAACACCTTTTCACCCCTGGAGGTTTCAGTCATTGTGTAAAAAAGATTCTCTACTGTAAACAATTCAAACCAAGTATCCATATATATTGATAGGGATTTTTGGGAATGTGTGACTGCTTTGAGAGCAGGCAGAGAGTCACACAGTTCTGTGGGGCTCTAGTCTCCTCACTGTGGAACACATAAAACCAAATGGCCAAGTCTAAGCTAGAGCAGCTGGGATGAATTTATACTCTCTGGTGTAAAAATGCAAGATTACATTCTGTGAGTAAAACAAATCCATGCAGCAGTTTCCTGACTCTTCTGTGTTCCCTGCTTTGCAGAGCTACTCTGAAGGATGGCAGAGAGGTGTGCTTGGAGCCCACTGCTCCCTGGGTGCAGCTGATTGTCAAGGCAATTTTGGCCAGGTAAGTCTCATCCTCTCTCAATTTGGGCAGCTGAGCAGTAAAACTTCCAGAAAAAAAACCAATTTGCAGGATTTCTTAGTGATACTTTCTATTCTTTCTTGATCAGACTTAAAGAACAGGGAAATTCCCTGCTTAATTATAGAATTAGTCCTATTTTCTCTGGCTCTGCTGATGGGTCCTTGCTCAAGCTGATGCACCAGTACTAAATCTCTGAGTACCAGCAGCTCTGTCTGCAGGGACAGAAACACCCAAGTGTTCGGCTCCCTTTGGAAAGGAGGCTTTAAAAAGCTCATTTTCCCCTTACTTAATTCTAGTTTCTCAGTTCATGAGGTTCTTGCTGCAAGTAAAAGCAGAAGCTCAGGCTGCAGATGTTTCCCAGCTGGGCACCAGACATGCACATGCTGACATTTCAGGAACTGCTTTGGAAACATCAGCTTTGTTCTCCCTGTATCTCAAGATAGCACCTAGAATTGGAAAGAGCCCACTCCTCCCTAACTGTCTGTGCAATGCTGAGCAGTGATTCCTGTTGTGAACTGCCTTTAAAATTATCCTCTTCCCTCACCTCTGAACAGGGCTCAAGAAAATTCTGACTCACCACTCTAAGAAACAGCAAAGCCAGAAAACATCTGGGAACTGCTCCTGCATCAAGAGAAACCTTTGGGAAAAGCATCATTCAGGCAGTGCACCACCTTCCACCTCCTGCATCAGTGTTGTGATGTTAAGGACGGGTGGGTTTATTTATTTGTGTATTTATTTAGCAGTGTGTATTTAAGGAAGTCCTTCCCCACGAGCAGTGCTGTCCGTGGGATGCACTGTCTGTTGGTACTGAAGGAAACGGGGGTTGCTGGGGGCACTGAGCCCCCCTGGCAGCCCCTGCAGCCAAACCCCCCAGTGAAGTGCAATGCACTCGCAGCACAGCTTGGCCACACAAAGCCTGACCTTCCCGTGTTGCACCAGCAAACTGAAGGATCCTCCTGCTCCCCTGGAGTGCACTAGTATGTTGTGTCAACAACAGCCTCCCCAGCCACAGTCAGCCTGTGGCCAGACTGTGAACTGGAATGTCTACCTTGAAACTAACCTACAGAATGTGTAAGACTGTGGTTGGGATTTATTTACTGTGATTTCTGTGCTATTTATACATGTATTTATTGAGTAGTTTCTATGCAAGAGAGAAAACTATTATAGTTTATTTAACTTCTACTGGATTTTTCATTCCTACTACTCATTCCAGAAGGAATACTCACAATCTCATTGCTCTGTACTTGAGTGTATGTCTAATTAGCTCCTGCACCAGCTAATGGAAAAAACATCATCTTACATACACAGAATTTGATTGTGAATGTAATTATTTCTAACAATGCATCATTAAAAGTTTTATATAAGAAATCTATTTGTTAATGTTTCATGTTCCAAATTTTCATTTGCTTTATTGGAAGAAGTCTGATTTATTTTTGCCAGCTTGATTTTTGGAACTGAAATGAAACCTTTTAGAGCCTAAGTGCCCCTGTTGTGGTCACCTGCCACTCCTGAGTACACCAACAAAGCCTCAGGGTAGGGGAAATGGCTCCCTGTCCTCTCTTCAGGCTGTTCCCAGCCCCTGGGCATGGTGGGCTGTAGGGAAGGGCCCCTTCCTTAACTACCTTCCAGACCAGGGCATTTTACCCTCAGATACCCAAGCACTGCCAGAGCACAGATCAGCCCCAGAGCTGTAATTTGCTGCATCAGAAGGTCATTAATTTACTATCAAAATGGGAATTTGGGATCTTCACTTTGGGTACACACAGAGCAAGCATTTGCCCTGGTGTCACCACTGCTTGTTCTGATGCCAGGAATGCAAAGTGCTGAGCACACAGTGCCTGGATCTTCTGAAAACTGTCAGGAAGGGAACTGGGAATAGGAGAGAAAGGGCACAGGTTTAGAGGCTGTTGTTTTAAACCAGAGTACATCTGTTTATTTGAGGGATGCACAATTTATTTCACTCTTACCTATGATCTAGATAGTCTTAAAACAGCAGGATTTTTGCCAGGTAGTTTTGGGCTCATAAAACAAGACACCTGTCTCTACCTTGCTTCTTCTTGAAGACTCTCCTCAGTAAGATTGATGCTGGTCCTCTCCTTGACCCACGTTGTGTCCCTGCACGATAATTTCATAAGCCTGAATCAAAGATCTACAAGGCCAGGGGAGCCAAGTAAGGTTAACACCACTTTGTCTTCTGAAGTGGGTATGTCCTCTAACAGAAAATGAGATAAAAGATGAGTTTCCCTCTCTCTGTTACCATTCTTTGGCTTAGTGTAATTTTTCTTCAAGTGCCAGAAAGTTAAATAAAAAATATAACTCCCTAGGAAGCAGAGCTAATTATACTTTTAAGTCATCTGAAGTAAGAAACAACTGAAAAGGACACCAATGCCTGTAGAGCTGAACAGCTTTCACAGAGTTAACCTGTAATCTTAATGTGCATAAAACTGCAGCATGAAACAATCCAGGTAAAATCCAGAGCACAGTCAGCAGCACTGAAGTCACCAGTCATCACTTACTGGGAAATACTTCAGGAAGTCTGCTGCTTTTAGAGGCAGGACTCAGCTGCTGCAAGAAAATAGTAAACAAAAAGTTCTCTGAGAGTTAAAAAATCTCTTCTTGCAATGTGGACCAGGGTTAATGAAATGGGAAAAGTAGTGTAGGTAGAGAAGAAAGGTTAGAGGACAAGCAGAGCACTGCAAGATGACCTGTGTTGCCAGCAAGAATACAATTAGAAAGCTGTGTTCAGATGTGGTAAAACAGGTGTGGATATCAATAACTGCTGGGGGGTTTGTTCTTTTTGGGACTGATAGGAAGAGAAAAATTCCATCATTCAAACTGCTTTTTGTCTCCATGGTGTATGTCTATCTAATGTGCCCTGAATGGAAAACAGCAAAGTGCTTGGGTTTTGAGTCAACTGGCTGTATAAGAAAGCTGCACACTGAAGTCCTTTGCATGTGTTCCTTTCTGCTCACCTCTTAAGCGTTTCCAATCCAGCACACCTGGATGGAGGCTCTTGTTAGGAGCTGCAGGCTCCTCCAGACACCCTGTGATCTGTAACCTCACCTGCCCAGGCCCACTGGGGAAAGCTCACCAAGAGGAGGGAGTAGCACTGGGGCCTTCAGTGATTAGAGGCCCCTGGGGCCTCCTGCCACCCTGACTGTGAGGAGTGTCCTGTCCCCCCCAGTGCCCAGGCCATGCAGAAGCCACAGGGAGCACTGCACCCTCTGGAAACATGCAGAGCATGCAGCCAGTCTGTGTGTGGGTGCACGTCTGTGGAACATACCAGGAAGCTCCCAGGCAGTGAGTAAGAGGCACAACATTTGCACCACAGTGCAGGGACAGACCCTGGGATCTCACTGCAGCTCACTACAAGTCCATCCCCTCCTTTTCCCAAACTCAGGAAAGCTCCTGCTCTCCTTGGTCACTTCATTTAGCATCTATATGGTATTTCTACAAGACTCTCAGAAGGCCATTCCACTTCACAGCTGCCATGGGCATTCATCACCTTCCTTTCACTTCAGTGCCCTCCCCACAATGAAATGTAGCAGAGATGTTTCCCTGTCCCTCTCTCCTCAGCTCTTCTCTTGGTCCCTCACTTCACCTTCCTTCCAAACCACTTCTATTTCCTTCCTTCACCAACAGGTTTGGTTGGGGGGCAAGAGGAGAGTGGCAACTCCCAACCAACCAGCCAAGCAACCTCATGTCATTTCCTTCCCTCAAACTCCCCCTCCCAAGGCTGGTTGCTGAAGTTCTGCTCGTATATCAAGAGCCTATTCAATCGTGAACTGTAATTTGACCCCTCTAACTTCAGTGTTACTGTTCCTGTAATAATGAAAGTGTATTTCCCTCTAATGTAAAAATGTTGCAAATTATACATGAAGTCATTGGCAGAAATACTGGAAAGTCCCTGAGAAAATACTTCTAACTCTTAGAAGAGCAGAGAATGTAAACTTTAGTTTGCTGGCTTCAGCTTCTCTGTCTGTGCTGAATATTGACTAATATAAACATAATATTGATTAATATAAACATCCTGGGTATGTACAAGCTGACAGATGACCCATACTGTACTTTCCTTTGATTATGGATTGGTTCCCATTCCAAAATTATGTTATTCTTTTGTTCTTATCACACAACAATGTTCCCTGGAAAATCCCAGGAATATTACCCCTAACAGGTAGCTGGATAGTGCAGCCTTGTTCCAAGCATCACATTTATTCCCCTTTATAACAGGGTTTATAACAAGGTATTAAGGCTGACTCCACAGGAAATGATCCTTTGGAAATTGCACCAAATGCCATGATGGAAACTTTGGGATCAGCAAACAGACATTGTGTTTCTGTGTGCAAAAGGGAAACAAGAGTTTTGCCACCTATGGAAACAAACCTGAGACCCTGTTGTTGAAAATGGTAACGAAAATTGATTTTTAATATTACCTGCCCTTAAATTATTTTTAATTATAACCATTTCTGCCAGTCAGATGGCTTTGAATTCCTGTGGATTTCTAGGGAGGGAGATTCTATGTGTGGAAGAAGGTTATAGGTGTAACTAAGCTCACTGTCACTTTGATGAAACATGCAGCAGAGTGATGTCCCTCTGTCACCTTCTGCAGGCAGGTGTCACAGAGCTGTGCTGAATAACTCAGCATCATTAACAAATAACCTTTAATTTTAGCAAATATCAACCTTTGATAGGTCCAACTGCCCTATTTATGGAAGTTCCAATCCACAAGAAACATGAGCAGTTCTGTTTGTAAAACCAGTTGTGCTGGGTTTGCCAGACCCCACCTGGGAGTGTCTCCCAGGGCTGCAGCAGAAGGGTGAAGGTCACTGCTCCCTCCAAAGTGCACAGGGGCAACTCCACTGTCAGGCTCTTGACTTCTCCTGTTCCTTACTGGGAAACTGGGGAAAGTCTAATCTTTTTATCTTTTACAGCGAACTCTTTCATATGCAGACACCTTATAAAAATCTGTGGAAGTAAGAGGTCATTAGACAAGAGGCTTCTTTTCAGAGCACAATTGGACCCAATTAATCAACTTACCTCCAAATGAGCCTCCAGTTTTGAGAGGGACAGTTAAGCAGCTTTTCTGACTCAGCTAATACAAAAAGACAGACCTCCCAAACCAATTTTTAAGCACTGAACAAACATTCACGCTGAACTCCTGAGAGCTTCTACTTTTTCCTTGAAATTATTTTCCAGAATGATGAAAACTTCATGGCTTATTAGAGGAGGAAATGAGTAAGAGCACCCCCTTAGGCCAGCTCTTTTATTATAGACATACATGACATACTTGCACAGAAATTAGGAGACTTCAGAAATGCTGACAATTCTTCTTTTCCTCTTCTGTTTTCGAGACTACACTTTTCTCAAGTTTACAACAGACAAAAGAATCAGAATTCAACTGTTGTGCTAAACCCAAAATGCCAATAAAGTTGCAAAAGCTTGAAATATTCCCCATTCTGTGTGAAGTGTATGCCAAAGCATTCAGTGGCAGGTTTCCTCAACAGTGAGAGTGGCCATGCTCTGAGAGCCTGGACTTTATGTGTTTCTTTTCACTTGATGCAGAACTTCTTGGAGCAATAAGAATGCACGAGAGTAACCCGTGGTGTGGGGGCAAAACACAAGCAGAGACAAAACAATTGCACTGCAGTAAAAGGGAAGTTTTTCTAATTGAAAGTCAGCAACTAATTAAGAGTTTGTCCATGCAGGTGTCAGATCTTTGTGTGAAAGGCACTTAATTGATTACCCAAGACAAACAGTGCAGAGCAAGTGCCTTGTCAGAACACCTGGCACTCTGGAAGCTTTGTGTGTGCCCTATTAATACTCAGTACAGGAATGCACAGCCACCTGGCCACTTCATGGCTCAGCCAGACAGCACCACCACAGCAGGAATCAGGCCAATAAACATGTGAGTGCTGACTTACTGAATTCCCAGGGTCAAAATTCCATCAGCTCCCCATTTTCTGCTTTCTTCTGTGTTTGGAATGTCATCTCTGACAGCACCGACCGTCATTCTGCAAAGGAGAAGCAACTGGCATGGGCATTGCTCACCCTGAACACAGTTTGAATAAGAACAGCAAAGAAAACAGCTTTTGTTGTGGCTGCTTCACACTGAATGCTGCAGCCTCACCACTCCCACTTCATGCCCAAACCCCCAGGTGTGTTTTGCACAGGCAAATCTTTGCCCAGAGTCAGCAGAGGCTCGACTGGCTGAGGGACATGGGGCAGAGCTGCCAGTCCTACTGCACACACCTGACCTGTTGGCAGCCCCAAAGCCACTGCAGGCACTGCCCTGCTGAAAAACTCTACAGTATCATTTCTGCCTGGAGGAGAGGATAAAGGAGGGCAAGCAATGCCTTCTGATACTAAAAGGACTGCCAAAAGAAAGAATAAGGAGAGAATGCATGAGAAGTGCCCTGCAGAGTTTGTTTCAAATGGTGTATACCAGGGCTACAAGCCAGGGCCACCCAGATGAAGTCTGCTGATGGAACAGTGCTCCCCTAGAAAAACAAGGGTTCAAACAACAAAAACTACATTAGAATGCAATGTTTGTGCCAAATTCATGTATATATATTCAGATGCTAATGGCAACTTTGATCTAAATCAAACAACTCAGCTCACAGCAAACCAGTATTTGGAGATAAGTGAAACTATGCTTTTCAATGGCCTGACCAATTTCATTGTATGGGGATTTTCTACTGTTTAGAAGAAAATCAAAGGTAAAAATGCAGAACTACAATTAAATTAAACATTGCTTTTGCCAGTAATCTATTTTCTAGAGAAAGCCTCTAGTATGCTTTTATTCTCCTGCCACCTCAGTGCACTCCTGATGAGCACTCACGAGCAGTTTCAGGAAATAAAAAAATGCTGTGCTCATCATTAGCTGCCAAAACTTTTAAAATAATGTCTTGGCATATTCCTGTACCCTGTGTGTGCTGAGGGACTTGGAGACCCAGAAACTGAAAATTTAAAAAAATGAGGAAAAAAGGAGAAACTCAAGCTGATGGGGGAGAGAACCACCCACACTACCCTCAGTGCTGATCACATTTATTGAGGTGTTTCCTCCAAACAGCTCCTTCTCTCAACACATCCTGAAACAAGCTGAAAGGATCCATGTCCCTCTTGTCAGTTTGTGGGTTATTTTGGATAATTCCCTGAGAATTAAGCAAACATCAATATAATTTTGCCTTCCTTTCAACAAAGAGCAGGCAATTTTTGTTGCCAGGAACAACATTTCAGCACAGACTCCCAATATGCTGAGGGCTGACCCTGCACGTGGCACCCCAAGTGCTGTGAGAAAGTGTTCCCTGAGGTGGCAGCTCTGGCATCTTCCAGGGTGTAAGTCGAGTATGATTTCTTCATTTTTCCTTCCTTGCAACACAGCCATTGAAAGTATCAGACACAATTAAAAGTGTGGGTGTCATGAGAGAAGACTTCAAAGATTCTGTGATGATTCCAAGGGTTACCATCTCCCTGTGGTTCACCCCTCTCGTGTCACTGTTTTCTCAACTGATTTCATCACTTTACCCAAAAGACCACAACTATCCAAAGCACACCCTCAAAAATTACTCAGCTTCACTGAACTGAAAACTTAGTTGGACTGAAATTGTATTAGACCAGGATTGGGGAATGTGGATTTGGGGGCTTGGATTGAGTTTTTTATTGGGTGAGTAATTCATTCTTTAAGAGACTCATATGTCATTTACTTACCACTATTTGCAATGTCACAACATGGTAGGCATTTATTTCCAAACAGCTTGTACCAAGTTGAGGGCAATGTTTGTTACCAGGATAAAAGCATGAGGATGGGAGGATCTTGTTTCCACAGTTTCTTTGAGGGGTCCCCATGGGAAGCAAAGACTTCACCTTAGTTAGCAGGGCCCTGATGTGACACCTGCATTTTGCTGCCCATGAGCTGCTCAGTTTGAACTGAAAATAAGCTTCTATGTTTTCAAAATGAAAAAAACCCACCAGTTTTAAAAATCAGCCTTTTGATCACACTCCTTGGGGATCCCCACATATTTCACCTACCACTACAAAATCTCATTACCTAGAAAGTATCAGCACACTGGTAGTTCTACATCACTTCTCCCAGGCTTGGATAACACCACGGAACAACATCCAGCTCTCAGAGGATGTTCTGTATCATGCCTGTGCAAGTTCTGCTGTCGATGTTAGGGCCAGGATTCAGTGCAGTTATCCCTGAATTAATGGGCAATCCACACAACCAAGATGTGCCCCAGCAGGCAGAGAAGCTGCTTCCAGCAGACAAGCAGGGCCTGGTAGTCCAAAGCAAGAGATCTGCTCCCTCTCCTGAACAAAGGGCTGCTCCAGATGTTTTCACAGATCCAGGGGCAAAATCCTACAGGCAGTTCATAGGACTCACAGCACCTGCAGCTGCTGTAAGGCCAAGAGGAGCTCCTTCTGCCTTTCAGGACTGTGCTGACCTTTAAGGCTTACCAGCCTTTGAAGGAGTCACCCACTTTTAATCTTTACCCAGAGTCATCCCTGCCTCTAAAGAGCCTGGAGACTCTTACCCCTCAGTGGAGGTAAAACCAAATTGCTTAAACAATTGGCTCCCAAACTCCAAACAAAGCCCCTCCTGCCCTTCTGTGTTGGCTGTAAAATACCAGCACCAGTGAGTTCTCCCCCAGCCAGTGAATTTATGCCCTTCTGGCAAGTGTTGTGTGTCCAGGAGTCCCACACAGCGAGGTGACAGTGTGGCAGCAACCACAGTCCCTCCAGCAATCTCAGAAAGCTAAGCTGGCAAGTGAAAAATGGAGAAACAATTGCCAAACAAACTGATGCCAGAGCCAACCCTTTCTGCTTGCCAAGGCAATGCTTGAGGAACACAAACACTTCCCTTTCAGCTATCCACAGTGTGTGTGTTCATGCTCACATTCTCAGCACTGAGCACGGGCAAAGCAGAACCTCTGGCTCTGTGGAGGAGACACAGACAGACCTAAGGACTCAGGAACATTAAAATTAGGTGAAGATGCAGGAGGGCGGGAAGGAAAATACTGGCCATCATTTGCTACAGATCATGGTTTTACATGCAAAGGTTCACATCCCAAAAGGTGTTAAGGAAATGAGTGCACAACAGTGTGTGATGTTTGACACGAGGCAGTGGCACAACTGAGTTGAGATCCTTCGGGACACAAGTGGAACAACTCGATACTTCCATTTCTTACATCTTCAGACAGTATTTTCAAGGGCCTATGGACTGGGATCAGGTCAAAACTTGAGAAACACACAAGGAAATGGAAGAAAATAAAATATCTCACAGATATAAGACATATTTTGCACACAACTGGAGCATGATCTTGAAATTAAGCTACAACCTCCAGTGAATATGTTTGCACCTCCTGACAGAACCGGATCTACAGGAGTGGTCAGAGGTGCCAGGGAACAGCACCCCAGCACAGCCAGGGGTGGTGACATGACATTCTACAGATCACAGCCTAATTCATTCCCAGCTGAATCCCTGCAGGAAGCATCTCTGTCCCTTCAGAGGTTATCCACGTTAAATGCTTCTAGCCAGGACAAAATTTGGCCTCAGACTTGGACCTAGGATGCATCCTCCAAAGTCATTCTCGTGCAGTTAGAGAAGTCCTCACCTGCTGAAAAGAGGTCTCTCCTGTTTCCTTGTCTTCTGGCTTTCCTGGGCCTGGAGCCAGGGAATGCCTGCTCCCACCCAGCAGCCAGGGAATGCCTGCTCCCAGCCCAGCAGCCAGGGAATGCCTGCTCCCAGCCCGGGAGCCTGGGAATGCCTGCTCCCATCCCGGGAGCCTGGGAATGCCTGCTCCCATCCCGGGAGCCAGGGAATGCCTGCTCCCATCCCAGCAGCCAGGGAATGCCTGCTCCCAGCCCAGCAGCCAGGGAATGCCTGCTCCCAGCCCAGGAGACAGGGAATGCCTGCTCCCATCCCAGCAGCCAGGGAATGCCTGCTCCCAGCCCAGCAGCCAGGGAATGCCTGCTCCCAGCCCAGGAGACAGGGAATGCCTGCTCCCAGCCCAGCAGCCAGGGAATGCCTGCTCCCAGCCCAGCAGCCAGGGAATGCCTGCTCCCATCCCGGGAACCAGGGAATGCCTGCTCCCATCCCGGGAGCCAGGGAATGCCTGCTCCCAGCCCAGCAGCCAGGGAATGCCTGCTCCCACCCAGCAGCCAGGGAATGCCTGCTCCCACCCAGCAGACAGGGAATGCCTGCTCCCACCCAGCAGACAGGGAATGCCTGCTCCCAACCTGGGAGCCAGGGAATGCCTGCTCCCAGCCCAGGAGACAGGGAATACCTGCTCCCATCCAGCAGTCAGGGAATGCCTGCTCCCAGCCCGGGAGCCAGGGAATGCCTGCTCCCAGCCCAGCAGCCAGGGAATGCCTGCTCCCACCCAGCAGACAGGGAATGCCTGCTCCCACCCAGCAGACAGGGAATGCCTGCTCCCAACCTGGGAGCCAGGGAATGCCTGCTCCCAGCCCAGGAGACAGGGAATACCTGCTCCCATCCAGCAGTCAGGGAATGCCTGCTCCCAGCCCAGCAGCCAGGGAATGCCTGCTCCCACCCAGCAGACAGGGAATGCCTGCTCCCACCCAGCAGACAGGGAATGCCTGCTCCCAACCTGGGAGCCAGGGAATGCCTGCTCCCACCCAGGAGCCAGGGAATGCCTGCTCCCAGCCCAGCAGCCAGGGAATGCCTGCTCCCACCCAGGAGCCAGGGAATGCCTGCTCCCAGCCCAGGAGACAGGGAATACCTGCTCCCATCCAGCAGTCAGGGAATGCCTGCTCCCAGCCTAGCAGCCAAGGAATGCCTGCTCCCACCCAGGAGACAGGGAATGCCTGCTCCCAGCCCAGGTGGCTTTATTTGCCAAGCCAAATAAATACCTGCTGTGGAAAGGAGCACAACCAAAGCCAGAGAGAGCAGCAAATCACTTCCTGCACATATTGAATTAACAGCAGGGTAACGTGAAGGCCACTGAGCCATGGGGCAAACAACACTCTGTATGCAACTCCTAAGGGCTTGCCTGAACTGGGACAGCTTTCCATGCTCCAGTAATCCTGAGACTCACTAATGACACCTGGGGATTTCATGCAACCACAGAACTGTGGAGTATCTGCTCAGAGCAGCTCCTGCTAAAGAACACAGACAAAGTGGGTGACTGGAATGGTAAGTTCAGAGGCAAATAAAACACTGTGGTGAGTTCTGTCACAGCTATGCTTACAACACTTCTCACAATAACTAGGGTAAACTTAACTCAAGAGAATCTTCAAGGTTCACTTCCAACCCACACCATTCTATGATTCAGTCTGTACCACCTGCAGACAATGCATGGCAAACATCTATAATGAGAGATATGGCAGCAGGCAGGGGGAATTCAGCTTTCTAAATTCTGTAGGACATGATGCGATCTGTTCCCTGTCCTTTCCTTCCTTGCTAAAGGAATTGTGCCAAAAGCAGTGAAGGGAGACAGAGGAAAGGGTGGAATCCAAGAGATGTTCTCTGCAGCTCAGGCAGATGGTCTTGCCTCTTGAAACAGTCCCAGGGGTACCCATTTCCGTTGTTCCAGGCCTGTCTGCACAAGTACTGACTCAGGACCAGGCTCTGTCCCCTGTGCTGCATCACAGCTGGGCCATGACCTCTCTGACTGCTGCTCCTCTCAGCTCATGCCTCGAGGGAGAGCTGGAGCAGTTTCACACATTGCTGCTCCAAGTCTACAAACAGCCTCACACTCCAGACCCCAGGAGACTTCTGGAATTTCCTCAGCAGTAACCCCTGTGGAATGAGTCTGATGGCTCAGATCTTGTGAACAGTCATCCAAGCACACAGCTCAGCACTGCCATGTAAACTGGCCTCACTCATGTGCACTGCCCAAGAACAACATGTGGCCTGACTGTGCATGAGTGACAGGTCCTTCCTCAACAGATCTGCTCTCCAGAGCATCCATTCAGAGCTCCATCTGCTGAGGAGAGTTGCAGTGACCTGCAGTGGGTTACCTGTGCACCATCCTAACTGTTTATTGCCTCAGTTTGCTACACCTGGTCATATCTCTGTCCTGCAAAGAACATGGCACTTCCCTGAGGCAACCACGTGGGAACTCACAGGGCATGAGGTGGGGCTGTAGCCTGGAGGGAATGTGCCATCCCTATGACCCCAGGAAAGGTCTCCAATCCTTCTGCTTAGTGGCTGACCCTCAGCCCATCTGATAAGCTCTTTTAAGACCAAGAAAAAGCTTCCAAGGATGTCATTACCAAAGTGCAGCTGGACAGGGGTACAAATTAGTCATTAGACATTTCCTAATGACATGGGGCAATCGCCACTGGCTCATGACACGCCATCTTCCCGCAGGGCTGATCTCACAGGGACTGAGCCAGCAGCTGTAGGAACCCCCAGCTGAGCTGCAGAGAGCACAGCTCAGGAAACAGAGCCTGTGTTCCACCAGCCTGCTCCCCAGGAGAGCTCTCACTGGCACTGCTCCACATGCTGCACCTTACCTGTCTGGGAGCCTGACTTGGTTTTGTTTTCAGACCATAAATCAGATCTAAGGCACTCAGGGAGCTGGGGCAAGACACAAAGCAGTCTGATCCCAGAACAATTTGATTTGCTGAACCCCACCTGTGGAAAAAAGACCAAACAACAATTTGGCTGGGGAAAACAAACAAACAAAAAGGATAGAAAGGGTGCACAAAACTGTATTTCATACCAAAACTTTTTAGAAAAGAATGTGCTTTGACCATAACTGAACTAAACCCCTGCCTAAATAAAGCTCAGCAAAATGGCATCTCCTTTTCTTTAAAAGCGTATTAAAATAGGTTTTTTTTCTTCTTTATAACAAAAGTTAGCAAAATGCCTTGACAGGAATGAAGACAAAGACATTGGGCTCTCTGTGCAGAGGAGTGGAATGGGAGGTTTGCAGTGGTGGAGTGCAGGTATGGAAGTCTGGGTGCCTCCTCATTGAGGGAAAAACAGATTTGCAGTTTCAGAAGGCAGGTGAAGAAAGGGGCGCTCTGGGGAGCAATCCCCGCTGGATCAGGCTGTGTGGTTGCACGGGGTTGGGCAGCAAGGCAAGCTCCAGAACCCAAACTCCTGCACCCTACAAGCAAACGGAGAACTCCCTCAAAAGAGTCTCAGCTCCTTTCAGAGCGCGGGGTCCCAGCAGACAGCGGGCGATCCTCGGGACCGTGCAGTGCCAAGCCTTCCCCTCTCCCTTCCCTGCGGGAGCCGCCGTGCCGGGAGCAGCCTCTTCTCTGCCCGCCCCGCTCCTTCAGCACCACACACGCGGCGGTGGAGAGCGGCCAACGGGGCTTCCAGTCCGGCCCTGCCCGAGGCAGAGGAGGGCGCAGCCCGGCCAGGCACTGCCCCCCGGCCCCGCTCCGGGAAATTCCGCGGCGGGGAATAAAAGCCCGGGCGGGCAAGGCGGCGGCCCCGCAGGCTCCGCACCCCTCCGCCGCCAGCACCAGCCATGAGCCCGCACCTTCGCCTCCTCCTGCTCCTGTTGGCCGCCGCTCTGTGCGAGGGTAAGCGGCCGAGCCGGGGCACCCACCCCGCCGGGGCCCGGCGGAGGGTCGGGGCGGGCAGGGAGGGTCGGGGGACCCCGAGCCGAGGCTCAGCCGCGCCTGCCGCCCGCCAGGTGCGCCGCTGGCCGGGGAGCTGCGCTGCCGGTGCGTGCGGACCGTGTCCCAGCTGATCCCGCCGCGTCGCCTCGCCCGCCTGGAGCTGCTGCCCGAGGGGCCGCACTGCGCCGTGCCCGAGGTCATGTAAGTGCCCGTGCCCGGCGCCCGCCCCGGCCACGGCCCCCGCCCCGCCTCACCGCTGCCTCCCTCGCCCCGCAGAGCCACCACGAAGCGCGGCCAAACGATCTGCCTGAGCCCCGCCGCGCCCTGGGTGAAGCTCCTGCTCAACAGCATCCTTCGCAGGTACCGCTGCCCCGGGACGGCTCTTCCCGCTGCCGGGCGGCCACGCTTAGTCTAAGGGGTTGGAGCCAGGAATAACGAGCCATTCTGGCACTGATTGCTGGGGGGAAATCTGGATGCTCAACAGCATCCTCCGCAGGTACTGCCGCCCCGGGACGGCTCTCCCCGCTGCCGGGCGGCCACGCTTAGTATAAGGGGTTGGAGCCAGGAATAACGAGCCACATTCTGCCATTGATTCCTGGGGGGAAATTTGGTTAGTTATG
The DNA here is from genome assembly GCF_047495875.1 of Pithys albifrons albifrons. Classification (NCBI taxonomy): domain Eukaryota; kingdom Metazoa; phylum Chordata; class Aves; order Passeriformes; family Thamnophilidae; genus Pithys; species Pithys albifrons. The sequence continues at coordinate 1,107,453 of NC_092462.1, read as the reverse complement.
CCACAAAGGTGCCCAGGAAGTGGCTGCTGTGTCGGGAAGTGACAACCCAGCAAGTCAGTAGAACATCCACAGAAAACGCCTGGTTAAATGCAAACACAGCCACAGTGTCCAGCCACTGTGCCCACCATCACCATCAGACAGCTTTTCCACACCTCCTATGGGATTTATTATCTGGGATGTGCAAGAAAACTTAAGGAAAGATTTCCTGACTGGCTTTCTGATTTGAATTCTCTGCCTGTTGCAGTTCACGTAACAAGCTCTGAGGAAGAAACACCTCTGGATGGAGGTTTGCCACAAGACACTGGGAAATGGATGCTGTAAGAAGACGAGAGCTCAGCTCCCTGGTTTTGATGAGTTTGTACATCAGCTGTTCCATGTTTAATGCCCTCCCCTCATATTTATTGGCCCCAACATAGAGAAGGCTGTGCAAGTGTCTGCAGATAGGTTTGAATGGGTCCTGACACTGATTGTGGGTAATCCCACTGTTAGGAATAAAAGGAGTTCTGTCTGGCACCTCACATTTCAGTGCCTGTTCAGCATTACATGGAGACCAGGACTTGGCTGAAGCAAGAACATTTTACTGAACCATTTTTCCCCACTCCAGCTAATCACCCTTTCCTTCAGAATGCCTTAGATCTTTCTGCACAAATACATGCAATGAAATCACAAAGTCTGCTCCTGAAGTCTCACCCTGTTCAATACTTAAAAGAATTTAATAATTTCCATGAAATTGCGGGGTTTCCTGCCATGGTTGTTTTGGTTTCTCACCAGGTAATGTTGAGGTTGGTTGGTTGGTTGGTTGGTTTGAGATGAGTTCACATTTCATTATTTGGTATCTGTGCATAAAACCTAAAGGAACAGTAAATGTTCTGAAGAGACTTAAGATATTTTATGTCTACTTGTATGACATACTGTCATAACTCATAAAGACTAAATAATGTTCATTACTCTGCTTTGGGAAAAATGTATGCAAAAAGGTGGATTTGTCATAACAATGTAATGAAATATACCTCAATAAAAGCATTTTGCTGAGTAAAAATACACTGGGATTTTTCTGTGAATTCCATGTTAAGATGGCCCTGTGCACCTGTGTCAGTTTGGCTGGTGGGATGCAGGAAAGGAGTAACCTCCTGCATCTGCCCTGGGATTCCCGGATGAACCTGTGGGTCGGTTCTCTTTGAACTGTCAGGGACAATTTGTACCAAGTAAATGTGTTTCTACATTCAGAGGCACATTAAACCCCCCAGTCAGAGCTGCTGGTGTGGAGAGACATTAACCCCAGGATGGATGTGATGAAACCAAGCACACCCTTGCAATGTGCAGGGACTTGTATTCTGGTTTCACTTGCAGTGGGGCTGTGTTTAAAGTTCAACAGGTTTTGCTGGGTGGGAAGGAGCAACAACATTTGCTGTGGTGAGAACCTTTAACAACCTCCAACAATGAACTTGTTTCCAGAAAATAGAGACTGTTCAGGTCCCAGCTGCAACAAGGACCTCTGGAAATATAAAGCCAAGAATCCCCTTGCCTTGGCTCCTCAGTGCAAGTCTCTTGTGCAAAGAGTATCCCCCGTCACTTGGGATACAGCACTTGTTTAGTGACAGACAAATCAATTGCTCTTTGGACATGAAACCCAACAGACCCTCATGTGAAGGCACAACCACATGCTGGCCTTGCTGGCATGGCTGAGTCACACACTGTGCTCCTCTGACACCTGAGGGAAGCAGGCTCCTCCTGGGAATACGGGACAGCCAGACTAAGGTGTATGGCAAACTGCCTCCTTCTCCAGCAATAAGGCATTCCCTAAACAAGGAACCTCCATCCCCAGCCCTGGCACTGCCAAAACAAGCCCATGGTTAGAGAGCAGGGAACACATCCTTGCCTTTCCCTCCCACCTCTCCCCTCCTGCCCTTCCCAGCTGCCCTGAAGTCGCTGCTCCCTCTCGGCACCATTGCCAAGGCCCTGCCCGCACTGGCCACCCCTCACACACACGGCAGCTTTCCATGGGAATGGTGTCCATCCACAGGACCCTCTGCCCTTCTGGAGCACGTCCTGCTCAGGAGCACCGTGGATCCCAGGCAGGGCTCCAGCCGGCTCTGCTCGGCCACAGCAGCAGAGATGTCCAAACTCCCATGGCCCTAAGGCAGACTTTTCACTTGCCCTGCCCAGTGCACACCAAAACTGGGACTAAAAGATTGACAACAGCAACCAGTTTCCCTCTAAAGCTGAAGCATAACTCACCTGCTGGAACAGGTGCCTGTTTTATAGGTTACCTTTGAAAGCTGTGGATCACTGAAAACTTGTACAGTTCTTCCCTCCTGCTCTCTGTCATATGTGTTTGTTCAGATGCAAGTGAATCTCTAACCCAGCACTGGAAAGATCTGCTTGTGCAACTCTGGATTTTTGCCTCCCACCCAGGTTTCAGCTTGGAAGTGCATTGCCCAACAACAAATGCGAGGAAAACACATCAAAAGCCTCTCAGATTTCCTGAGTCCTCGTGGGCCTTAGGAATTGTTATTGTCAGCTCTGAAATTCTCAAGGTACTAAGCAAGAAGAAAGTTCAGCTTGACTGCACTCCACAGCATCAGATAAATGTTTGCAGACAGGGAAATGTACACAGTCACAGCAAGCCCATTGATGCAACCTAAAACTGCATTTAACCCTTATAACTACTTTTCTTCATTATTTTTGGAACCAGAAAGAGGGTTTGGGTTCCATGTAAAGTTCCAGCTTTGTGTAAATAGCATATTGTGTGCTGTACTGTAATGAACTTGAAGGATGGAAAACATTCCTAAAATAATTAGAGCAATGGGTAGGAAATGGCTTTGCTCTCCAGAGCAGCAGAGTATGGAAGCACAAAGGCTTCCTGGAGAAATTAGAAATTGCTTTCACTGCAGTGGTGCCCCAAGATGGTGACTGTCACCATCTCAACAGCGTGACCTTTGTTTGCAGTGACCTCTGTGGGAAGGCAGGAAAAGTTCTGGAAAAGAATATTCCATTTAGCCATAAAAATAGAGGAACACACACAGCCCAGCACCTTGCTCATGGATGTGAGCTCAGCACCCTCTCCACTCAGAGAGAGTGGACTCAGACACTCATGTGCCAAGCTGGCAACAACTGCTAGAGGGCTTGGGGTCTTTCTGCCAGTCCTACTGGATTGCAACAGCTGAGCACACTGCCAGAGAAGCTGCTGTACCTCGGGATAAATAAAAGGAGGTTCTGTTCTTATGCCCCGTGCAAAACAGTTTTGCACAGAGGGGAAAGAACATACAGGTTTTCTGTGTGAAACAGCTGGGCTCATAAAAAAAGCTCCCCTACTGACTGCAGAGATTTATCTAAGTGTAAAATGTGACCTGCCCTCAGCTCTGCCTGCCCTGCTGCCACCCTGGTCCTGCTACTTGCCCCAGACCCTCAGGACCACCCTTCAAATGGTGTCCCTGGAGCCTGAGGAGTTCCCACAGCTCTCCCTGGGAAAACAGGACTGTGCAGCTCAGACCACAACTCTTTACGTACTCTGATCCTCCCACAGCACTGCTGCACTTCTGACACCACACCGAGCATGAGTCTGGGCTTGGGGCCTGCATTTGATGCTTCTCTTCAGTGGACTGCCAGGATCTTCAATCCCTACATACCTCTGAACCTTCTGTCATAATGCTGAACTTGCAATTAAGTGCTGGTTTTACAGAAACAGAGATTTGTTATTGGGTGTCAAAGAGCACCAAGCCCAGCTGGCAGGTTCCTGCTAATTCCCAAAACAACAGTGTCTCCAATATCCAGACAATAAATCTAATACATCCCACAGCAGTTATTTTTACCTCAATAAACTTGCTAGTCCTCCTTTCTGACTGAATACTACATCTAAAGTCCAGCTATAATTAAATCCAAATTAAAGTTGCAAAGTGTCCATTTTGCACAGCAAGGAAAGTATAACTACGTTAATGAAGTTTTTAAAACTGCATGAAAAGGACACAAATTCCAGTCCAGAGTAATGCACTGAAAATGGGTTTGATTTGAAGAGACTCATCTCTTCCTTGTCACAGTTTGTGTAGCCTGCCAGATTTTCCCAGCTTTTACTTGCACTTTTGTCCAGGAGCACTGCATGCCTTGCCAGCAGAGCATTAAATTAGATTTTTACCTCCACACCTTCAGGTAAAATGGATCCTGCTTCTTTCTACATTTGAAGCAAACTAGAACAATTTTAAAACATTCCTTTATAAGTTTCCTCCTATGCCCTTCTCTCCAAGCGACAAGACCCCTGAAGTTCCACTACACATTCCCAGCAGTTAATTTCAGTGTTTTTGCTCTAATTCTGTGCTGCTCAGAGGGTGCCAGCACCTCCCTGAATGGCTACCCAGGTACCAACCCTCATCCCCACAGAAAGGTGTGCCCAAAGCACAGTGCCCAGAGCCACCCTCCCAGTGCCCAACCCAGCCCCCTGCAGCTTCCCCAGGGGCTGCCCAGCCCTGCCCAGCCACTCACCCCCTCCAGAAACGCCGCGTGCCACCGCTGGCTCTGAACAGAACACCCTCCAGCCCCCGGGGTGGACTCCTGGGCACGAGCCTGGCACAGACAACACACAGCTCAGCCAGGGAAAGGCACAGCCTCCTTTTCCTCAAGCTAAACAAGCCCAGCTCCTTCAGCTGCTCCTCACAGGACAGAAGTGTGAGTGCAAGATGCTGTACTTGGCTTGCCCACAGACCAAGCAGTCACTAGGGCTTGTGGCTGCCTCTGCTGCTGAGGAGGGAACCTTAACACCAGATTGTTTAGCCTCTATTCTGTCTGCAGCCTGAAGAGCCTTTGTGACTCTGGGAGAAAACAAGCTGCTTTCTGTTACAGAAATGAACTTGGGATGCTTACAAAGCTGATTTGGATTGCTCTTCTCTTCTCCTTCAGTGATCCACCTAATAAGCTCACTAATGAAAGATGCTGTTCATGACTTTTGACACTGGGACAATATCCAGACCTGCTTTAGCTGTCTGGTAGGCTAGATTTTTAAAAAGTGAAACACAAGAAACTAAACAAAACAATTCCCAACATTTTGAATTACTTTATGGCAATTAATGATCCAACACTGAAATAAATTACTATTTCTCATTTTCCTTTTTAGTACTGGATTTCTTGTGGTGAGATAATTTTCAGCTGCTGGGCATTGGTTGATGGAATCAATTGAATAGAAGCAGGAGGAATAATTTGGGATGAGCAGCTACTGTGCTGGACAGGAGCTTTGTGCTGTAGAAGAGCCCAAAGCAGACATGAGGAGTTGGGAATTGTGCACAGGGGCCATTCCTGCTGCTGTGGCTCTGATTCCCACAAAGGGGATGGCCACATGGTGAGGACACAGGGGAACAGCACCTGCAGGAGGCAGCTGACAGCTGTGCTGGGCTCTACATGATTTTCAGGATGGTTTGGGGCAATACACACATTTTCAGTAAAGAAAATGCCACGAGCTTAGGGAGTCTCATACAAATAACAGGAGTAATGGAGAACCTTGGCTGAGTTTTGACCACGGAAATCATACTGCAAATTGTGCCCTGACTTTATATAATTTCCACTGGGCTTTTCACAACTGGAGTCACATTCTGAGATTGTGTACAAAGGAGTGTTAGACCAAATTTGTTACTCTTAATGAACAGACCTACCAAAACCAAAGTCAGCTGTAGAATGGTTTGGCAAGTGGCCAGGGTGAAGGTAAGGAGGGTGGCATTGTGGGCACTCCAGCATGGATTGGCTTGGTTTTAACTCACAAAGACATCTCCTGTTGCAGTGCTAATTGGACCTGCATACCCAAGAAAAAGCAACATAAATTGCTGGGTTTGGTTCACTGATTTGGTATCAGAAATACAATTTTCAGCTGTGGCTTTCTGGTTTTGTTTTCTTGATAGAATAAGCTTTCATGTCAAATCCACAGGAGGATCTCTTTATCAGACAGAATTTGTAATGTGTGGTTAGACTGCATGCTACAAGTCCTGGCAACATTGGTAATACTCAAGGATTATTTCAGAATAACTTCAAAGACCCTAAATTGCAATTAGGACATGGCAATCAAGCTTAACAGCAAATATTCCTGCCTATCACAAACTCAACTGCTCTAAACTGCACTGGCAAATGACACTGTTTGAGCAGGAACTGCCTAAACTTCACTGCACATTTTACCTTTCTTGCCATTCAAACACAACACCTGGGGTTTTGACTAACAATGAAAAAGTGAAAATATGACATATTGAAACATTTACTGGCATATTTATGCACCACACCACAGGCAAAGCACTCAAAAGGTGCACAGAAAGGAAGTTCTCCTTGGACAAAGCTCCCAACTCTCAAAGTTAAACTGCTCCAGCTCACAAAAGGGCAAGAGGACAAAGCTGTTCCTCGTGCTATTTTTATCCCAGTGTTGATCAAAAGCCACACCTCGTGTTGTTTACTGCAAAAAACCCACACAACCTCACCTCTGGAATAAGCAGCCTCCACTGAGAAAATTTTCACACCTTCTGGGCTTTGCCTCCTTCCATCACAAGCCAAAACAAAAAAACCTTGGAAAAGAGGGTAACTTAAGCTTTTGGCCCTTTTATTTCTTAATAAAAGGGGGGAAAAATAAATTCAGTAATGAGAGTTCCATCTGTCATGGAAAGAACTTCCTGAACATTTCCAGTTCATGACAACTTGCACACTTAAAATTTACCACCCAGACAATGCAATATGGACAAAGTTCTGCTGTTGAAAGGTTTCCTCTAAAGTTTTTCCTAAGGCCACCAACAGCCAGGCCTGTCTGACAGCTTGGGGGGAGGCTCATTATTCTTCATGTGGCTGCTGTGACAGGTGTGCCACAGGTCTAGAGAGGTTCAACCAATTCAACCCATTCCCTCAGGGCTGAGGCATTTCCGTGTAGGAGCATCAGCCATTCCAAGTGCCCCAATCCCCTCCCCTAAACAAAGAATGCAGTTCTGACAGTGGCACCCACGGCCCCCCTGAGCCCCCACACCAGTGGCCCCAGTGACACCCACAGCCCCCCTGAGCCCCCACACCAGTGGCCCCAGTGACACCCACAGCTCCCCTGAGCCCCCACACCAGTGGCCCCAGTGGCACCCACGGCCCCCCTGAGCCCCCACACCAGTGGCCCCAGTGGCACCCACGGCCCCCCTGAGCCCCCACACCAGTGACCCCAGTGGCACCCACGGCCCCCCTGAGCCCCCACACCAGTGGCCCCAGTGGCACCCACGGCCCCCCTGAGCCCCCACACCAGTGGCCCCAGTGGCACCCACGGCCCCCCTGAGCCCCCACACCAGTGGCCCCAGTGACACCCACGGCCCCCCTGAGCCCCCACACCAGTGGCCCCAGTGACACCCACGGCCCCCCTGAGCCCCCACACCAGTGGCCCCAGTGGCACCCACGGCCCCCCTGAGCCCCCACACCAGTGGCCCCAGTGGCACCCACGGCCCCCCTGAGCCCCCACACCAGTGGCCCCAGTGGCACAGACTCCTCCCAGCCCTGGGCAGCACAGCCAAGCACTGGGGCTGCAGGGGATCAGCCCCTCCCTTGTGCAGCCTCCAGACACAGAGTTCCCTCCTGGGCTCTCAGCGCTGCTCCTTGTGCAGGAGTTCTGACTGCTGCAATGGCACTGGATACCTGCCCCGTTCATGCCAACCTGCTCTCAGTGCCAGAGCTGTTAGTCCCAAGGAACCCGAGCACATTCCAGCAGCCCCTTCCTCGGGCCCAAGGGGCTGCCCCGAGCTGGGGTTGCACTCCCACCTTGTGGCCACTTGATTTCAGCAGGGGCCGGTTTGGGGCAGCTCGTGGGACACCAAGGGCAAACCTCCCTCACCACGGACACTGCTCTTGATTGCAAAGATAAACAAACAAATCCTTCCTCTGCAGCTCCCAGCACCTGCCCCAGGTCTGCTCTCTCACAGATGCAAAACAGTTTTAGAGCTTTTTCTGTTTTGGGGCTTTTTTTGCAAGTTTCATCACTGTAAAAATACCACTTTGCCAGAGACTCCCAAGTGCTGTTTCAGTGAGATTTTATTCCAAATTAGGAGAAGGGAAATAAAAACCCCAAGAATTCAGTCAAGGCTTTTAGGACCTCTGCACAAAGCTCACCTGGACTATGAGGGACAGCACAGAAAACAGGAATAAATGTTAGAGAATTAAACTTGAGGCTCCCATTCAATTCAAATTACATTATAACTACTTTTTTCTTATGCCCATGCAATTTCTGCTTTTTAAATTCAGCCTAAACTGCTACATTGAGGAAAAACAAATTGAGTACAAAATTAAACTAAGACAAAAAGGAGATTCCTCCTGCTTTACTCTGTAATTTTAAATAACAGTATATTGTGCTTACCAAAGAATCCCATAGAAGACCTGCCTTCCCAACACACACAGCCAGTCACGGTGAACATCTGTGGACTTCTGGCTCTGGGAATGCAACATAAGAACATGCTTAGGGAGCATCACAGTGGGGTTTCACATTTCCCACAGACACCACAGGAAAACCTCTGGAATATCATTATTGCAGCAACATCTTCGTTTGCAGAACTGCCACAAGCAGTGTTGGAAATGAGAGAACTTTAATTTTTAATGGTTGTAATCAAACCTTTAATTACTTCTCTTAATTAACCATAAACTGTGCTAGGCCTTAAGTTACTCTTAGCCAGCTTTTAGCAAAAAGCTGCCACAAGTTACTTCTGTGAAAACAGAGCTTGGCACTACCCTTGATGTGCTTCAACGAGCACAGCCTGGGAAAGACCAACATAGTGTTGAAGTTGCACATCTGGAAGGACATTTTGCAAAAACCAGAAGATAAAGAAGAACAAAGGCTTAGTAGTTGTGCTGGAAAAAGTCTACAGGAGGAGAAAAAATAGTAAAAATACTAAAGACTAATTGTTATAGAAAAGGTGAAATTCATAACCAGTAAAGGTAGAAGAGTAAGTGATGAAAGTAAATTATGTAATTTAGAAGCAATGATCATTCATCTGTTTGTTTTCTGAAATGCATAAACATGTAAAAAACCTACAGTTGATGTCAGTGTAGGGACTGGGATTTTGTCATTCTTTCACACACACCTCTGGCCAGAAAGAAAGTAAAGCCTTCCTTTCTAACACTGCAAAGATGGTATTAGAGTTTTATTTATCCTGACGCTTTGGGAGTATTTGGCAACAGAGGCAGAGAAGAACATCAGACTGAGTACATTTCCCTTTACCTGATGCTGTGGAGTGCAGTCAAGCTGAACTTTCTTCTTGCTTAGTACCTTGAGAATTTCAGAGCTGACAATAACAATTCCTAAGGCCCACGAGGACTCAGGAAATCTGAGAGGCTTTTGATGTGTTTTCCTCGCATTTGTTGTTGGGCAATGCACTTCCAAGCTGAAACCTGGGTGGGAGGCAAAAATCCAGAGTTGCACAAGCAGATCTTTCCAGTGCTGGGTTAGAGATTCACTTGCATCTGAACAAACACATATGACAGAGAGCAGGAGGGAAGAACTGTACAAGTTTTCAGTGATCCACAGCTTTCAAAGGTAACCTATAAAACAGGCACCTATTCCAGCAGGTGAGTTGTGCTTCAGCTTTAGAGGGAAACTGGTTGCTGTTGTCAATCTTTTAGTCCCAGTTTTGGTGTGCACTGGGCAGGGCAAGTGAAAAGTCTGCCTTAGGGCCATGGGATTTTGGACATCTCTGCTGCTGTGGCCGAGCAGAGCCGGCTGGAGCCCTGCCTGGGATCCACGGTGCTCCTGAGCAGGACGTGCTCCAGAAGGGCAGAGGGTCCTGTGGATGGACACCATTCCCATGGAAAGCTGCCGTGTGTGTGAGGGGTGGCCAGTGCGGGCAGGGCCTTGGCAATGGTGCCGAGAGGGAGCAGCGACTTCAGGGCAGCTGGGAAGGGCAGGAGGGGAGAGGTGGGAGGGAAAGGCAAGGATGTGTTCCCTGCGCTCTAACCATGGGCTTGTTTTGGCAGTGCCAGGGCTGGGGATGGAGGTTCCTTGTTTAGGGAATGCCTTATTGCTGGAGAAGGAGGCAGCAGCCGTGTGTTCCCCGGGAGAGCCGCGGGGCCGGTCGGGGGCCGGGGCGCCCTCCCGGGGCATCCACCGGGGCGGGAGCGCTGCCCCTCACGCGCCTCGCGCCCTTGTGCCGCCGCGGCGTGAGGGGAGCCAGGCGGGCAGGAGCAGGAGAACGAGGAGAGGGGGAGGAAGGAGTGAGGAGGAAAACACCGATCCATACCAGTCGGTGGTTCGGGGACACTCCGAGCACGGCGGAGCAGGCGGAGCTGGGGCGGAGCTGAGGGCCGGGCAATGCTGAGGGCGGGAGGAGCTGGGGCGGAGCTGGGGCGGAGCTGGGGCGGAGCTGAGGGCGAGAGGAGCTGAGGGCGGAGCTGAGGGCCGGGCAATGCTGAGGGCGAGAGGAGCTGAGGGCGGGATGAGCTGAGGGCGAGAGGAGCTGAGGGCGGAGCTGGGGCGGAGCTGGGGCGGAGCTGGGGCGGTGCTGGGGCGGTGCTGGGGCGGAGCTGAGGGCGAGAGGAGCTGGGGCGGTGCTGGGGCGGTGCTGGGGCGGAGCTGGAGCCGGGGGCGGGAGGTGCTCAGGCGGGGCTGGGGCGGAGCTGGAGCCGGGGGCGGGAGGTGCTCAGGCGGAGCTGGAGCCGGGGGCGGGAGGTGCTCAGGCGGAGCTGAGGGCCGGGCAGTGCTGAGGACCGAGACGAGCCGAGGATCGGGCGGAGCTGAGTGACCGCCGTTAGCTGTGACACGGACATCGTGCCTGAGAGTACAGCTGGAGTCTCGGAGATGGTGCCGCAAAGACGGACTCTGTCTGCACCCTTTGGTTCCCGTGCGCTGTTCCCGACCCTCAGCACCGCCCTGCCCTCAGGCGAAGCCCGTTCCTCAGCACCGCCCGCCCCGCTCCGCCCCCGGTCCCGCTAATTGCCTCAGCTCCTCCCTCGTCGCTTGGTTGCGGCGCCGCTTCCGTCGCTGGGGCTCGACCGACATGGCGGCGCCCGTCACCGGCTTCTGCTTCTCCGCCGCCGCCGCCTCCTCCTGCTCCGGGCTGCTGCGGCCGCGCTGGGCGCCGGCGAGGCGGTGGCGAACCCTGTCCCGGGCCGGGCCCCGGGCCGCCTGCAGCGCCGGCAGCTCCCCGCGCAGCGCCCACAGGTACGCGGCGGCCCTCGGGGAGTCTGCCCCCTCCTTCCCTTCTCCCGTCCGCACCGGTCACCTCACACTGTGGCGGGCGCTTCTTACTTCTCCCGTCCCCATCGATCCCCTCACGCCGTGGCGGGCGCTCCTTCTTTCTCCCCGTGCCCATCAATCCCCTCACACTGTGGCGGGCGCTCCTTCCTTCTCCCGTCCCAATCGGTCCCCTCACGCCGTGGCGGGAAACGCCTGAGGGGGCAGCGCCCCGGCCCGCCCTTCGCAGGGAGCGCCCCCCGATTGGCTGAGCATTGGGCGGTGGGTGCCCCCGGATTGCCGGGAGTTGGAGGGTGGGTGCCCCCGAATTGCCGGGAGTTGGAGGGTGGGTGCCCCCGGATTGCCGGGGCACTGGGGCGGTGGGTGCCCCCCGATTGCCGGGGCACTGGGGCGGTGGGTGCCCCCCGGATTGCCGGGGCACTGGGGCGGTGGGTGCCCCCGGATTGCCGGGGCACTGGGGCGGTGGGTGCCCCCCGGATTGCCGGGGCACTGGGGCGGTGGGTGCCCCCCGGATTGCCGGGGCACTGGGGCGGTGGGTGCCCCCGGATTGCCGGGAGTTTCCCCGCGAGTGCCCCCGGATTGCCGGGAGTTGTGCGGTGGGTGCCCCCGGATTGCCGGGGCACTGGGGCGGTGGGTGCCCCCGGATTGCCGGGGCATTGGGCGGTGGGTGCCCCCCGGATTGCCGGGGCATTGGGCCGTGGGTGCCCCGGATTGCCGGGAGTTGGAGGGTGGGTGCCCCCCGGATTGCCGGGAGTTGTGCGGTGGGTGCTCCCCGCATTGCCGGGGCATTGGGGCGGTGGGTACCCCGGATTGCCGGGAGTTGGGCGGTGGGTGCTCCCCGGATTGCCGGGGCATTGGGCGGTGGGTACCCCGGATTGCCGGGAGTTGGGCGGTGAGTGCTCCCCGATTGCCGGGGCACTGGGGCGGTGAGTGCTCCCCGGATTGCCGGGGCATTGGGCGGTGGGTGCCCCCTCATTGCCGGGGCATTGGGCGGTGGGTGCTCCCTGGATTGCCGGGGCATTGGGCGGTGGGTGCCCTCGGTTTGCCGGGAGTTTCCCCGCGGGTGCCCCCGGTTGCCGGGCAAACGGAGCCGTGTGCCAGCAGGAGGGCGGGCGGCGAACGGGCCGCGGCCCTGCCCGCTGATCCGTCACACATTGAAGCTCCTTATGCTGCAGGAACCCTTGCGGTGTGACTGACCGTCCTGTCCGCTCCCTGAGCGGGATCTGCTGTTGCACATTTGTCTGCTCCTGGTACCTTAAGGAGCCTCTCAGTGGATTTCTGCGGCATTGCCATAGACATTAATGTGTGGTGGCAAGCAGGACACTGCCTGGTGCAGGAAGGATCAGTCTCCTGGCGTTATCACCTGTGTATTTAATTTGTTGTGCTGTCTGCAGGGGGATTTTGGTGCTGAGGTTGTATCACAGCGGCTCCGAGCACTTTCCTGGGTGTGGGTGGGAGGGTTTCACTGAGCTCCTTCTTGCCAGCCTTTTCACTTACACTGGAGTTGTCTTAAATCCAGACTGAAAGCTGGCTCTGGTCAGCAGTTCCCAAGCACCTGTGCTGAAGGCATTGGCTTTGCTCTGTGTTTTCAAACTGAAAAGATGAGGAAGCTGAACAGCCACTGAAATCAGTGTCTGCTCTCCTGTGGATCGAGAATTGGTTCTGCCACTTTGGGCACAACCAACTGTCTTTCTGGACCAGTGTGTGTCCTTCTGTTCTGTGCTGCTGGTAACTTTTTTCTGGTTCTGCAAAAGAGGAATGTTCCTGGGATGTTGGTTTTCCATTTTTTTGTGCAGTTGTGTACAGGACATGTCAAATCCCACTGTGATGCTCCATATCATCTTGGGGGTTTAGTGCATAGCTTTGTCTAGAACTGCAGATGAAATCTTTGTCATGGCCTGCAAGTCCCTGGATTCATTAACAAGGAGGATTCAGTAAGGGAATTTTCTGGGCTAAAGTCACACTGGGTTCAGAATAAGAGCACCCATGCTCCAGGATACCAGTGGGACAGAGTGGCATCATAACATAGATCAAATCTGTCCTTAAACCCGCCATTGGCCAACACCTGGTCAAGGTTTCATGTGGCTACAACTTAAAATAATAATAATGATTCATTTTTTAATTTCAGAGTCTCTAATAGCCTGCTGCAGTGTAACCTTTCAGCACAGGTGATGCTTTCCTTATTCCTGTAGTTCCTGGGCTCTCTGCTAAACTATCAGTTACAAACGGTTGTCATCTTGAAATTATATTATTATATTATATTAGTTCAAGGCAGGGGTTACAATGCTAAAAATAATCCATTTGGAGGCAGCCCAGGGGTCAGTGCTGGCCCTTTTGGGGTATGGCGTGTGTCGGTCTGCACCATTCTGGACTGGACCAGAGGCTGACTAAGGCTGTTAGTTTTAGCTTAAAGCATTTTTGTTTTCAGACAAGTCTTTGCCTTCTAAAATTTATTTTTGCTGAAGCTTGTGCAACTCACGGTTGTCCTCAGAGAGATCCAGGTGTTGAAGAACCTTATCCCAGCACCTCCTGGCCAGGATATATTATGTGTGTTTTGTCCTGGGTTTGGGTGTTTTGGGGTGGTTTTTTCCTACCTATGGGTGGTTTTAGCGCTGTTTTTCTGTTGACTTGCTTTGTTTTTGATCCTTGGATGACTGAGGAGACTGAAGGTGATGAGGTGAGAATGGTGAGATGTCTGCGAGGACAGACCCTGAAAGCTTAATGAGCCTGAGGCTTCCCTTTAAGCAGGAGAGTGCATTTAACATGGGTTGCTTACAGGCTGGGAAAACCTGGTGTTCCATAATGCGTTTATAATGAAAGTAGTGTAAAAATGTGATACACACTCCTATGGATTGAACATATTTTTGGCACCAAAATATTATTCAGTCTTTGTGTTGTTCCGTGTGGATGGCATTGCTGGACAGCTGAGCAGTAATTATTTATGTGGGATAATGAGTACAGGGAAAGGAGTGTCTTGTGCCAAGGGGATGTAGAGCTGAAACATAAATAAAGAGAGCTCGTCATCTCTGCAAATGAGCACAGGCAGAGCAGGCCACACAGGAAAAGAAATAAAACTGCACGTGTTGGCTGAATTATTTTTCCTCATAGGTGAAACAGTACAGAGACTTGTGTTTGGGTGTAAAATGGAAAGAAGCACGGGGATTGTGGGTTTGTGTGTTAAGTGTGTTCCTAATGCTTTGTTTTGCTGATGAACAGTTGGATAAATTGTTTTTAGCAGAGTGTGTGTGCTTTTTGTTTGTTTGTATGCCTGTTTGCCATTTTTTTTTGCACTTTTTTGGTGTGGATTTGGGTTTTTTTACCTAGGCACTGTGATTTTATTTTTATATGTTACAGCAGACCTTGTAGTTATAACTTACCTGGACTCTTTTCTCAACTGACAGTTACAAATAGTGGTCGTGTTTAAATTATTTATCCAGTTCAAGGCAGAGGTTACAGAGCTCGTGTGTCTCCATGTCAAGCTCTGGATCTTGGGGAAGGATGCCAAGGGTATTAGCAGGGAGAAAACCTTCTCCAGAGGCTTCATTTCTAGTAAGATCAATCAAGGAATCCTTTGGTGATGTTTGGTTAGGAGCTGATGAACCAGGAACCTTCCTCCTTCCACACTGGTGCCTTTTGGGTTCTCTGCCCATGGAGGTTTGCTGAGAATGGGTGAAACTGCAGAAACTGCTGAAATAAGCCAAAGGCTGCTTACTGCTTTTGCCTCTCCACGTTATGGCTTTGAATGTTACAGCAGACCATGTTTTGGAGATCAGTGGTGCAGTTTGCTGCTCTGTAGCTTTCTGTCCCTGCTTTCCCCTCCAAGCACCTCACCAGCACCAGGCAGTACAGTTAGTATGGTCAGGCTGTTTATTTGATACAAAGGAACTAACATTGTTTAATCTGCAAGTTAGAGGTGGCAGAGGTTTTTTGTTTGTCCCAGGTCGGTGCAGTGTGGGAGGGGGTTCCACATCCCTGGCTGGGGTGATATCACAGCAGTGACAGAGGGAAAGAGGGGCCTGAGGAGTTCTGAGACAGGTTCATGACCAGACTCCCTCAGTTTTCCTCTGCTTTTGTACAGGGCAGCATTTCACCCAGGGCGGGTCTTCATCTGCTGTAGTGCTGGTTACTGGAGGTTACTGGGAGGTTACTGGAGTGACAGGGATTTGAAAGGACATGGCAGGAGCTCCTGCGTTTGTCACCACTGGTTTAACTGCTGGGTCAAGTGCTAAGGAGGGTTAAACAGTACTAAATAATGTTATCTAGGATTGGAGAGAGAATAGTGTGAATAACCCCAAGTCAAATAGATTTTTGAGGAAATTTGGGGAGGAAGGTGAGCAAAGATTCCTTAAAACTGAAGAGAGCTCCAGAATGTTCTCATGTTCCGTTCCCAAGTGGAGGAGTTGATGGATGTTGAGCATGGCTGGCTAGCAGTGCTGGGAGGGTGGGTGTAATGGTTTGACCCATGGCTTCCCCAGTAACCATTGTATCTAAGGAAGTTACAAGTATTCCACACGTGTCTTCCACGTAGCAGTGGGGGAGTGGTTTTTCCTTCTTCCCTTCCTTGGCTGAGGAGCTGGAGGGAGGTGGTTGAAGCCTGGTCCCTCTGGTCCCTGGTGTTTCTCCTGTCCTGGGTGAGATTGTTTCATTCTTGTTCCCCTTCCTTGAGGTTTCTAATTGTGTTTGTTTTGATTCATTCGGTTTCTTTGGGTTGGGTTGGTGTCTTCCCTATTTTCCAGCTAATCAATCCCCTTTTTCTCCCTTCCCCTCTCCCCTGGGGAGTGGGATCCTAAGTATTGTGTATACAGTGTGGTTTGTAAATGTTAGTAAATATAATTTATTCTTTTTATTCAGTTCAGTCTCTTTAGAGTGCGTTTCTTTTCAGTTTTTTTTCTTTCCTTTGCTGGGAAGGTTCTGGGGGGAGAAGGGGGGCCAGTCCAGGGTTGGCAACAGCTAGGCCAAACCTGCGACAGTGGGCTATGGCTGGTCAGCTCCTCTGCCATGGGCACTTATGGCACTTTGTTGCTCTTTAAATAAGGGATTGGGGAAACCCTCCTTTTCCAGTGGATTTGTAGTGTTACTATTTGTCAAATAGTGCTTGAAATACTAACAAGTGGATGAAACTATCTTGCAGTGTTTAACATGGTAGATCACACACTTCAAAGTGTCTGGTTGGTGAGATTTCACACCTGAATATTGTGTATCTTTTTGTCTTTCTAGTGATGAAGCAACAGTTATCTCGGGGACCAAGCTTGCTAACCAAGTTCTGAAGGAGGTTCAGAGGGATGTGGAGTCGTGGATGGCCGTGGGGAACAAGAGACCTCATCTCACTGTCATATTGGTGGGAGACAATGCAGCCAGTCACATCTACGTCAGGAACAAGATAAAAGCAGCTGCAGCTGTGGGTATGTCATACAGGTCATCCTCTGGCACAGACAAGCCACTGCTATTTAAAAATAAAAAATTAAAGCAGGAGTTCCCCTTTTGTCTTAATTCGGTTTAGCACCACTTTCGTTCTCATCTTCTCTGCTGAACATAAAGCAAAGAAATTGCATGGGCATGGGGAGAAAGTAGTTTTAATGCCACTTGAATGGGAGCCCTAAGTTTAATTCTGTGTCTTGCAACGCTGTTAGGAAACAGTTTGTAGGCATCAGACAGGTTTTTAGACTCAGTGACTAAGCTGCCCAGAGATCCATTTCCTGATTCTGATGTGTCCCCTGGTTTTGGTTTTTCTCAGGCATTTCTAGTGAGATCATTCTGAGGCCCAAAGACATTTCTCAGGAAGAGCTCTTAGATCTGACAGTGCAACTGAACAAGGATTCCAGAGTTACTGGTTTGTTGGTTCAGCTTCCTCTCCCAGGTGGGTGACCCCTTTGTGCCACTCTGCATGTGAGTCTGTGTGAGAGGAAAGAGTGTGACACTGTGAGTGTGTCTTAGGGACGAGCAGCTGCTGAGAGAGGACGTGCTTAATGAAGGATTGGGTGAGATGGGAACTTCTTGTTCAACCTGCTGTTCATTTTAAACAAACCATGAGAATACTTTCATATGTCAGACTCACCTCTTTCTAATGATCAGTCGGAGTGGTGTTTCAGGGTGTTTCCCTCCACACATGATTTATCCAGTTCAGTTATTTTTTCCACATTTTTCCACTGTTGTGGCTTGAGCTTCATACCCTCATCCCCTGATCATGCCAAGTTATGCTGTGCAAGAGAATGTGCTGCAGCTTTTCTCATGGTGATTGCAGGCTTTGCCTTCAACATTGCTTTCTGTTTTCTGTGCTGTCCCTCATAGTCCAGGTGAGCTTTATGCAGCAGTCCTTGACTGAATTCTTGGGATTTTTATTTCCCTTCTCCTAATTTGGAATAAAATCTCACTGAAACAGCACTTGGGAGTCTCTGGCAAAGTGGTATTTTTACAGTGATGAAACTTGCAAAAAAAGCCCCAAAACAGAAAAAGCTCTAAAACTGTTTTGCATCTGTGAGAGAGCAGACCTGGGGCAGGTGCTGGGAGCTGCAGAGGAAGGATTTGTTTGTTTATCTTTGCAATCAAGAGCAGTGTCCGTGGTGAGGGAGGTTTGCCCTTGGTGTCCCACGAGCTGCCCCAAACCGGCCCCTGCTGAAATCAAGTGGCCACAAGGTGGGAGTGCAACCCCAGCACGGGGCAGCCCTTGGGCCCGAGGAAGGGGCTGCTGGAATGTGCTCGGGTTCCTTGGGACCAACAGCTCTGGCACTGAGAGCAGGTTGGCATGAACGGGGCAGGTATCCAGTGCCATTGCAGCAGTCAGAACTCCTGCACAAGGAGCAGCGCTGAGAGCCCAGGAGGGAACTCTCTGTGTCTGGAGGCTGCACAAGGGAGGGGCTGATCCCCTGCAGCCCCAGTGCCCGGCTGTGCTGCCCAGGGCTGGGAGGAGTCTGTGCCACTGGGGCCACTGGTGTGGGGGCTCAGGGGGGCCGTGGGTGCCACTGGGGCCACTGGTGTGGGGGCTCAGGGGAGCCGTGGGTGCCACTGGGGCCACTGGTGTGGGGGCTCAGGGGGGCCGTGGGTGCCACTGGGGCCACTGGTGTGGGGGCTCAGGGGGACCGTGGGTGCCACTGGGGCCACTGGTGTGGGGGCTCAGGGGAGCCGTGGGTGCCACTGGGGCCACTGGTGTGGGGGCTCAGGGGGGCCGTGGGTGCCACTGGGGCCACTGGTGTGGGGGCTCATGGGGGCCGTGGGTGCCACTGTCAGAACTGCATTCTTTGTTTAGGGGAGGGGATTGGGGCACTCGGAATGTCTGATGCTCCTACACGGAAATGCCTCAGCCCTGAGGGAATGGGTTGAATTGGTTGAACCTCTCAAGACCTTAGACAAACAGAATAGTTTCCTTTCGAGTGGATAGTGGAAAGGGTGAAGTTGTAACTGCTGCCTTCAGAGGGAGCAGTTTGTTCCCGGTGTAGAACGGTAATCTGCCCTCGTTAGACCGAGTGTGTGTGTTGCTCTGTAGTGGTTCAGACACGCTGGTGACTCCTGCAAGTGCCAGAACTGTAACTGGGGGCCGTGTGTGTCCCAGATCACATAGATGAGCGGACAGTCTGCAACACCATTGCCCCTGAGAAGGACGTGGATGGCTTCCATATCCTGAACGTTGGGCATCTGTGTCTGGATCAGCCTTCCATCGTTCCTGCCACTGCTGCTGCCGTGTGGGAAATCATCCAGCGGACAGGTGAGCAGCCCAGCTGGCCTGAGACCCTTCTCAGCCGGGGAGAGGGACAAAGGGGTAAGTCAGGTGTGATTGAAAAGGTGTGGGTTATCTTTAGGTATTGGGCTGAGTGAAGAACAAGCATTTGGAGGAGGGATCTGAATACTAACGAGATGCCAAATGGATGACATCTTGTGCCACTAGCATAGCTGTTAATTCAGTGTAGGCAGTAGCACTTGGTGGCACACTTGGGGAATTTTCTGCATTTTATAATGTTGCAGGAAACTTTCTGTGCTCTTGTTGACCTCCTGATTTTTTGTCAGATAGAAGATTTGAATGCATAAGTTTGTGTAGGCGAAGGGGAAAAAAACATGATCAAGAATGGGAGCACTTAATTCCCCTGTTCTTAATGGTAGCCATGAGAGCTGCCATTTCCCTTTGTGGCTGGAGAAAGGAAATTAAGTCCCTGCTAAGGGTGATTCAGATAACCTGACGGGGTTGCCAGTTTTCTTTCTCCAAGGGGAAAGCTGAAAGTTGTTCTGTGTGTTCAGCCCTCCAATTCAGCCTTGTGGATTTTCAAGTTGTGTTGTTGTCAGCAATCCACAACAGCAGACAATGCTGTCTTGGGGATAACAAGTGTTTGGGTGTATCAAAAGAGTGGAATATAATTTTTTTTCTTTGCTCTAAGGAATACCAACATTTGGAAAAAATGTTGTTGTAGCTGGAAGATCTAAGAATGTTGGAATGCCTATCTCAGTGCTTTTACACACTGATGGAGAGCATGAAAGGCCTGGAGGTAAGTCCAGAGATGTCATTTTAATGTTTCCTTTTGTGAAATCCTGAAAATAAAGCTGACCAGAGGATTCAAATAGAAGAGAAAACTTTTCACTCTTGTCAATACTTGCAACCAGAGCAAGGAAGCAAATTTGCTCACATTTATCTTGGTGTATTCTCAGGTGAGCATTTTCTGGACACAGGTTTTTCTGCTATTATGTCATCATTTTCTCCTCAATTTGAAATGGCTGCTCTTTCAACGTGGTTCTCAATACTGAATGTTGAGGACAGCACTGACAGTGTGGCCTTCAAGAGCTACAGAGGTTTGTGTGATGTTTGTACAGAGTAGTGCAGCTCTGTGCCTTCTCTTCCTGCCTATTTAATAACAGTTTCATTTTTCACACACACATGAGCACACAACTGTGTATCCACATCCAGGTTTATATGTGTAACATAAAGATGACATGATTTGTTAAGTGGTGTTTTTGAAAATGCCCAACCAAGTAACTTCTCAGTGTGAGCTTTAGGACATTGCATGTTGGCCTGGGGGATTTTTCTGCAGGGCAGTTTCTACCCCCCTGGAAACTGGGACTTGTAGTGGAAGTATTTTAAGCAATTCTAATTACAGAAGCCTGCATGTGCTGCTCTAATTGTGCTGTAGGAAGAAAAACAAATAGAATTGAAATGGAATGGTGCCCTTTTGCAACTTTACTTTGCTGTTAGAAACTGTCACGGTGGTGTGCACGAGTGAGGGAAACACCAGTGTTTAATCCCAGGCATATTTAATAGGAGTGGAGTGAAATCTGTTATTAATATAATAAAACACTAAAAGCTTTGTGCTAATCATAGAGTTGGTCTTTCTGTTCAGCCTCTGTGGGAAAGTTGCTATTTGAAACTTCTCTCAGTGTTTGAGGTGTAATTACCATGGGTGCATAATTCTGGTCTCATCCCCATTCCCATGGAAATGAGTGTCATTTTTGGCACTTGCTGCAAACAAAGGCTGACATGGCAGTGCAGCTGGTGTTGGAAGCAGGCTTGGGACAGCACAGAGTCAGTGTGCAAACTATTTAGGAGTCTCTCAGTTGGAAATGAGGAGTCTTGTGCCAGTGTCCTGGTTCCTGACATGTTACACACACCTTCCTTGGCAGTCCCCTTCACTGGCATTGTCAGTGATGCTTTGTGTGTCCTGTGGATGATGTTGGACAGAAAAATGTTACCAAAGTGGCACTGGGATGTAAATACCCAAAGAGTTACCTCATTGGAGTTATCTTTGCTTAATCTGAACAAAGGGGTTTATTTTAAGGTAGGTTTTCTCGTTTTCCCACCTGCTAAGTGGTGGCACACAGTATTAAGCAGCTGGCAATGAGAAAACAAAGGAGCAAATGGACTTCTTTGACAATACACCGGTGGTAAGTGTGTTTAAGTTGTGCTCATAGGGTGAATAGTTTGGTAATTGGGGTGAGCTGGTGGGGCTTTCATTCCTGACATGCAGATGGGGCTGTCCTTGAAGGTGTGGGGGCTAGAAAGTTAGCTCAGTTGGTTCAAACTTGGCTGTAACAATGCCAAGGTCAGGGGTTCAGTCCCCTGTGTGGGCCACTGACTGAAGAGTTGGACTCGATGGTCCCTGTGGGTCCTTCCAACCCAGAATAGTCTGGGATTCTGTGGAATGTGGTTCATCTCCTGCGGGTGGTTTTCAGTCTGCCCCAGCCTGGGTGGCCTGTCAGGGAGAGCCAGGCCAGGGCTAAGCCTCAGCTTTGTATTGTTAGCTCAGGAGGATGAGGACCAGACCAGACCTAAAATGAAGTGCTGAAAAGGAACTTAGTCAGGTTATCACTCTGCATAGCGATTTGTCAGCAACTGGGATGATTTGATTAAATATTTTTATTGAGAAGTGATGCAAGGGATGTGTGTGATTTTACTTTTGTCTTCATTTCTGGTGTAGGTTTTGGTTGGTTTATTGACAGATCACAAGCAGAACTGAGAAGTTGTGGCCTGTCTTTATTTGGGACGTTTTGTGTGTAGGCACAGTCGTCTCCTGCAGGTGGCAATGTCTGATCAGATGGCAAAGCTGTGAGAACCCCTCCTAAAACAAAGGGTGTTCCGTGTAGGCAGGTCAAGAGGCTGACTGTGTTAAAGGCTAGGGCATGATTTGGGAGTATAATGTGGAATCTTAATTGCTAAATATATTCCTCTTCTTTCAGCAGAAGTAGCAGTGTGTAAATAGTTGTTTATTTTCTGTTTTGGCCTGATCACAAATAAGTGGAAACCCTCCCCTTTCAGAGGTGTCTATAAGCTTCTGGACTGCTGTTCTCAAGGTAGGGGCTTTTTTTTTTTTTTCTTTTTTCCCCTTCTTTCTCATTTCCTTTTTGGTAGTGAGAGGAATTCCTTGGTTTCAGGAGCTCATTCCAGACAGGTTCCTCACTAAAATCTTACTGGCAAGTTACTGATGTCATTACTTGGAGGTAACTTCGTAACTTTGGGGTTTATGTAGTGGTTTTTCTCAGAGTCTGTGCTGAGTAATGATTGTGATTTTGGGCAAGGCAAACTTCTTTTGCTTAAAGCAAGTATCAGAAGACTTTGTTTTTAAGCCTGTACTTTTGTGTTCCCATTATCTGCAAATGTGTTGATGTGTTTCTCTTTAAAGGGACGGTGTGCACTATAGAGACAAAAGAAGAGGGGTTAAAGATGAGGGGAAGGAGCAGAGAAGTTGGAGCACAGAGAGGTTGAAGATGAAATGCTTGAGGAAGAGAATTAATGAGAGGCACGGATTAGATCAGTCAGACACATTCCAGAGGAAGCAGATGTGCTGGTCATGTCTGAGATGGCAAAAAGTTTCAGTTTAATGGTCAGTAATGTGGCTTGGGAGTCTGTGGTGAGTGGCAGGCAGAGATGGGGGGATGTAACACCTGAACACTGCAACAGGAAGAGGATTGGAAGCAATCTCCTTTGTGAGCTGCTCTCTTGGCTGCCTGCTTGGGCAGCCTTTAAGGGATCTCCACTCTTGGTGTTGGATGCAGTAGGACATTTCAGCCCCTCTGCCCATGCCGGTTCATTTTGTGTGTCATGGCCCCAGGATCTCCATCAAACAGCAGAGGGGTTTTTCACATCTTGCTGGGAGGGTTTATTTGCAGTTCTTGCCAAGCACTGTGAGTGCCTGCAGAGCAGGCCCCAGGGGTTCTGAGGCTGCCCTGAAGGATTGTCCTCCTGCCTCTGCTGGTGGTCTTGTGTTGGAAGCTTCAGTTTGGGACAAACAACTGAGTCTTGTGCACCTTGTACAAATTTGGCTCGAGAAAGCAGACACTGAATTCCATGCTGGATTTGCTTTGTGTAATTCCACTGAATGTAACAAAGCTGTGGAAGGAATAATTTAGTCCACAGCCTATAAATTAATCCATGAGAATTTCTATGAGTGGACATTTCTTCATGTGTGTGAACAGCAAGTGTTGAGTGTTCTGCCTATGCTGATCTAAATGTTGCATCCCAAGACAAATTTGACCATCATCTGCTCTGTTGTTAATTTGCACCTGAAAGTAAATGCTGTTCTTTTTGTCTCATTTTGTGTATGGCAGTTAATTGATACTCTCTTCCATTTCAGGTGATGCCACAGTGACCATCACTCACAGATACACCCCAAAAGAGCAGCTCAAGATCCACACACAGCTCGCTGACATAGTGGTAGTAGCTGCAGGTATTACTAATTGTCAATACTCCAATTGCAGCATTTCCAACCCAGAAGAGAACTGGGGAGTTTGTGGGCCCAGCTGCCTTAAGTTCCACTGCACAGTGGTGCTCGTGCTTGCTGAGGGTGTTGCAGCAGGGAGGGTTTCTGCTTGGAGGAAGGGCAAGTGATCTGGCTCTTTGTTCTTGCCCTTCACATTTGCAGACTCATAAACTGTTTCTCGTCACATGTGACACCTTTGCCTTAGGGAGACTTCAGAGTGAACTCAAGATTGGGAACCAGTCAGTGCATAGTTTATACAGGTATAATTATGTAAATTAAAACATTCTCTGTGCCGTGCAAAAATCATGAGTCATTTAAATTTTGACAGGAGGGTTTTTTAAAACCAGCTGGAGGCTGCACTCATAAAACCATGGTATCGTTTCCCTGCTGTTAAAGTTAAGGGCAACCTGGCCAAACTAACTGGAGCTTTTGGTAACCTCTGTTATTATGGCTGTTTGTGGGGTTTTCTTCTTTTACAATTGTCATGTAAGAGGAAGAGAATGGTAATTGCTTAGAGGGAGGGGTCTGAAAAAAATCAATGTTTTTAAGAGTATAGACAATGTAGAGTGAAATATTTAGACAGTCTATCCAAAGAAACAAGCACCATTGCTTCTGAGCCACCTCTAGTTTTCTTCACGGGTATTATAAATAGAAAGAAAAATTAGTTTTAAAAAAGAAATAATCCAACTTACTAAAACCTTGGTAAAATTGTGTGTCCCTTGCACCTCAGGAAATCATCCTTCTCTTGTACCATTTTGGAGCACTACAGGAGAATTGTGTCTTTGCTCTTTTCTGCTTCCTCTTCATCATCCTTAAGACCCAAATCTTGCTTACTTGTTTTCTAGGTGAAGACAGAGCTGTCTAAAGCTTCTTCCTTTGGAATTGAGGTGCCCTTTGCTTCAGGGTTTAACTTCTCTGTCTCTTTCCCATGGCAGCTGAGGGGCAAGAAACAGCTCATTTGTCCCACATCTCATTACTCAGCTGTGGGCCTGACCAGAATTCACCACTGTGAAGGGCAGATAATGATGTGTGTGCTCACTGCAGATAAACCAGGAACTTTTCATCCAAAGTTCATCATCACTTCAGATTTTTGCACTGAGCATGGTTTGTTGTTAGTTCTGCTTGGAATTGCAAGGCCCAGTAGCAGTTAAACCATGTTTGCTCTCCAGATGATTTCCCTGTGTCATTTGTGACAGGAGCATGACACAGCAGCCATTACCCAACTGGAGATATCCTCAGAATGATGAAAAACCTAAGGCTGGGTTGTGCAAACAGCAGGCAGCCCTGCCCCAGTGGGTGCTCTGGGGAAGATTACACTGCAGAGAGGTGGAATCCCTCCAGGCTTCCTTTTGTTGCCTGAGAACCGTGCACATTGTTCCTTGGAGATCACACACTCCCCGGAAATGTGGGACCTGCTCAGAGAGTGTTGCAAAAAGGGTGACTTGTACCCTGCCAGGTTGGAACAGCTGCTGTTACAGGGCACTGTGCAAGTGTGGCAGTGGAAAAGAGCTCTCTGTGTGTGTCTGCGTGCAAGACGAAGAGTCCATTCTCACTCATTCTCCTGTTCCCATGGAGTTCTTTTACAGGAGCCATCCTAGCTCCTGGTTGGTGACTTGTTGCACTGAGTCTGTTCTGGAGTGGTACCCCATCTCTGAGTGCTTCTCTGTTCACTTCCCTTCATTGGCTTTGCTAATACCTCACATCAAGTGCTTCTGAGTGTGAGAACATGCACCTCTGTGTGCTGTCTCTCATTTGCCCCAGACCTGAGGCCCCTGTTTTCCTGCTTACCTGGACTGTAACTATCCCTCCAGTTTATTTCTTCCCTCTTGTTCCCTCCCAACTCCTTGCACCCTAAGTTCCAACAATGCTGCTTTTCCATCAGTCTGTGGTAGTACCACACAGCTTCCGGATTTCTAGCCAAAGCATCATGTTTGCTGCTAAGCAGAGCTGGCACTCTGTATCCCATCATAGGCTCCCCATCCTGTCCCGCTCTCCGTGCCTGTCCAGACATCCCACAGACTCTGTGCTTTTTGCCCTTGGCCCAGGCCCAGAGCACCAGGCTGAGCACAGCCTTCCACAGCCCCAGCACAGCACTGCAGGGCGGTGATGGAGGCGGCAGCACTCTGGAACTGGTTACCTGCTGCTCCTGCTCTCTTGGCCTTCCAGTCTGCCCAGAGAGGAGACTCACCTGCCTGCTTGGTTTGGAGAGGAGCTAAAGAGGAAAAGGAACAAGTGTGCCAGATGAAATTCTTTTGGGACTGCTTGTGCTGTCCCTCGGGACATGATCTGTGGTCTTCTTGTGTAGGAAATGCTGGTTAGTCAGACCCTTTATTCAGGTAGCATCTGGTTAGCTTTCTCAGAAATTGGCTATTTCACAGTCCTTGCACCTAAGCTGGGATTAGGTAGGGCCTTGTTTCTCCCTTGTTTAAAATGTGATTCACCATTTTCTCCCAAAATTACCAGTTAAGGTTTTCCCACATTCTTCAGTTAGTGCATTTGAGGAATAGCTGCTCTAGTGCTTATCTCTTCCTACTTAGTATGTAAACAAGGCTTAAGTAAATAGATGTGCTCCTTTGGTTTGGGGGTTAGTTCATTTGTTGGTGTTAAGTATTTGGCCTGTTATCAAACCATTTTACAAAGGGTGTAACTGCAGCTTCCGTTAATGCGCTGCCAGCCCCATCACACACACACCATTTACCCCCATGAGGCTGAGGCATCACCCAGCTCCCAGCCAGCCTGGCATGCATTGCATCAGAGTGGGATGAAGGAGAGGCAGCCAGATGTTATCATCACATGGGGCAGGGAAGAATTTAAAGACTTGGCTTGCTCAACATGAGAAGCAGCTTCAAGCTGCTGTCCTATGGGGGAGTGAGAAATGGAGAGCAAAGAAGGTTCTTGTATTGCCTGTATCCAAATGACTGGCTGTGCTCCAGCACTTCACATGAAGCCAAAGCATTCTGTGTCAGTGCTGGCCACCAGTAAAACTGCAGCTTCAAACCAGAGGGATTTGGTTTCTTTTCCTTTTTGTCTTCTTCGTCTGAGACAAAACTGCTTTCATGGAGAGAGGAGAGTTTAGACTCCCCTTCTGGAGGTACTCTAGTAGCAGGATAAACATTCCTCTCAGAACACAGAACTAAGGGAATTGCTCAGGAAGAAATGTATATTGTAGTTTTTGTGTTGGAAATTCCCATCGCTCCAGGATGGAGGTTGCATGATAGGAAAGAAATTCCTGACAGGAAACAGACAGCCATGGACTCAGTTCATAATCTAGACTTTGCAGTGACCTTTTAGGTTTCCTGTGTCTTCATGATGAATATCAAGGTGCTTTACATTTCAATGTGCTGAAGAAACACAGTGCATAGGAAAAAGCTGAGGGGGCTTATGGTGGCTGTTTCACCTGGAGCTTAACAGGAAAAGAAATCCTACCCCAGATACTACAGAGCTGTTGCCCACTGGAAGGTGAGGAAGGTGTGCAGTGCCAGGGCCGGGCCCCTCTGGTCAGGTGTGGAGGGCTCTCCCAGATTGCTATAAATAGCAGGACATGGTGTGTCAGGAGCCACCCTCTGGAAGGTCAGTGTCCTGTGCTGGGATTGCCATAACAGGTAAAATTGCTTGTTAGTCAAGTGTGTTTCCTGAACCAAACCCAATCCCACAGCAGAGCTTTGGTGGTGGGTTTTTGTGTGTCTTTTTTCTGCAGTAGTTGTAGTTACAGACCGTGCGTGATTGAGGAATATTTGTTTTCTCTATGGGATGTATCAAGAGATACTGAAGTGAAAGATTCTGTTGTGTTTTGTGCACTCACACCTGTGCATGCACTGCTTGACATCATTCAAGACTGGTGACCTGAGATACCTGGCTGTTAATCAAAGATGTGTTGCTGATTCCAGGTATCCCAAAGCTGATTACAGCTGATATGGTCAAAGAAGGTGCAGCTGTGATTGACGTGGGCATCAACCATATCCATGATCCTCTGACAGGAAAAACCAAATTAGTTGGGGATGTGGACTTTGAAGGTCAGTGAAACACTTCATAGAAACCTCTTGGACAAACATACTGCAGTTCCCAGGATTCATTTGGGGTAAATGCTTGGGATAGGCAGTGTCTCAAATGAGACAACACTTGCAGGGACTTTTTATCATTTATTTACTTAAATGAGAACACAAGCTGTCTGCTTTTAAGAAATGTTGTGTTATTTGAGGGAAGAAGAGTTACTTTTAATTAGAGCAGCCTTTAAGAGAGAGATGAGCTCTTGAGGCAGCATGGTGCAGAAGGTGCTTCTCTCCCACTTTGTGCAGTCCTTTGTGTCTGTGAAGTGTTTCAAGAATCATTGGTTAGACCAGTTTCTGCTCTCCCTCCAGCAGAGGGTCTCCCACTGTTCATAACAGCCATTGCCATACCACAGCTTCTCAAACTTCCTTTGTGCTCTCCCTCTGTGCTTGCCTGTGCAAATGTTAACCTGGGCTTTGAAATTATCCTTTACATTAAGGTCTTATGTGGGTTCATCTTAAGCTGCTGAACATCCTGGGCCAGGCAAGTGTAGCAGATAAAAATTGTTGTTACATATTGATCTTTTTATGTTTAACATGTTGCAGAGCAAGTTCACAATGCAACCCGATTAAGTATCTCTGCTCTGGAGGAGTTCCAGACTGGAATAGCAGGATTGTTGGAGTTGAAACTTAAAGCTTATTGGCAGAGTTGAGTGTGGGAAGCTTAGGCAGCATTTACCCACATTATTAATGGTTCTCAACAGTTCCTTATTTTGATAAGTATGAAAATCACCCACAGGTTTTTTTTCACAGTTATTAACATGGTGGCTGGCATAATGTCTCAAAGCTTAATTATATTCAGAATGTTTCTAGCCAGCTGTGTGTGTTTGTGATTACATCACTCCCTGAGTTCCTGCTGCTTTTCCTCATGGTGCACAACACCCATGTGGTAAAGTCTGTGGGATTACCTGCACCAGGGGAGCTCAGCAACTGTTGGCATATGCCTGGAAATGTGTTAGTGGGTGTGCACAACAGAGCTCCAAGAAATCCACACTTATGTAAGACAACTTGAAAACTTTCTCTTCTTTTCTTGTCCTGCTTGTGCTGTCACAAACAAAGGGTTCCTTTTTCTGTTTTTCAGAGCTCAGCTGAAGTACAGAGATTTCTCCCAACTCTTTGCTTTAGCAGGTTTGGCAGTAAAAAGCTGTAACTCTGAGCATCATGAAACTGCATCCTTGGTGTTTGTTTCTCCTCCACCACGAGACCTTGTGCCTGCAGTGGAGGGGCAGCTCGGGTGGCAGGGCCGTGATTCAGAGTTTCAGCAATGCACTGTATCTGTCTCGTCATGTCTGCTGTGGGTTGTTCTCAGGATTTCACCTGCGGGGAGGGAAGATCCAAAAAAGAGGGAGGAACTGCAGCTTGGATTATGCCACTACAGTTGCAAGTAGCATTTCACTGTGCATTGCCAAAGGGAAATTGTTGTTGGTTCGTTGGTATCGGTGAAAGTTTCACTAAATCTCTGACAACAACAGAAAACATCCCAGTGTATACACTTGTGAATACTAACAAGTAAACCACCCTTGGCAAGGATTTGGCTTGGCACTCGGGGTATGGAACAAGCCAGAGTGTTCATGTAGCAAATCATTTTATTCTTTTCTTCCATTTGATCACTTGACTGAATTTATGTTAAAGTGAAAATGACTTTTGCAGTTGAGCCCACATACATGAATGGCTGGCATGACACAGGGCACCTGCTGACCATCATGTACCCCACCAGCATCTACAGTCTCTTCACCCACTTTGGGTAAAAAAATATGGCAGATAACTGGGCCATCAGAGCCCAAGTATCATTCACAGAAATAGATGGCAAGGGCTTCCTTCCCCAGGTCTCCTGGCTGAAAAGCTCCCATAGTGGACATGAAGTTTATTAGATGGCTGGAAGCTGTTTTGATCCAGTTGTCTTATCCAAGCAATGCTTTGATACCATCTTCTATTCTCTGTGGGGTAGGTTAGACACTAATGGTTATTTTTGTCTCTTTAGCAACAGAAAGATACCTTTTCAATTTCATTTTTTTTAATGCTTTGCATTATTAAATTCAATCTAAGAAATGCCCAGAAGAACTCTTGGAGTGACACTTATTTGCAGCAGTTATTGTCTTTAAACAGTATTTGTGATTTCACACATCTCCACATGTCCTCCTTACTTTGACATAAAAAATTGTGGGTATTTTTGTCCAGCATAGTTTTCTGGGCAGTTCCCAGCTGTCTAAAAGAACAAGACAGGAGAACACTGTGCTGGTGGGGTTCAGCTGCAAAGCACTGGGGTACCCACCTGATCTGGCAGGGAGAGTTTCAGCTGCTTGTGCAGCTCTCCATGTCCAACCAGCACACAGAGGGGCTGTCTGTTCATGGTAAGATTTTCCAAAGCCTGTGCTCTAGGCAGCAAGCTGCAGTCACAGAGAGGGAGACCTGTTTCTATGCACAGTGTGTACACATGTGGGTGTACTTGGCCCTGTTTCATAGGGCTTTTGTTGCCACAGCCATAATGCCAAAGGAGAAGGAGGGCTACAAGAACCAGGAACATGAAATAAAGGAACAGCCTACCCAGAACGTTTAGCTGGAATGGCCTTTGTGGGTGGAACACCAATAATTTCCAGGAGTGACTGGTAGAGCAGGGTAGTCACACACCAAGGTAGTAGCTGACCTCTGAACCTGGAACTGGAAATGCCCATGAAACCCAAGTTGCCTGTATTTCTTTACAATTCCTTCCATGTATTGGGCAAACAGATGGCCATGCTGGCTTTGAGTCCTTTTTGGATGCCTATGTAGTCAAGAAATCCCTTGTGTAAGGCCTTTGTAGGTGATGCAGTTGCAGTATCAGTGGAAGGGTTTGTACATAGAATCAGAATATGCTGAGTGGGGAGGGACACATCAGGATCATCGAGCCCAGCTGCTGGCTCTGTACATGAGAACTGTTCACTCTGACTTGACAGTGTGGAAGAGATTCTGAAAAATGGGTGCCACCAGCAGCAGGGAGGGATTCCCTGTGCTGAACAGCAGAAGGCAGTGCCTCAGCAAGCAATCAGTGTGGTGCAAGGTGTATATTGTGCATTTCCTTTGAATAAGATTGACTGTGATAATCTTCAAATCCAGTTTATTAACATAAATGGTGATCCTGTGGCTGTCCCTCAGCTGCAGCGTGCAGCAACCTGGGCTCTGGGACAGCAGCTGCTCCTGGCAGGTGTCTGCTGCCTCTCCTCATTCACTGTGCTCCTGCCTGGGAGGCTGCTCCCCACTCAATGAATCCTTTCCAACTGAGCTCTGTGTGCAGCTTTTCCAAACACTGCTGCAAGAACAGAACATGGATGTTCAGCTGCTTCTGCTGTAGCTGTAGTTAATTCCTTTGTCAGGTGACTGAAGATCTGGCATTCATTCTGCAGTGAGTAGAGCTCTGTGACACTGATTGTGTCACGGCACTGCTGCCCTGCAAACACCAGGGGAGGCACTGGCTGCTGTTGTGCCCTGTGAGTGCAGGGGATCCAGCAGAAGGCTGGCTGGTGGCTGGCTGGTGCCAGTGAGCTGCTGGGTGGCCCGGTCGAGGTGCTCCTCCACAGAAGGGGGTGTGTGGGGGGCCCTCAGTAAGTCATCTTTGATATCTTGCATTTCTGCTGCCACCAGCTACTGTGCCAAGGCTGCCATGACACCCCCTCTGCCTGAGTGTGCTCGTGAGCTGAGTGCAGGGAGCCTGTGCTGCATCATTTCATGCTGGGTTTCTCTGCTCAGGGTGCCTCTGCTGCTTGGCTTTTAGAGGTACTGGAGGGGGAGATATGCATTGTCAGTTACAGTACTGGGCCATAATTCCTTGGGTTTCCTTTATATTGCAGTTAGAATAGCTGCAGTAAGAGGAACAGGACTAATACACAAACAAAGGGACTCAGAAATGGGGTAGCTGCCTGCTGGTTGGTGTTGCACAGCACACAGGGAGACAAACCCCAGAGCATGTGGGGCAGAACTTGGGCTGTGTGCTGTGGTTGCTGAGCAC
Organism: Pithys albifrons albifrons; assembly: GCF_047495875.1. NCBI lineage: Eukaryota > Metazoa > Chordata > Aves > Passeriformes > Thamnophilidae > Pithys > Pithys albifrons. Next base: position 1,076,094 of record NC_092462.1, on the reverse strand, counting down.
GTGGGCTCTCACTCAGGCCGAGCTGCAGTGCTGCAGTGATCTGGTGTAGCTTTACAGGGACTTGCAAAGCTGTGTGGAAACAGTGCTTAGGCAGGAATTACTCTGCATCACTTAATGCAGATGCACAAGACCCAGAACTGCCTTCAGGTTGAGACTTGCCCTTGGTTTGTGTGATTAACACTATTAGGTGTCTGATGTCCTTAGCTTTAAAGGAACCTAGGAATGAAGGGCTGTTTCCAAAGCAGTGGATCCTGTTTTTCAAGGAAATAATCTACATTTCATTTGTTCTGAAGAATCAAAGCAAGATTTCAAGGTTCTACAGAAGCTGCAAAATAGCAGCTCCTCCCCTATAGGCACTGAGTTTGCATAGCAGCACTTTGCAGGTTAGAGGGGAAGGTCTGGGAGACCAGCACACATCTGGAGGAAGTAGGAGTAAAGCTGGGGACAAGGTGACACTGTTCCTGAGAAGCAGAAACAAGCCCTGAAGGAACCAACAGCACATCTCACCTGCCTCCGTGAGATCAGTCACACTCAAGTGCTCCCTGGGAACTGGGCTTTGGCTCTATACACTTGACCAGGAAAGGAAAATCTGTTTACATTTTTGAGGGCCAAGGTATTTGCCCCCTTTGGTATTTACTCTTACTGATGGCAGCTTATCAGGTGGTACTTCCCCCAGCACAGACACCTGCTGGGCACTTCAAAATGTGCATCAGCTTTTGTGAATAAACTGTCTGGGTGGTTTTATGCTGGCACAAATATGGCTTCTGCCACACTGACCCACAGGGATTTCCATAATGGCAGAGCAGGGGTAGAGGAATCCCCCAGCAGCCTGGGAAACAGTGCATGGTGTGTGTGCTGCTGAGGAGGGTCACTGAGAGCACAGGCAGTGCCTGCTGTGCCTGATCCCCAGGAGAAGGCTTTCCTCAGGAATGGCACCATCTGCCTGTGGGTTGTTCCTCCTTGTAAGTGAGATAGGACCAGTTTGACTACTGCCCCAAAAAGAGTATGGGACATTGCCATGGAAACAAATGTATTTCAATTTAAAGTGCCTACAATATTGTCTGTGTTCATGGCTGTGTTTCCTTCAGATGTGGGTACATTTCAATAATTAGGATATTAATCTCAGAATTCATAGTAACTGCATTAACTATTAGCACCAGTGTCAGGAGAGACAAATTATGTGTTTGAGGATATTAAGAGTAACTGCCATACGAAGTTTTAATTTGTGATATTTTACATGTTAAAAAAAACCACATTGCAAATTGTTTTCCTTTCCATATATTTTAACGGTATATCTGATGGTACCAGTCAACTGAGTAATTAAAACCCTCCCAGCTGTAATTACCATCTCTCCTCAATGAGGCTTAATCTTCTTCTGTTCTTCAGTTCAGTGAGATATTCACCGTTAACTTCTGCAAATGCTCTCGTTACTCCCCTGCCATGGGGAGTTCAGACACCATTTTATTTCACTTACCCCCTCCTTCAAACCTAATAAATACTCTTCCAAAAAACCCCTCAATATCCAATTTCTCAGATTCTCTTCTGGCTTGTTGAGCCCTTGTTTCCTGACAGTGAAGCACCACCTAGATTCAAGATGAATACTCTCGCAGCAGTACCAACTGATCTTGTTTGTTCCAAACCCAGGTGCCAAGTTTTCCATCCCTTGATCTCTTACAGCCAGACACGGAGTCTGCTCCGTAGTGACTTCAGTGGAATTGAATGTGCTTGTGTCAGTTCTGCTTGCTCAGTTGTCTTGTGTGTGTGCCTTTTGGAAAAACAATGCTTTGGAAAGTGGGGTGTGAGTTACCCAAAAATTATTACTAAGCAAGCCAAGAAAGTGCCCCAAGCTAACAAACAAAACACCTCTCACAGTGGTGCCTGAAAAACCCCCTCAGTAGGAACCAGGTTAGTGAAAGGCCATTTGGACTGACCATTATTAGCAAATAACTGCTCCTTACAGGTTTTCATGTGATTAGTTCCCAGGAAGTTGCACAGGATTCCTCTGCAAGCAGCTTGCAATTCCAGTCCATGGCATTTTGCACAGTATGTAAGAATATCAAGTCAAGATTTATTGCTACTTTACATTAATTCTTCGTACAAATAAATGCTTACAAAAATTAATTGGTACATCTTTGCCTCAACACAAGCACTCAAGGTATGCACTAAATTTGGATAGTGTGCTGTGGTTCATGGTTGGAGCTAATTCAGCTGTCCCTGTTTCCCTTCTGTTTTGAGCTGTCCTTTCTCCCGTCCCCTCCTGTGAGCCCGGGGTGCCCCTGCTGGGTGTGTGTGGCTGCCGTGGGGCAGGGGCAGCTGCTGCAGGTGGCACAGGTGGCTCAGCCCTGCCCCAGAGGAGCCCTGGCTGCTGATGCTCAGCCCAGCAGTGCTCGCAGCCCTGCCCTGTGCTCTGGGGCTGCAGGAACATTGTGCCTGTGTGCCCTGCAGTGCCTGCCCAGCCACGCTCCCTGTGCTCCTCACCAGCTGGGCATCCCTGGGCAGTGCAAGGGAAAAACCCTTCTGGAAACATTCTTACCCAGTCCCTATTTCTGTTTTCTCTTAGAAGTGAAGAAGAAGGCTGGCTTTATCACTCCAGTGCCGGGCGGGGTAGGACCTATGACTGTTGCAATGCTTCTGAAGAACACACTCCTAGTTGCTAAAAAGCTCATGTACTAGAGAGACTGGGCTGCCTTGGAAGAAGAATCTGGGCTGTTCTATTTATTGATACACAAAACATTTATTTTTTACTACAGATATATTTATTTCTACATTGTATTTATTTTTTCATGTCAAGTGTGCTAAACCTGATGGTTTACAAGATGTTCAGATACTTTGTGTTACCTCCTCCTGACTTACTGTGAGCAAAAACGAGTTGGAGAATGCAGCCCACACGGTTCTGTTGGTATGTGTTTGAGAACAAAGAATGAAGCATGAATTACAACTGCATCCTGCACTGGTGCACTTACCAAGGTCCTGTTAAGCACTTGTGACCCTCAGGTGTGATCAAACTGTGTGAAAACTAAGTTTCAACATGCTGGATGTCTTTTAAATGTATGATCGGGGTTCTGAGGCCACAAAGCACTCGGGACGTAGCTTGAAGTCTTGAAATTTGTTGTTCTTTTTTTTTAAACCCTTCGAGTCAGCAGCAGAAATTTCAGTTCCAAAAGGAGTGAAAGACTGCAATGTTTGTGTCAGCTGCCAGGCAGGAATGTTGACCTGAATGCAAATGTTCAATAAATGTTTTAAAATAGCTAAGTAAACTTGAACGCTGCTGAAATCTGATCTTAAGCATCTGCAAGAGGTAAGCATGAATAAAGAGGTAGAATGGAGGCCTGAATTATTTTTTTTCCATGTCTGGACAAAATGTTTTGGTGCATAATCCATTTCACAAGAAACTCCCAAACTTGAACAGTTGACTTGGCTAGGTTTGACTTAAATTAGGTGAGATGTAGTTGACATTACTATCTATGCACAGTACTTATGGTGGGGCAGGGGGTGAAGAGCAGGAGAAAAACAGAAGTTTATCCAGGACAGAATATTTGTGTTGGGATTTAAAGCCATTTGATTATTCTGTTATTTTCTGAAGCTGCATGACAAGGCTTTTTTAGAGTCCATGATCTAAGGCTTGGTTTCAATAGCCACAATATTTTGCTGCTTAGAGAGGGCCATATGGAATAAGATCAGGATGTTTCTATTCCCAAAAATTTCATTGCTGGATGGATCTATAATAGTCTCTTGCCTTGTGCAAGTCAGAGTGGAGTTAATGCTGAGGTGCCTGTTCAGCTGAGTGTGTGCACTATTGGCATTCCCTCTGAAGGCTGTGGAGCCAGGTGGGACTTCTTGTCTTTGAGTTTCTGTCTCAGTTGGGATAACATGGATTTATTTTCCTCAAGAGCTTTAGGTGGTTGCTGGTGGCCTATAGGTAACTGGAAAAAGGAAGAGAAGAAAAATTGTGGCTAAATACTGTTGCATCAAACAGAAACAGCAAAATGCACTTACTGTACTCAAAGAGCCAAGGGGGAGCATCCCTTCCATGCTGACTGTTCTTGTGATGGACTTTCTGAGGGTTTGCTTTAATGCAGTGTTTACAAAGGTTTGACAGAATTATTAGTAAATAAACAATGCCAATAGCACAGACACTTGTATGTTTTAATTTAAGTGACAATATGGATGTTAGGAGGATCAAGGCACCTGTGGAGACTATACTGGGACTGATCAACCCCTGACTGAAAGATAAATAAAACTTGTTCACTGTTATGTTAGTCCTGGTGCAAAATGTTGCTAGAGTTTTGGGGGTGGTTGTGTTTTTCCTTTGTTTATCTGTGTGTTTGGAGCACAGCAGATGGAGGCCTTGCATGTTCAGCATCCCTGTGTCCCTCTCTTTGCACTGCTCTTGTAGGCTCACATTTGGTTTTGCTGCTTTAACCCTGCCCATCTCTGTGTGTTTGGGCAGAATGGGCACGTTTGGTGCTGTGCTTCTGTCCCTGCAGCCAGCCTGGCTGTCGTGCCCTGCACTGCTGTGCCCTGTAAGCCCTTCCCTTTTCCCTGGGCAGTCTGGGAGAGCCCTGCAGGTTAGCCAGGCTTTGCTCCACAGGATGCCATCCTCAGAGCTGCCAGACACACCTGTGGGTGTACTCTCCACTGGGACAACACCCAGAGGGGGCATCCCGAGGGAAGGGCCCATGAACCAACCCCAGAACATGCTGGAGTGACCTGGTCACGGTCCCAGCATGGGCACAGTGTGGTGGGCAGAGCACAGCCTTGCCCGCTGCAGCCTCGTCCCAGGCCTGCCACACCCTGATGGCAAAGCCTGCTCTCTTATTCAGGCTGGATTAAACTGCCTTTGTGCAGCTGGGTGTTGAAAGCAGGGCTCAAGAGCCTTACCCCTGCCTAGGACTGGTAGCAGAGGTTACCCAGGTAGGCAGAAACGCTGCTGTGTGTCTGGGCAGTGTGCAAGGCACTCCATCAGCGTGCAGGCATGCAGCACTTCAGGATGGCAAAGGCAGGGAAAAGCCTCCTGGAATGCAGTCCAGGAGCAGGAAAACGCATAATTAAAATGTGCATAACTAGCTTGTGTTTTTCTCTTAACATGTGAAGTGGTTAGATGTAATCCTACAGATCCCTGGGGAGAGCACAGTGGAGAGGGAGAACTGCAGCTGACTGGCGTTATTAGAGCACTCATTAAAACGTTTTTGGTTTTAAAAATATAAGAATTGTGAAATGTTTTTCCTTGGAGCTCACAGTTGAGAAAGGAAGGGCTGTTGCTGGAGAGAAGTGTGTAGCTCTCCTTGGGTGGGAGGCAGGTTGTTGATGGTCATGCATGTTACTGAACTGGGCTTTTCCAGTGATCTGCTCCACTGTCCTTCAGAGACACCAGTTCTACTTGTTCCAAGCTGCCTGTGACCAACTTTAGACAGTGTTTGGGGCTGTGGACAGTGGTTTAGTGTAAGAAATGTGTTTGACAGCTGTGTGCTAGAGACCTGCAAGCACTCGATGTAAAAAGTACAGTTGTTCTCACCATGTGTAGTCCCTTCTTGGAGAGACAGAGGTGGGCTCTTCTGGCAGTAGTGAAGGGACCTCCTGATACAGGAGGCAACAGCTTACCTGCCCTTTCTGTCTGTTTGCTCAGTGCCTGTGCTTTGCCAGCTCTGGACTCCTGCCCCACAGCTGCAGTCAGCAAGCCAGGCCCCATGGGGGCTGCCCTGCATCCCAGGGCTGTGCACAGCCAGCCTAAGGGGAAGCGATTGGCACACCCCTCGGGTTGCAGAGCCTGGGATCAAAGGCCTTTTGCTGGCAGTCACTGATGGAGAAGCTCATCCATTATCTTTGTGTCTGATCACTTCCTAATCTCAGCACCAGCTGTTTGAGCAGTTCCTCTTCTGGATGGTGGGGACTGAGAGACAGGGAGGACCAGGGAGGGAACACCGGCCCAGCAGGAGCTAGTCCCTGGACCCTGACCTCCAGAGTGGCATCCTGAGGCTGAATACCCTCCTGGCAGTAACAGGAGACCTGCACTGCAAAGGGAAGGCAGCCCCACATTCTCACAACACATTTTTCATTTTGCTCACCTCTGTTGTGCTGCTTTTTGTTCCTCTGCTCTGCCAGGTTCTGGGTGTCGCTCTAAAACTGTACCTTTGCCTGCACGATTATGCCCACAGGTAACAGGAAACCAGGGTTTCAAAAGAAAACCTGATGCCATTGCTAGATAATAGCAGTTTCCTAAATAAATGTGTGGTTGCCCTGGGGGGTGAGGTTGCTGCCAGGTGCACCCTGCCCTGATTGGTGAGAGCAGGAGGTGACGCTTCCTGGCGTATAAGAGCCAGAGACAACACGGGAGCACAGGTAAGCACAGCAAGCGTGCCACGGGAAGGAAGAGCTGGGAAGGTGCTAAAGCAGCTGCCTGCCATGGCATTTGGAATGCTAATCTATATTTTGCTGAAAGGTGGGTCTGGGGGAGGCTGTGCCATGTCGTAAGATCCAGGGCTTTGTTGAACAGTAGTTGGCTTCTGAAATAAGCAGTGGGGTGGGAAGTGTGCAGAGACATTGCAAAGCACAACCACTTTTTGAAAGCTGGATGAAACTTTAAGTGATAGGGTGTAATTTAGAATTCTTGGAAAAGAAGCTGCTTAGACTAGTAATAGGTGTAAGATTGTAGTATGTTACACATACCCGTGTTGTAAATTGTGTGAGGTAATAGAATGGAGAACAGGGTGGATTTGTGTTTGGGAAATTTGCAAACTGTCCTTTGTTTTTCCACAGTCATAATTATGCTGTGGCACAGGGAAATTTGAGGCAAGAATGTTTTAAATGAATTGCTATTATATTGCTGCCTTGTATGGGGGTTGTATCAAGTGCATGTGGTATGAAGAGCTTTCTGGGTGAAATGAACCTTGAATAGATATACTGAGCTTTTCTGTTCCAGTAAGCATCTATTTGCATTACACAGCAATGGGGGCACTGAGTGAAGAGTCAGCTATTACTTCATCCCTCAGCACAGACTTATGGAATAATTGGACAAAAAACAACACTGAAGGTATTGCTCTTTTTGTTCTGTTTGTAAATATGTCAATTAGAAAAAAACCAAACCCCAACCCCCCACCAAAATATATGGTGTTGGCTGCTGTGATGCCCCTGTCACTTGGGCACTTGGATTTATGTGTTTTATTTATGAGAGGAGCTGCTTTTTTGTGGAGCCTTTGAACCCTCTCCGTGGTCAGAGCTGCCACTCAGCTGGGGAAGGCTCAGTGGTGACCAGCATTTAACCCAAGTCAGCTGTAACTTGAAGAAGACAAGGCTAACTAGGATAGATGACCTGCATTTCTGATGGCAGTTCCTGTTACTTTTCCCTGGTGCCTGGTTTCTGTCTGTCTTCAGTGTGCACCCTGATGCCCAGAGGTGAGAACGAACAAGCACAACTTGCAGCGATGCCACTCATGACTGTCAGTGGTTTCTTTCTTTGTTGCAGTTTTCCTCTTGGCTGCCGAGGCTTCCACAGCCCTCCTCAGAGTGCTGGCTCTCTCCCTTCTTCCTTTCTCTTTTCTGACTGCAATGTGAACTCGAGCTCTCTCCCTGCCCACCTGTGAGAGCAGAGCTCTGTCTGTCCTGCCAGCTGCATTCCCGATGGCACCTGAGGTGCTGGTGATGTCATGGCTTTGGGAGGGCTGTGCCATCTGGGACTGAGGGCTTGGCAGGTCAGTAAGGGAGGAAAGGGTTCTAACTGTGATACTCAGTAATGTCTTTGCACTTCAGAAAGCACATAAATATGCATATAAACTACCTGCTGTTAATTTTGTCATTGCAGGATGTCGTTCAAGCTTTTCTAGTAGATCCATGAGATTTTTGTTTTTCCCATAACAAGACAAACTGCTTTGTTTTAGTTTCTGATCTGTCATAGTGGTACAGTGTTATATACACATTCATCCATACACATCCCATGTATGTGGGTTTCATATATATATATGTAAAATGTGTATACACACACATATGCATGTGAAGTCAAGAAGATGTTGATTTTTCACCGCAGCACTCTGGTTTATCAGCTCAGCACTGTGGTCTGGTCTAGTGTGTCTGTGTGTGACATGGTTCTTGCAGAGCTGCGTGCAGCAAGCAGGAGGATAATGAAGTGGAACTATGTTGTGGCTCGTTGAGTGCTCTGTTTGTGGTGTTTCTAGAAAGCAGGAGTGATGAGTCGTGTTCTAACAAAAAGGAGGGTTATTTACAGGGTCACAGCCATGTCTGAGTTGCCCTGTGAACCTTTATACCTGCTGGGGCTGTGGCAGCCAACTGGATACCAGCCTTTCCCTTGGAGAGTGCTCCACTCAGAGGCACAAACAAATTAAAAGCCACATTTACATGGGGAGTTAAAAGTATGTCCCTGTGGACCTTTACAAAGCCATTGAAAAGTTAGGAAACAGCATTTCCAGAAAGAAGATTGGAAAGAAATGCCATCAGGGAACCTGGCTGAATCTCTCTGAAGTTTCCTGGTAGCTCTTATTCCTCTGCACTGTAAATTTATAGTAAGATTTATCACCAAGGTTCAGCAATAGTGGATTCTAAAAAAATGAATACCTGGCTCAGTATCCACTGGAGGAACTGGCAGCTTCTTGTGGGATTCAAGTCCTCTGGAGACTGAGGTGCAGTTTGTGGAAAATCACTCATTTCTGCTCAATCCCTCTGCCTCCTATTTATAAGATCATGTCCTATTTCCTTATTTTATGTGACATAGACTTTACTTGTCACCTGCTGGGGACAGGGACTGTTGGGATCAGTGGTCAGCTGTGGGAGGAGAGGTGATGGAGAGGAGCTGGGAACTGATACAGCAGGAATAAAGAACTTGTGACACTGATGGGGCTGAAGCAGAGCCTTCATAGCAAAATGGACAGCCAGCAGTAGGGAAGGGCTTGGTTTCACCGAGGGAAAAGTGGGATCCCTTCATTGCTGTCAGCTTTTTCTTCCCACACAGAGGCTCTGAACCTGTGGCTCAGCCCTTCCCTCCCTCCGTCCCCTGTCGGACTCTCCCGTTCCTCCCAGCACTCCATACTCGAGGGCTGGGCTGCCGTGGGCTTGCTGGCTGACTCCTTGTTGCCAGTCTGTGAGTTCTGGCAAGCCCAGGCTCCCAAGTGCCTGTAGCCCTGATTTCGTGTCAGCTCTTGCCAGGTGTATCTGTTGGAATGACTCAGTTGCAGGCAGCTGTCAAGTGCTTACCCTGCATGTTTCGCTCTCCTCACGTGACATGAAGGGCACATGGACGTGTTTGTTCACCAGCTGGTTTAGTATCTGGGTGGGCAGTGTGATAGGAATTAACATAATGCTCTGGGGCGGGTTAGAAAAGCATTTTTTTGTTTCCAAGGCTCATTCTTTCAGAGCCAATTTGTACTTGTGCAACGTCAAAATAATTAGCAATTTTTGTGTGTAGACTTAATATCTGATCCTGCAACCCACAACGGCCCGAGCGCTTCCTCCCGACAGCGACGGGGGAGTGTGTTGGTTTGTCTCAGCGCTCTGGGCAGGCTGACCCAACCGCGGTTCTCTCTGGTGACAGCAGCGCCCAGGGAGGAGGTTCCCGGCCCTGCACCAAGCCGGCTTCCTGCAGACCTTGGTATGGGGAAGGTGCCACCTCTCGGCAGCGCCGGGCTGAGCGAGGAGGGATTGCAGCACGTGGGATGCACCCGGTACAAGCTGGAGGTGGCTGGGGATTCTATGCCTCTGGAGTGTGGATTTGTACCTTCCTCACGTTTCTTTTGGTTTTTTTTTTTCCCATGTGGCAGAGATAGAAGTGGAATATTAAACCTGTGCCATAGGCATCATCTCAGGGCCTAGCAGAGGAGTAGTAGTGCAGCAGGAAATGCAGGTTAAAGACTCCAGTTGCTGGTTATTTTTAGTGATTTCCTAGTGCACTTTGTGCTGAAATGGTGACTTAAAAGAGTTGGTGCCCAAGGGTTTGAGGTGAGTGCTGGGGAAAGTGTGAATGTGCCATTGCCTGTTTCCAGAAAATCTTCCCTGCAGAGCTTTGGTCTGCAGGTACATAAGGCCTAATTGAAAATGGGCTTTTGCAGATCCTCTGCATCCTGCATCTCCTTGGCCTGCCCAGCCCTGCAGCTGTGCTTGTTTTCCTGTGTGCTTTCCCCCTCAGAGAGCAGTGTACAGTCCTCTCGTGTAGACAGTAGTGCCATCCATCCCTGGTCACAAGCTCTGTCTTTTCTTCCTGACATCTGTCCTTTCGTAGCTTCTTCCCGAAGTCTGTCCCTCCAAGGCCTGGTCCTGTGCTGACTGTGCTCTCAGTCTGTCCCTGGAGGTTGTCAGCGACATTCTTGGAGGCAGCCAGGAAAGAGCCAGAGCTGGATACCAGAGCCAGACCAACTTGTTCCATCCACAGCATGAAGAGAAACCTGTGGCTTTTCCTCATTACAAAAATGGATAAGATGCCCTTTTCTCAGGCCTTAGAAGTTTATTCTAAGCCAAGACATGTATCTTCCACCTCTAGCTTTTCCTGAGGAAGTGCAGTAAACCAACAGGGCATTTGTCAAGCAGCCTTGAATTGTTGCTTGCTCTCCCTAAGTCTGTTGTTAAGCATGAAATCTGATGAGTCTGTCGGGTTTGAGAGGGCACTGTTCTCAAAGTAGTCGTGTTTGATCTGAGTATCAGTGATAACATCATGCCTTTTGGGTGTCCAAACCACATCATTCACAGCTGAAGTTGTGAGGTGCTCCAGCTAGAGCAGCTGTTTGCCATCACTTGTCATCTCTGTGATAAAGCTGCAGAAGGAGGAATTAAAAAACAGCTTAGTAGAGCACACAGGGGAGATTCCTGCCATGAAATGGCTCCAGTTGGAATTTGATGGGGAGTTTAGGGGGTCAGTGGTGTTACTCCTGAAAAATGTGTGGTGGGATCGTGAGTTGCCCATGGAATTGCTTGAGGATTCTGTCCATGGCAGTGGTTCTGTGAGTGCAGTGTCTCCAGACCTTGATTCAGCACTTACTCAGCAAGGAAGGGTTCTGCTCGCTGTGCGACTGTTGAGTCACTCCGAGCAGCCCTTGTCACCTTCCTGCATGATGTTGTTTTTCTTGTGCTCATAACTGAAAGCTGGTGTTGACATGCTCCCAGCGAGGAAATCACCTTCAGCCACCACTGGAGCAGTCCCCTGAAACAGTCAGGCATTGCTGGGACACCCCACCCCACCCCACCAGTGGTTCCTGTAACTGGGGACAGAGACCGGTTGGAACAGATGCTTGCAGTGAGGGTCAACCTTGGAGCTTTCCCTCCACCTGCCACACCCCTGCTCCTGTGGCTTCTTCATTCCTACTGGAGCCACCAGGCTGGCAATAAGGTAGCATGTCCTGTGCAGGAACTGTGCTTGCTGACCTGGGTGCTTAGAATTTTGTTTAAGTTGGGAAGCCTGGTAGCCATGGAGTGAGCTGTTGCATGGGAAGACCATCCAGACAGCCTGGGGAGCCCACTGGTGTCACTGGACACTCTGCTAACCTTACAATGTGGAGAAGGGAGGGAGCAGTCTCACCATACACCCTCCCTGGTGGCTGCAGAGCTGGCAGGCAGGAGTGCTAGAGATGCACTAGTTGGCATCAGGAAAACTAAAAATGAAATAACTCTTAATTTGAGTTCAAACTGGGGAGGATACGGAGAATGACACAGTGCTCTTCATGTGTCCTAAACCCCTGCTATTCCCAGGATGATTTTTCTGTTTGGATTGCAGGTTGGATAATGCTGATGTTACCCTGGATGAATGTCCCATAATTATTTTTGTACACGTTTCTCAAGAGCAAGTAATTTATTTACAGTTGTGCTTTCTCAAAGCCATGCTGGAATGTCTCAGAAGCTTGTTCTGTTTCGTGCTGATTGAATCTGCTCACAAGACAGAGCACAGTAAATCCATGTATTAAGTGTTTGCTGCACACTGTGTCTGTTCTGCTTCAGTTGTGGAAGTATATTCAAGTGACTTTTTGTGCTAAACATAACATGGCTCTCTTGTGTTTCACAGTGGATTACACAGAGCAGCCCAAGCTGCTGAAGCTCATGCAGAGCTGCCTGGAGGAGCACCACAGCTATTGCATCAACGGGCTCTGCGCCTTCCACAGCGAGCTGAGGAAACCCATATGCAAGTAAAGAATGCTGCTTTTTACTGTCCTCCTTCAAAACCAGCCCTGTGTTCTGTCTTTATCTGCTGCATGGCACTAATGCAGCTGCCTAGTGCCAGTCAGGTACTGGCCAGCTCCAGATGTGACACAGACCTGAGTGCTGTGGTGGTTCAGGACTGCTAACGAGGCTGTAGTGCTGTGCTAGTGTAAAACCAAGGAAGAGAGGGGAATTCACAGCTTTGTGGGTCACTGCCACGGTGCCATCTCAAATCACAGCCGTGCTGCAGTAAGTAGTAGAGGAATAAGTAGATTTTCACAGATGAAGGGGACAGGGTCTTCCCTTATTCCACAAGTGCCTGCACACCAATCAGGACCTTGGTGTCCTTAAAATTCTGGAGGATCCACACTGGGCAGCTTTGGCCTTTGGAGACATTGCAGCAGGTAAGGATCATCAGAGCACAGTGCTCTTAGTGCACACCCTGTGCCATGAGGGGATGCTTAGACTGCGTTGCTGCTGCAACTGCAGTACCTGAGCTGGCTTTAAACTAAGATAAACTGGGGCAACTGGTAGTCTTGGAGGGCAGAGGTTCTGACTGAGCACCAGGGTCAGTCCATCTGCGTGTAGACTTCTCCTGAACTGTTGAAAACTATCACATGTGTCTGAAATAGAAAGCATTCTGAGTTCTGAATAACTTTTGCATGGTGTGAATTTGTTTTGTAGGTGCCTTGCAGGTTATAATGGAGAGAGGTGTGAGCATTTAACACTGAATTCCTATGCACATAATTCTTACGAGCGCTACATAGCTGTGGGAATTGGTGTAGGAATACTGACCAGTGGAATTCTTGCCATCATCTACTGCTACGTAAGAAAGAGGTATGGGACCCTGGAACCTTCTGATTGCATTAATCTGAATTAACTGATCGATTAATTGAATTGGTTTATGGCAAACATCTGAATTGGAGGGCTCTGGGAGTGTGTTCTTGCCTGTTGCTCCTCTGTGGTGTGATTTAAAGGAACTAACACTCCAAACCTCTGCTTTCCCTTCTGCCAGCGGGTCAACAGCATGGTGGTCTGAAACAGGGGGTTCATCTGGGCTGCCTAAAGGAGTTAGGTGATCAGGCTTTGGTTCTGTTCAGCCTGCTGTGTTTGAGGTTTGTCTGATAAAAATCACACCATGGTGTCCGTTCTAGATGCAGGAAATTGAAATCCCCCTACAAAGTCTGCGTGGGTGAGACGACACTGTGAAGCTCTGGCACTGGCACACTCACCAGCTTGCCTGCAAAGGAGGGGAAGCTCTGCTGGGAGGGGCCCCTGCGCCATCCAACGGGTGCCCAGCCTCGCTGAGGAGATGGACTCGAGGGAGAGACAGAGCAGTGTGTGAAGGAACCCCTGCAGAACCGACAGGCTCCACTTGGTGTTGAAGACAGACAGACCTCCTCTCCTCAGTAAAGGTGGCTCACACTCAGGTCCAAACAGCTGAGGGCACTGCAGGCCTCCTGACACTCTCCTGTGCTCCGTGTTTGCCAAGGGCAGGACCTGCCTGGTTTTAGCTGTTTTCAGTCATTTCAAGCCCTAGAACAGTGTTCTGCTTTGGTCTTTTGTGTGTTTTGTTTTGTTTTGTTTCTTTTTTCTCCTCTGGAGGAAAAGTATCACCTCTCTCACAGAGGATCTATATTCTGGACATCAGGCACTGACCAGAAAGTGTTTGGGTTCTGATTTCAGTGTCTGCTGGCTGTGTGTGTGGATTAACATCCCTCTTCCAACTCAGCAGTTTCCTTCTGTGCAATGGGCCATGTACAGGCTTCTGGTGCCATAAAGGACAAACCCAAAATGCTTTGGACTGAGGAAAATGGCTGGTTCTCAAAAGGTTCCCTGAACTTAGGACTAGAGAGTAAGCAATTCCTGGAAGATTGGATCATGACACCTGTGGGCATGGCATGCTCTTGTTGTTTCCATAAGCAGCAGAACCAGACATCATTCTCAAAATGGATTATGGAGTGTGCTCATGGAAAAGAACCCTCCTCATCCCAAACACCACCCAGCAGCTCCTCAGATCCATGGAACTTCAGGCAGAGCATTACCTTGCTGCACCCTGATTTCTGCACAAGACTTCAATTACTAGAGGAGCTGGAATTTTTTTATTAAACTTCAGTACAGCCTTTCCCAGGAAATAGACTCTCCTTATTCCATTCTCACACTATGGGCACAATGTGACCACTCCAATAAGAAAGAAATTATTGTAGGGATTTGGTTCCACCCTGGACAAACAGGTTACATGTCGGATGCTTGGCTCTCATCATCTTGTCCACAAAGAATTGTAAAGGTACAAAGATTTTGTTCAAGGAAAAGGGAAGAAAATTGGTTCTGAAGATGGTGGCACTAACTGGGACTTTTCAGTGACAGCTGGAGTGTTTGTCAGTGCTGATGAGGACTGGAGGTGGCTCTCAGAAGTTTTCATTTCAGCTGCTGTAGGTGTAGACTCATCTGCTGTGCTCAGCCATCTACCAGAGAAAGGCAGATGATGTGGGGTAGGATCAGCTCCCAGATTCAGGTGCCCGCTGAGCTCAGTTTCTTTGTTATGTGAGTTAATTTTCACAGCAGGAGCCATGTTGGTTGTTGAAAAAACTGTATTTGTGAGACTGTGGTGACAATGGTGAAATGTGAATGAAAGGTGGGGTTTGAAAAGGTAGAGGTGCCTGTGGCACTCGACTGCTCTGGAGTTCAGGGGGCTTCACATGTGGGGCCTGGTCAGTAGCTGAGCCATCCTGGCTGTCTGATACTAACAAATAAAACAGCACATCACACACTGTTTGGAATGCCATGTATCAGAGGCAGCAAAAGGCATGTGCTGGATGGAGACCAGTCCTTTCCTCTGCATAGCAACATCAGCGTTTTCCAACTCAGCCTTTTTGTCTTCTTCATCTCAAGATAAATCCTCAGATCTCTGCATTGTTTGCTCCTTTCTGTTTTTCTGACCTTTTATAGGTATCCACTGCCAGACAACTTGTGCTCCTCACAGTTTCAGCTCAGCTTTCAGCAGTGGCCCCGGTGTGTCCTGTGTCACATGTGTGTAGTGAGGGGACAGTTAGGTGTGAATTACAGTCTGTGCATCCACACTCAGGCACACACAAACACCCTTCACCCCTCCCACGTGGAAATACCTGTTGAAAACATGCATGTTACCAGGAGAACACAGGTGACAGATCCTTATCATTGATCTCAGAGAAAGTTTTACAGCCAAGTATCCAAAGGATGAAAAGCCTCAGTGTTTTTCCCATGGGTGAATGTCCCTCAGAGCAGTGAGTTGTCTCTTCCTGTGTGTACATTGCCCGTGTTGGATTCACCTCCAAGGGCCAACCCTTCTCCATCGTAGAGACTCTGTCTTGGAGCAGACACACAGCTTGCTCAGGGGGTACTGCAGTTGGTAAAGAAGTTCTAAGGGCAGGAATTTGTACAGCTGGACTTCACCTTGCCTGAAGAAAGCTCTTGGAGACAGATGGATTTTGTTTGGTTTTAGCTATTTGCATGTCCTCTTATTGGTGTTTTTTATACCCTTAATGTACCAGTGGCCAAGCAGGTGCCTTGCAGGATGCACAAGTGCTTCTTCAACAGTATTTATGCATTGCATGAGACATTCTGTACCCACAGAAACACACATGGACTTAGGGCTTTTTCATGTCTGGGTAAATATAACTGAAAAGGAAGGTTTACTTCGAGGCCACAATTTAGCAGGAGACTACATAGTGAAATATGGTTTTCTAGATGGCTTTCTGGCCCAAGGCAGCTTTGGAAGGACTGCTAGTGTGAGTTTGCTGACATTTTTCTGCTCATGGAAGAAAAGCTGGAGAGTGAAACATGAGATGAGCCTGTGACATGAAAAATAAGACTTTTTATCAGGGCAGAATGAGAATAAAGACAAAGATTAGAGGAAGGAAGGAAGAAAGCAAGAAAGCAAGCAAGCAAAAGGAGGTCTTTGCTGTGTTTAGTTTTCTTTTTCCAGCTGGTGTCAAGGCTCCCAGTGCTGGGTTCCTCAGCACTTGGGTGCTGTGTCTGAGGCATCCCTGCGTGGCTGATTCACTGTGCAGTTGGTGCAGTGCCCTGGCTCAGGAAGTCTGCCTTGCCTCAGATCACTTCGTGGAGCCAGCCCTGCTGAGCCCTGCCTTGATAAGTGACAGATGCTGCCAGCCTGGTCTGGTGTGTTGGCTGCTTACAGTGCTGAATTTCCTGCAGAACTGGCCTGTCAAAGGATCGGGATCATCTTTCCTGGCTCATTTATCAGGCTCAGAGTCCTTCTCTAATGGCATAATTAACAGAGTTGTAAACTTCTCCTTCCCATTCTAGCTGCACGTGCCAGAAACTCATTTCAGGAGGAGCCCCTGTGTTTGGGTGGCCTTTAGGCTGGCCTAGGGCAGCTGTGAGGGGCACCAGCTCAGCAGGGCCGAGCCAGAGACATCAAAGAGCAGGATGAGGCTTTGCAGGGCACAGAGCGCTGGCCCCGTGCGTGCTCCTGGCTGGTGGATCCACACTGGCTTTTCCTGCAGTGCCTCTCCAGCTGAGTTGCCCTGGAGCCACCCAGCCCTCCAACTGCTTCCCTGGCATCTGCAGCCCCGTGCAGGTGTGCTGGGCTGTGACTGGGACACCTCCCTCAGCTCAGCACCCATTTCCTGCTCCAGCCTGTGGGTGGCCTACAGTTCCTGCTGCCAGCAAGGGCTGTTCCCAGACTGTTACGGACTGTGCTTGCTGCCAGGGCACACTGTGGGGCACAGCAGTGCCAGCACTGGGGCTGCACCAGCCACTGCAGCCAGTGCCAGGGGCTCCTGGAGAAGGGCTTGGGCCTCTGCTGAGGCAGGTAGGTAGGAGGTAGTTCTCCCTTGGAGAAGATTGTGCCTTATTCATAGTAACCCAGAGTATGTTTTGATGGTGACACAGCAGGGTTTCTGGTCCATCCCACTTACAGTAAAAGCACAGATCTGGTTTGTGTTGCTGCAGCCAGCACAAGGCTGCCTCTCACGTGGCCTGAGTGTAAGTCCTGCCTTGTGTGCTAAGAACTCCCTGTGAAACTGGTTACTTGCTGGTGACTCTCAACTTCATGCAAAGGAAAAAAAAAAAGCCCAAACCAAAAATCAAACAAAACAAAATCAAGCCCCCCAAAATCATATCGCTGTCAGCAAAGTTTTAGAGCTTTGTAATTCTTTACACTTATTAGATGTTTAGTTTAATTTCTGGTCCACGAAATATACTGTAGCTTTCAAAGCATCCCGCAGGAGAAGGAAATTTGGCAAAATAATTGACTTAATTAAGTTCAGAAAGCTTCTGTGACCCCTTGCAGCTCTCAGTCCTTAATGGATTTGTCTTTAGACCATCTCTAGAAAGCAAACAGTGCTTTGGGAATCATGTGCTGTGGAGAAGTAAGACAGGGAGGCATTAAACTCACATGAAGGGGGGGCATCAAGCTTTTCCAACCATCCTTCTGTGAGTTCTTGTAAGAAATGGTGCTCCAGTAGATCAGCAACAGCAGCAGTGTTGAGAGGGGAAAGACAGGTCAGAGTCGGTAAAGTGCAAGCCTGATGACAGACAGCAAGGTGGCACCCAAGGGACTTGTGGCTGCTCCTGCCTGTCCCGCTCCTTGCTCTGGGCAGGGAAATGCCTGCAGAGGTCCCTGTTGTACTGCAAATCCGGGGAACCGCCTGGCACTCCTCCCGTACGACCCAGTTAACAAACAAACAAACAGAAGAATGCAGGGACTCATTAAAACACAGTGTAAGTAGTCATTCATTATCATGACAGCAATAAAATCTTGGCCTGTGACTCGACGTGGGGCTGCTCCTACTCTCGCTGAATTGGCTGGGCTGAGAGCAGGTTCTGTGAGGGCAGAGGTGTCACAGCACCAGAGGGAAATGTTCACAGGCTGCTGCAGGGAGCTCTGCCCTGGGCTTGTGGCTGCACAGCTGGAACAGCTGTCTCTCCTCTGGGCCCCTGGGCTCGAGGCTGCACAGCTGGAACAGCTGTCTCTCCTCTGGGCCCCTGGGCTTGTGGCTGCACAGCTGGAACAGCTGTCTCTCCTCTGGGCCCCTGGGCTCGAGGCTGCACAGCTGGAACAGCTGTCTCTCCTGTGGCTGTTGGCACTGGCACTTGGGGCACAGGCTGGTTTGGCTGAGAGTGGGGTTTGACTTGCTGTGTAAGCCCAGGGCCTGTGTGGGCCTCTCTGAATGAGAGGTTGTTCCAGTCAAATTACAATTCTCATTTCATTTTTGTAAACATGGAATTCGTCTGTGACACACAATGTCACGGACAAATGAGGGTTAAAATGGTTTAAAATGCTTATTCTGTGGAGCAGTTTGGGATGAGCTGAACTTGGAAACTGAGGCATGCCTTGCATAGCACTTCTGGCAGTGTTTTCCATCTGAAAGTTCGGGGGGATTATGTCCTGTTGTGGAATTAGGGCCACCTGTAAAATGGACCTTAGCTCTGGGCTCAGTTTTCTAAGTCATAAAAGGTCGGAAGTATCCAAGGGCCAGATTTCATCATTGTCCAGGTCTAACATTGGGTCACTTAAAAGCTATTTTTTAATGAAAACCTTCATGTTGAATTTATCTGGTGATACTGCCAAGCAAGTTTCCTTGTAGAGATTCCCCAGTGGCTTTTAGTTTTAACAGTATTTTGTCCTTTAATAAGCAAAATAGAGTTTGCTGTCCTTTGAATTCCTGATATTCAAATCAGAAGTTGTGTCTGCTGGCCAGGACTGACCAAAACGCAGCACTGACTTGGCTGATGGGAATGAGGCTGATGGAGAGCCAGCCTGAGGTGCCCAGCATGGGGAGGCATCCTAGGCAGGGCAGGGCTGTGGGCCCAGAGCTGAGTGCCCCGGCTCTGATTGCTCCTGCCAGCCCAGCTGTTGGAGCATCTGTTGCTGAGTGCACATTGATGTGCCATTACTTGCAGCTTCACAGGCCGAGGGGCCACACTGAGATCCAGGGATGGCCGTCTTAGGGCTTTGTAACTCCATGAAATTTCTAATGCTCTTTGCTTTTTTTTTTTTGCTTTTTTTTTTTGATTGTGGGAGCCCAGGGAATGCAGCCCCCTTGCTCTCTCCTCCGTGCTCACGGTTCGTGCAGAGATGCCTCTGTTTGCTCTTTTTTCCCGGTTGTTTTTGGCTGAGGGGCCCAGGGAATGCAGCCCCCTTGCTCTCTCCTCCATGCCCTCGGCTGTCGAGCAGAGATGCTTCTCTACAGCCCCCTCTGGCGAAGAGCACGGCCAGGGTTGAGACACGAGAGGACGGGGCCGAGCTTTGCAATAGCGTTTGAGTAAGTCGGGCAGAGCTAATGGTTTGACATCACTTCAGTGCGTCAGGCTGTTTGTGTCCCATTGTTCTGGCAAATCCCGTGATGAACGGCGTTGTGTGGAGTCCCGCAGCGGCGGGTGGGCCCTAAGCGCTGTTCCAGGAAGCTGCATTAGTGGGTGCCAGGGCTGCATTG